>NC_056747.1:806824279-807141779 GCF_019279795.1 Protopterus annectens | reverse complement strand
CTGTGACGGAGTTATAACAGTACCTGTTGTGGACAGACTTGAGTGCATGTGTGATACAGCAGATCCTAGCACCAGGCAGCTAACCATGACCTTTTTCTTATCCAACCTGGTAAGAAGGACATCTGTGTTTTACGATGGAATAACTTATGACTAATATGTTTGGTTTTGTGTTTTGCCTGAAGAGCTTGACAGGTGAGACATTGGTGCATGAGCTGTTATGTGTATTGTGTTCAGAAGAGGAAGTATTGTGTGCAGCGTGCTTGTGTTTGGGAGGTCTCTGGTGTTGAGGTATGTTTCTGGTGAGGACATCCGCATATGTAGGTATGTGTGATATGTGTTTGGTTGGAGTAGGAGGTGAGGTGTGCATGCTGACAATCAACTCATTGTCGTATGTACTGACTGGTGTGTGAGAGAGCATGGATTCAAGGTTCTTAATATAGTTGCATCTCTCACGTTGAGTTTGTGTGGACTAGGAGTAGAGGGTTTTCGGTGAACATGAGGCAGTTGCTACACTGCCTCAGGATGCCCATGTCGATCAAGCTGGCTGGAGAAACTGTGGGAAACTGTCCATAGTGTTAGTTAAATTTATATGGTTGGGAAAAGAGATCACACTTAAGAATGGCTAGTGGGTAAGAGGTGTGTTGGTACCTATTAGGCTAGGCTTAGTGTTCCACCTGACAGTAGAGCAGGGCCAAAAAAAAACTCTGGAGGACAACAAGCAAAGTGCTAAGGGAAAATTTAATAAGCAAAATGTTTGCATCTATAGCCATCTATGGTAACCACCGGTATGTGGCAGTACACATTGGTGCACTACACACAAACAAGGGCAAATGTGGGGCTTACATAAAACAAGAAATAACCATTTTAACTCAAACTAGACAATAAGGATGCTCTCTGTGAGCTCTAGTCCAATCACTCTCAATTAGGTGTGGCCCAGACAGCACTCTCCTCCCACAAGAGTGCAGAAGGGCTTTCACCAACAAGGATGGCTTGAATTTGATGCTCAGAAGTTACAAAACAGACCCAGAAACAGCAAACCTGGAACTGGGCTATGCTATAGCTAAACTAGTTCAGTATACAGTATAATGTGGCAAAAAAACAGTTCAGACAATTCACAGACAGTAGAATGCAAATACAAATTAAAGTGCAATATACGAGCAATAACAGGTACTTATAGTTGGTTAGAAGCAACGGATGCCTCAGATCTTTCAGTATCTCAGTGAAGAGTTGGTTTTAATGCTCAAGTGATACCAAACAGTCTAGATAAAGCAAGTCTGAATCTGCCCTAAGCTATAAAATGTAGACATACTAGAAATTCAAAGTGCATAAAATCAGTCACAACAGCAAAAAACTGTTTAAATAAAGCAGCAATTCCCAGCTTAGAAGGGTGTAGGCTACACTCTCCTGCCACAAGAGTCTAGACCACAAGCCCTCCTAGTGTAAAACAACTAGATGTGATGGTGCCACTCTTGCCTTTATTCTCACTTGTGCGGCGGATCTTATCCATCGGATCCATCTCAGCCTTTTTCAAAAGCTCAAGGCCTTCAGCAAAGCTTGTGGGCATTCTCCCTTACCCATAATGCAGTTCCCTATACCCTCAGATCTCATCTGCTGCTCAGCAAAAGCCGTGGTCCTTCCAGGAAGCTCTGGGCTAAGTGAAAGTTTATATATTCTTTGTAATTTCTAGTTTTTCCTTCTGTTACTTAGCAATTTCATTATCCTTCTTTAAGTCCATTTAAGTTAGTGGATGCTTTTTTGGCTGTGCGAGTGTTGCTCCTTCTCCTTTTCCCAACGTCCACTTACGTTCATAGGTGTGTACTAGGCTAATGGCCCTGGAGCCTTTACAAGCCTAGCCCATAGAAGTGCCCAGGCATCATGCTGCCTGACATTAGTTGCCAGTGTCTCCATCAAGCAGAGCCACTGGAGTGATCCCTGGGGTGAACTTTCTAATACCCATCCACTCATCAAGACAGTGAGGTGCTCTGCTTGACATGTATGGGAAGCCTATTCTAGAGCATGGGCAGTCTCTGGGTGAGGAACCTGTCCTTCCAGCATGTTCTGTTGATTGTGGTAATGAGGTTGAGGTCTGGGGAGCGTGTGGTGTGGACGGATTGGGATTTATTTAGATGTAGCATTTCTAACAGAGCTGGGTCAGACATGACTTTGTAAGTCAAGCAGAGATCGCCTCTAAGTAAGCGATATGAGACCGGGAATAGCTGGAGTCTTTTGAGTCTCTCCATGTAGGACATGTGTTTAATGCCTAGGATCCTCTTCGTGAGGTACTTATGTGGCCTTTCCAGCTGTTTCAGGTGTCTAGTGCGGTACATGCCATATGAGGCATTATACTTGATGACTGGTCTAATGAGGGAAAAGTAGAGAGAGATGATGACCTCTTTCTTCCTGGATGCAAAAATCTTGGTAATGAGATGTGTCACATAGGACTTTCTGACCACAGTGGCAATGTGGTTGTTGAAGGAGAAGTTGCTGTCAATCTGCATCCCCAGATTTCTTTTAAAGCTTTCAGTGTTCAGTGGGCTCTCATCAATGTGGTAATTAGTGGGAACTGAGTTTCTACCAAAGGGGATGATGATGCATTTTTTGGCGTTAAGCTTAAGGTCATGGTTTCGACACCAGTCATTGGCCTCAGTGAGGCCTTTCTTGTAGGATGTCTGCATCACTTGGAGAGTTAATAATGGCTCCCAGCTTGCATTCGTCTGCGAACTTAGTCAGCCAGAGTCCCTTTGTGTTGGCCTGGACTTCTGAGAAGTAGATGCCGAACAGGAGAGGACCCAAGACCGATCCCTGTGGGACTCCACTCATGAATGGTCAGCAGTCTGACTCGGAGTCAATTACTTTCACACTGTGTGTTCTATCTGTGAGCCAATTTGCAACCCACCTAGTGATATAGGGATTAATGCCTAGTTTGGTGAGTTTATCAATAATTCCCAAGTGAGGAATGGTATCAAAGGCCTTGGCCAGATAAAGGTAGGCTGTATGCACTGCCTTACCTTCATCCACAGCCCTGGTGACTGACTCAAAGAAGTCAACCAGGTTGAGCAGGCATGATCTCCCTTTCACAAAGTCAAACTGTGTGGGGTCCAGAGTTGGAGATTTCCTATATCTCTGTTAATCAGGTCCATGGTGATGCACTCCATAGCTTTACATATCAGACACTTCAGGCTAATGGGACAATAATTCCCAGGATCTGTAGTCGCTCCCCCTTTATGGATAGGGATAACTGTAGCAGTGCGCCATTTGGTAGGGACAAAGCCTGAGACTGAACAGGGCACACAGATGTGGTGCCATTTCACTTTGTAGTTCATGTAGAACACAGCCAGGGATATTATCAGGTCCCATGGAAGCTGTATTCTTGGCCTTGGACAATGCAGCTTTAACCTGTGCTGCAGTAATGCTGGGTGCCTGGCATTCTTCCAGTATTGTGATTGGTCCTTTGGGGGGAGGGGTAAGGTTGGCACTGAATCGGTCAGTCAGTATGTTGGCTCAGTATAGGAGATACCATTGTGCAGTAACTCAGAGAAAATCTGGGTACTGCCATGGAGGTTATTGATATAGAAGGCTTTGTGATTGATTTTAGTGTCTGCTGCAATTCTGCCTTCATAGCTGGCTTTGGAGGATTTGATGAGAGATCTCAACTTTTTGTTGAGGCTAATAAGGGAGTTTTTTCCAGTCTTGGGACTTCACCTTTTTCTGCAGCAGTTTCTTCCTTCTGTTGTAGAGTTTATTAATGGCAGGGGACCACCAGATTGGCTTTCCTTTTTTGGAGGAGAGTGTCTTAGTTCCGTTGGGTATGGCTAGTTCCATGCATTTATGTACATGTTCATACAGTGCATTGGTGTATGATTTGGCAGTCATGCAGTTATTTTCCATTGGCATAGGTGCTGTGAAATTATCCACCTCTGTTTTTAGGAGCCCAAAGTAAGCTTTGTAGAAGTTTTTCAAGGTGGTGACCTTTGCGGGGGGTGATGCTGAGATGTGGATTTCCATGGTGATTAGTTTATGGTCGGATCTGACCAGGGAGGGATTGACTATTGGTGTAGAGCAATGGTTGCCCATGTTAGTAATAACCAGGTTAAGGATGTTGCTTCCTCTAGTCGGGGTCAGAATGAACTGGTCCAGGGCATTGAAATTGATTAATTCCAGGAAGTGCTGGGCCAATGTATTGGTGCTTGAGTAGTTTTCCCAGTTGATGGAGGGGTAGTTGAAGTCTCCTAGTATGAGTGTTGGGTTGAAAGTTGAAAAATTCAAGGGTGCTTAGGAACATGGAGTGAGAATCTAGGGACATGGTTGGGGACCTATTGCAGGCTATGACCCGGATTGCCATCTTACCCAATGTTAGTTGTAGTTGAAGTATCTCAAATGCAGTATGCTGGCCTACTAGTCTGAAGGTGTGCATATTCTTTATGGAATGAGTTATAGCCTGGTAGTGCAAGGGTGCTTTCTGCTGATTTAAACCAGGTCTCCATTATAGCACAAATGTCGATGTTCTGCATTTTGAGTGCTTCAAGTGATTGCATCTTGAGATTTTGACTTCTAGCACTGAGCAGCATGACCCTTAGGTTGCATTTATTTATAGCTGTTACGGTGGTAATTTGGTCTTTGGAACACCGCCTAAAAAAGGCACTATAGGGGTGCAGGAGCCTTAGCCAGGGGTGACAAATGCAGGCCATCTCTGGCAAAGCATAGAGGTCTGTCAGTTATGTCATCCCAAGCAGACAGATAC
The DNA here is from genome assembly GCF_019279795.1 of Protopterus annectens. Taxonomy (NCBI): domain Eukaryota; kingdom Metazoa; phylum Chordata; order Ceratodontiformes; family Protopteridae; genus Protopterus; species Protopterus annectens. The sequence goes on along the minus strand of NC_056747.1, from coordinate 807,137,038 downwards.
TGGATCCCCTTAGAATGACACCAGAAACTTAGCCAATTGTTGAGGTCAATAATTTTTTGTTTGTACTGCGGTATCATTCTGGGTGATGGTAGGATACTGCTCAGGGCTAGGGTCATACCTGCCTGGGCCACATAATCCAAGATCTCCACCATGTATCTTTTCATGTAGTCCAGGGAAGTGTCTCTCAGGTCATTCACACCCACATGGACAATGTCAGAGTCATACTTGTACTTGTTGTTGAGTGACCTGAGTGCATGTGTTGTGTGTCAGATTCTGGCACCCGATAGCTGACTTTTACCTTCTCCTTATTCAACCTACTGAGTAAGGCATCTGTGTGCCTCACTATTGAGTCACCTATGATTAGTGTATTGCGCAAGGTGTTTAGTCTTAGGGGCTTAGGTTGAGGAGCACACTGTGGAGGTAAGCTGTGTGTCCTGTGGTTTGTGCTGTGTTGTGGTGATTGAGTGTGTTTCTGTCTTGGATGTCTCTACTGTTTGGGTAAATTTCTATTGAAAGCCTCCATGAAGGTGGGTGTGTGGTTTCTGTTTTTATGTGAGAGCTGTGATGATGGATGTCCTGGAGGGCTATGCGTTCCATGTGGTGTGGTACAGGTATTGAGCTTCTCCTCTTGACCAGCTAGTCCGGTCTTGGCTGGAGAGTGCATAGCTTCCAGTTTGGTGATATAAGTGCATTTCTCACAAGTCTGAGTGTTAGGAGCTAAGAAGAGAGGGCTGTCTGTGTACATGAGGCAGTTGCTACACTGCCTCAAAATTCCCAAGTGCACCAGGTTAATAGGAGAAATCACAGGAAACTGCCCTTTAATCATGCCAGGAGGGGTGGTCATAACTACGGAAGTACTGGAGCTATTTCCTTGAAGAACCACTAATGCTGATGGCACTTAGGTGTGCTACAATAACTACTCCAAAAATCTGTTGAAGTGTGAAGTGATTAAGCTATTTGAAGTGCAACAGAGAGAGAGAGAGAGAGAGAGAAAGAACTAACAAGATCTAAGGGAAAAACTGAAGAGCAGACTTTCTGGCACCAATAATAATTTACCTCAGCTCAGCGCCGCTGTGCGGAGCTTAAACAAGTGCAAACCTATACAAACACGGGCTTTTAAACCAGAAAGTTGAAGGGGATGGAAAAACTGCTCAAGTGGCCAGTAAACTACAGTTTCTGGGCCAGAAACCGCTCCTCTTATGGTAGATAGCCTACCTAGTGCTTACCACTCCCCATTGATAAGCTAGAAGGCTTCCCTCCGACACAGAAAAGCTTGAGGGGGGGCTCAGAAGCTTACAGAGAGCCATGGATACAGCAAATCTGTATCTGGACCAGACTAGTTACAGGAAAGGTGCGGGAAACAAGCTTAGAAGTTTTTTTTAACAGAAAAGCAGATAAAACAGCGTTAAAAAATTAAAATGCTGTGGAATCTAGCACACTTGTGTGTGTAGTAATATTAAAGAAAATACAGTTTAAATAAATTCAATTAAATTACAAAAATAACTAAAAACAAGTGCAGAAAGCAGTAAATTAGGAAAAAATCAAAACGGAAGCACTTCGAGTATCTCTTTCCCCTTCCTGATGCTCTTGCAGTCTGCAGGATGCCAAAACTGGATCCGTGGAGCTTAACCAAGTGCAAACCCATGCAAATGCAGGCTTTTAAGCCAGAAAGGTGAAAGGGATGGAAACACTGCCCAAATGGTCAATAAACTACAATTTCTGGGCCAGAAACCATTCCTCTTGTGGTAGATAGGCTGCCTAGTGCTTACCACTCCCACTGATAAGCTCCCTCCAACACAGAAAGGCTTGGGGGGCTCAGAAGCTTACAAACAGTCCTGGATACAGCAAATCTGTATCTGGACTACACTAGTTATAGGAAAGGCAGGAAACAAGTTTATAACTTTGTTTAAAACAGCAATAAAAACAACTCAAATGCAGTGCAAGCTAGCACACTTGAGTGTGTAGCAATATTAAATCAAATACACTTTAAATAAATGCAAATAAATTAAAAAATGACTAAAAACCAGTGCTGAAAACAGTAAATTAGGAAAAAATAAAAATGGAGGCAGAAGAGTATCAGAAAACAATGCCAGCAAATATATAAATAATTCAGTCAAGCAAAAATTAAGGCAGTGCAGAACTCTGAACAGTTAAAAGTGCCAAAAATATACTTATCAGCTCTATATTTCCAGATTGTTTGAGAAGCATACTCAGTCAGAACACAAGGAGATTCTAGCAATGGTATGCAGGAATTTATGGAGAGAAGGTTTTGTTAAGGGTTTGTCCACAACAGTGTAGACCACAAGAACCTTCTTAAATGTAAAGTAACTCACCTGAAGCACAAGTGCTAAGACCAAAGCTTTAAAGGTTTAGAATAACAGATACATTTAATTAGGTTACTAACAAGCAGTATTAAATGCAGCAGAATAAAAACACTTGAACACTTAAGAGCACACAGCAAAAATAAGGTAATAAAATATGAAGAACACAATTACAGTAAAAGCAGAAGAATAAAGTGTAGAATTTGTTTTAAGTGGAGATGGAGGAAACAGAAGTGTTCAAAGTCAAAGAAGCAAGGGGGTAGTCCAACCCAAATAATCTCACTGCACTATGTTGAGTGATCAAATGAGATTGGACTGGGAGTAGTGACCAAGATCAGATTTAAAGTGGGGGGGGGGAACCCAAGGCCACCAAGTTTAACACTACAAGAACACTTGCGAGGGAAGTTAGAGAATGTTCTTTAACTTCTAACTCTACAACTTAAAAAAGACTGTCTATATTTCTTTAATCTATTTAATGTCTGTTTTAGTTAGAGGGTGTGTGTGTGTGTGTCTGTACATTGTTTTCTCTCTTAATTTTCCATAGCTTAAATTTGAATTCTGTAATATGTCTCCAAAACAAGATGGGAAACCCTTAGGGTTCAAAAAATGTGAACAGTGTGGTAAAAAGATGCCTCTAAGTGATACAATTTTTGTGTGTGCATTGCTTGGGGTCTTTACAGCTACATGATTCATGCTCCATTTGCATGGCTTCAACCAAAAGGCTCTGATGGAGCATAAAAATAAACTTATATTAAAAGGTTTACTTAAAACTCCATTTTCTGAGGCTATTTCCCCAGAGTCCTCTAAATCATTGGATAAGTGAGACAAAACACAAAAGTGACCTTCTTTAACTCCAAACACATCCTTGGAGCTGAGACAGAAAGTAACCAAACTGATTGCTCCTACAGATTCTTTGGAGCAGCCAGTAGCTTCCAGATCTGAGAGGTCTTCAAAGCAACCTGAACCTTCTGCCCCGACCTCTTCAGCTCCCACTGAGTTTAGACTTCACAGCCATTCTCCATCATTGGAGCCTATAACTTCTTGGCTCCCATCACCATTTTTTACAAAATCCATATCCCCTACCTCATCTACCCGATTTGCCAGGAGTTTGTCAGATGATGATGTGGATAGTGCAAAGGCTTCTGAAGACACCGGCTTTGGCCAAGTTATTGCTGGATCCAAGCCCAAAGGCATCAAATTTGGCAACGTCCTCTCCATCAGTGCCTAGTCTTCTTCTGATTCTTCCCCTGGTTTTGGAGCCAGAAGATTCAAATGTCCAGCAGGTGTCCATCTCAAATCCCATGCCCAAAAGTTCCTCATATCTGACGTCTGCCCTGAATACTTCTGCTCTCCTAGAGCAGGAGATCTCTAGGAGCCAACACTCCCTTGTCAGACCTGGAGAGCAGTTTCGTATCTCACTGGATCCGACCCTGCCTCTTGGAGCTTCGGCGTGGGTGATTTCAGATCCTACCTCTGCCTCGGAGCGTCTGTCCTCTGTGCCAGAGATCCCCTCTGCTCCAACTACTTTTTTTGTTGGATCCAGGGATTTCTTCAGATCAGAGACTGGGTGCCTTTGAGGTTATGAAGAGGGTAATGACTACATCCCAGTTTCAGACACAGTCTCTCCAGGATCTTCCTTCCACTTCTGGGCTGGTGATTTTGCCTACTCACATACCCCTTCTACAAGACTGCAGAGACCCCAGGCCTCGGGATGTCCAGAAAGAGACCCCCCTCTTCTGAACCTTACCCAGATTACCCCACTGAGGAAGTCTCTTGGAAGAGGACTTGCAAGAGGAATCATTTGGACTCCCCAGAAGAGTCACCTCCTGAAGATGTCTCCTTTGGAGACATCCTGGAAATGGTAAAGCAGAGAGGTAACTGGCAGCCCACAACCCCTTTCAGCTGAGGAGTCGGTATGCCTGAAGGCTTTCAGCTCTTGCCCTTCCATCTCTTGGGTGACCCCTCCTTCTGATGAGTTTATTGAATTGGGTATATATCATAACCACGAAAATGTAAAATCTTGAATAGCATTACATCGAACTTGAAATCGTGAATGCTGATATCGAAGCCATGGAACATCGAATTCTTACCCAGGGCAAAAATTCAGTGGGCCATTCCATGGCTTCGCTATTTCCTCCACTGTGGTGCAATCTCAGAGTTAGTATATTTAAGGAGGGGGGTGTGGGGGGCACAGCCCCCAACATTAGACATAGGTTTTTGGTGTGCTTGTGTGTGTGTGTGTGTGTGTGTGTGTGTTTTTCTCAGAACAGCAATTTTTTTCCCTGGGAAAAAAAATACTGTTCTGAGCTTTTGATGATATCACATTTCGAACTTCCAAGTTCAAGCTTATGGTGTTCGATATTTTGCAAGTTCGATAATGTGATATAGACCCATTGACTTAATCTCTCAGAAGGTTTGGGAGACCCCAGACTCTATAGAGCCTATATCTAGGAGTCTGAATAAATATATTACTGCCCCTTTGAACAAGCCTTTCCTTACAAAAATTTAACAGTTGATGCCATGGTTGTAGCAGCAGCCACTAAAAAGGAACTATCTGAGATCAGTTCCACTATCCATCCCCTGAATAAAGATTTTAGGACCATGGATAGATATGGGAAGCACGTCTTTTCATCAGCAACCTTCACATTGCGGTTGCTGAATTACTTAATACATTTTACTAGACTACAGAGGGATCTGATAAAGGAGTTGTCAGACTCCCTCCAAGGAGCTGTAGTTGATAAGGTTGCGGACAAGGTAACCTCTCACCTCGCCACCCTAAATTCAGTTGTAAAGTCTTCCATGAGACTCATCTCATACATAGCAGATGGAACAAGTAGGGCAGTGGGATTAGGCATCTCACTTAGGAGGTAGGCCTGGATGCACCTTTGTAATTTCATTGAGCCCTTCAAGTATTCCTTCATTAACATCCCTTTTAATAGCTTCTCTCTGTTTGGAACCAAAATTAAAGAGATGCTCACCAGGTGTGAACAGAAAGACAAGACCTTATCTGTCATTGGAGTACATTTTTCCACACCCACCAGACCCTTTCCCAAAGGTCAAAGAGGTAGTAGAAAGATGTGGTTCAAAAAAAAATCACAAAGGTCTTTCCAAGACACACAGAGTAAAAGTTCCCCTAGAGACAGAGGGGGGAAATAATGGAAGACACTGCTCTCATGACAGGGGAGACCTGCAGAATCAGGGCTCTAGAGAATCCTTCTTTGATAATCCCTTTCAGCACTCCTGATGGGATGCCCGATTGTCTGCCTCTGGAGGCAGTCAGGGAATTATTGTCTCTGCACCTTCATACCTGGCTAAAAATATCAAACGATAGATGGGTGCAGAACATAGTAGCCAGGCATTACATCATTCCCTTTTTCTTCCCCATTCCCAAAAACAAAACAGTTCCAGACATTCCACCCAGTCAAAAGGAACAAGTAACTTTAGAAATTCAAAAGTTGTTAAGAACAAGAGTCATCCAAGAAGTCCCTGCAGACCAGAGAGGATTCAAGACTTACTAAAGATTCATTTTAGTTCCAAAGGAAGCAGGGGACTGGTGACCCATTCTGGATCTCAGAAATTGAAACAAATTGGTAAAAAAGAATAAGTTCCAAATGGTGGCACTGCAGTCAGTACTTCCTTTTTTGGAAAAAAGACAATTTGATGTGATCTGTAGACCTTCAGGATGCGTACTACCATGTACGGATAGAAAGGCAGTCCAAAAGGCACTTTCATTTCTGGCTAGGAGCCAGTCACTTCCAATGTCAAGCTCTGGCCTTTGGTCTCACTACCATCCCCAGGGTGTTCACCAAATGCATGGCAGTAATTGCAGCTCACCTGAGATGTCAAGGATTTCAAGTGTTTCTATATCTGGATGACTGTCTCATAAGTGCCTCGATCAGGCATCTGCTACAAGCCAAGGGCTCCCTGCTACAACTCTTTTCCTCTCTAGGGATTACAATAAACTATGAAAAATCTGGTCTAGAGCCATGTCAGAACTTGGTCTTCATAGGAGCAGAAATAGACACAAGAAGGATGATAGCAAGACTTCCACAAGACAGAACAACTATCTTCAGTATTACGTAAGAATGTTAATCAGAAAGAAATGAGCTTCTGTCAAACTAGCTCTTCAAGTACTGGGTGAAATGAATACCTCAATTGTCCTTATTCCCTTAGCTCTTCTTCACATGAGAATACTTCAATGATTACTTTTGATGCAGTGATCAATTCTAGAACTACCAATGACACAAAAAATCATAAATTCATGCAAAAAGGATCTTCAATGGGATTTCATTCTCCTCTGGTATCTCAAGGCGCTCATTTTATTCCTTCCCATCCCCAAGCCATGGTGACCACAGACGCTTCCCAGATAGAGTTGGGGGCATTATCTAGGGAAGACAATTCAAGGCATCTGGCATCAACACAAAGCCCATTTGCACATAAATGTCCTAAAGATGAGGGCTGTGCTTTTAGCACTGCAAGCATTGCAAGACTCCCTCCCTCTGGGAATGATGACAATCCAATCAGACATGTCTGTAGTTTGATACATAAGCAAGGGGGAACCTAATCTTACCCACTTTGTTGGGTAGCCCTAAGGGTCTCGGAATGGGCTACATCTAATCACTTTCTGATAGCAGCTCACATCCCAGGGAGATCCAACATAATAACAGATAAATTGAGCAGAGTTATACTACTGCCTCACGAGTGGCCCCTCAATCAAAAAATTACGGAAATGATATTCTGAAAATGCGACCAACCTTGCTGTGACCTTTTTGCATCATCCACTAATGCCAAGCAATGCACTTGTTTATGACTGGCCTCTGGGACTTCTTTATGCCTATCCACCAATTCCTCTAATTCCCAAACTACTACAGAAAGAAAGTCTGTTGAAGACAACAATTATCCTAATTGCCACCTGTTGGCCTTGACAAATTTGGCTCTCCTTCCTTCAGCCTCATATTCAGGATGAACCATGGATTCTGGACACCATTCCAGATCTTCTGGCTCACCCATCAGGAATGGTTCATCCCAATCTAAACAACCTCAAACTGACAGCTTGGCTGCTCCAATTCCCCTGATAGCCAGGTTTCCATCCCTTCCTTCCCTTTCTTCTCCTGTAAGACACATTTTAATTTCTTCACATAAGTCATCCACATGAAAACTGTACAAGGAAAAATGGAAGAAGTTTGCTTTATGGGCTAATTCTAATCAGATTGATCCCATAACTGCTCCCCTACATTTTATATTCAATTTCTTGGATAAACTTTTCAATGAAGGTGCTGCTACATCCTACTATTAGAGTTCAATTGGCAGTAATTTCAGACTTTCATATAGGATAAAACAGCTACGGAATCATGACAACAGGCTTTGTAAAGCCTTTCTGAAAGGATCTACACTTCTAAGGCCTCCATACAAAGGCCTTCCTCCACCTTAGGATATAAATTTTGTGTTGTCACATATTATCTAGCTCCCTTTGTATCTTCTGTTAGTTGTGACTTAAGATTTCTTTCTTGGAAGATGCTGTTTTTTGTAGCTATCACCTCAGCAAGGAGAGAGAATTACAAGCTTTATCTGTAAAACCACCATACTTGATTTTTCATAAGGACAGAGTTTCTTTACGCACCAACCCTTCCCTTCTGCCCAAGGTTGTATCTGAAAGTAACCTCAATCAATCTATTCAGTTACCAGTATTCTTCCCAAATGTACAGAATAAAGGAGAATATTCACTACATCTATTGGATGTCCATAAACAGTTGCGTTTTTACCTACATAGAAATGCAGAATTCAGAAAATCAGATCATAGAATGTTATTAGACTATTGGCTCTGAGGCCCTTACAAGCCTAGCCAAGAATTTAGCCCATGTTCAACAAGTCAGCACCTGATGCCCCTGTCCAGCACGGACACAGGTGGAATCTCAGTGGTGTATTTTCTGGTCCCCCTCCAGTTTGTACTTAAAAAGGGTTAATGAGGTACTGATTGAAGTGGAGAGGGAGTGTATTCCACAGAAGGGTGAGTCTCTGGGAAATAAATAGTTATGTCTAGATTAGAACCATGAATTTCACCACACAAGCCAGTCACCCTAGTCCTTTGAGCCACACAAGCTGTTTAGATCAGCTACTTGTTTCCTATTTTAACACTAAGAAAGGCTTACCGGTATCTAAGGTTACGTATACAAATGACAATCTGAATGCATTTCCTTTATTTACAATTCTAGGAACAAGGCTCTCCCAGCATCTGTCAAAGCTCATTCCACCAGGGCAATGGCTACTTCTTCAGCTTTCCAAGCAAGGCTATCTTTGGAAAGTGTCTGTGCTATAGCCACATGGTCAAGTCATCGTACCTTTATCACTCATTACAAAGTATATTTGGCCTCCAGGAGTAGAGCATCCTTTGTGTCTATGGTCCTGAGGAATATTTTCCCATGAGCCACCCAAGAATCAGGTAGCTTGGGACATGGTCCCACAAGTGAGAATAAAGGTGAAATTGTCAACATCACATAAAGAAGTTATGTACTTACCATAATCTTCCATGTTTGTTATCCATTTTTGGCTTTATTTTCACAACCCACCCACCTACCCCCTGCCTATGCTCCTGGGAGATGGGGTAGTAGTAATTAGATATCCTTTGGACTCTATAACCTCAGAAACCACTTATTCTTCTTACACTATAAATATTTTTACCTCCTGCCTTAAGTCCACTAATGTTTCTTTCTCACTGGCAGACAAGATCTGAGGGTTTTGGGAACTGTATTATGGGTAAGGGAGAATGCACATGAGCATGAGCTTTGCTGAAAGCCTCATGCTTTTGAAAACGGCCGAGATGGATCTGATGGATTGAATCCAGCCCACAAGTAAGAATAAAAGTGGAGATGAACAACACACATGGAATGTTATGGTAAGTACATAACATTTTGTTTGGAGCCCAAGTGTTTAAGTCAAAGCTAAGACACTTCAAAATAACAGACACAATAAACCTTCAACCAGAAATTTCCAGCTTAGAAGGGTCTAGGCTATCCTCTCCTGCCACAAGAGTTTAGACCACAAATCTTCCTAATGTAAAGTAACTGGTTTGGAAACCAAGTGCTTAAACCAGAATAAAGACACTGAGAATAACAGGCACAGTAAACCTTTGCCAGCAATTCCCAGCTTAGAAGGGTGTAGGCCACACTCTCCTGTCACAAGAGTCCAGACCTAAACTCCCCTAATGTAAAATAACTAGCTTGGAGCACAAGTGCTTAAACTGGAACTAAGACACTTTCAGAATAACAAACACAATTAGCCTTTAACCAGGAGTTCCCAGTTTAGAAGTATATAGGCTATCTTCTCCTCCCACAAGGGTTTAGATCACAAAACTTCCTAATGTAAAATAATTGGTTTGGAACCCAAGTGCTTAAACCAGAACAAGGACACCTAGAACAACAGGCACAATAACTTTGGGTTTGGAGCCCAAGTTCTTTAACCACAACGAAGGCACTTTCAGAATAACAGACACAATAAGCCTTCAACCAATAATTACCAGCTTAGAATGGTGTAGGCTATCCTCTCTTGCCACAAGAGTTTAGACCATAAATCTTCCTTATATAAAATAACTGGTTTAGAACCCATGTGCTTAAACCAGAACAATCACGCAGTAAGCCTTAACTCAGCAATTCCCAGCTCAGAAGGGCAGAGGCTACCCTCTCCTCCCACAAGAGGAGTGTAGACCACAAGCCTTCTTAATGTAAAACAACTGGCTTGAAGCTCAAGTCCTTAAACCAAAATTAAGAGGTTTAGAAATAACAACTACAATTTAATCAGGCTACAAACAAGCAGTAATAAATGCAGCACAATAAATGTAATTGAACACTTTTAAGAACAAGCAGCAAAAGCCAAATAAAGTAATAAGGTAGGAAGAGAGATAAATACAGTAAAACAAGCTGAATAAAGTGTATTTTGTTTGCAAACACTTCCAAGCAAAACTCCTAAACCTTTCTGACTTTGAATACTTCTGAGGTATACAGATGTTCCCTCATTGTTCTTTTTTTATATTGTCTTTCCATTCTCTCTTCCCAAACTTTTCTAACTTCATCTGACTGATTACTATAGTTATCAATATTTTATATACAGTATTATCCATTTTTAACAGCAACATCTGTTCTAGGCTCAATTAGAAATACTTCCATAGCTATTCTTTCATTTAATTATCCCTTGTCCCTTTAGTACTCTACCAATTCCTGTCTTAGTTCTTAGAATATTTTCTGCTAGTTTATGAGTGTAGTATCATTTTTGTTCTCCATGTCTTGGATTTCTAATATCATGACAGGAATGGACTCCATTCCTAAGTCAAAGTATGATTAAAGTTCATGAAATTAATACTGTATTCATCTTTTATGTTAGCCAGAAGTGCTCTTCGCAGCACCCACAGTACACCCAGTAATGACTCCTCTGGCGATTCGTATGGAGTTATGTGTATTGGTAACATGTCTAAGTACAACTGTAATTTCTTTTTTATAAGACCCATTCCTCCTACTACTATTGGAACTGTGTGGGTATCCTTCCACAATGCCATTATTTCTGCCTGTAAATCCTAGTATTTTATGACTTTGTGCATCTCTGTACGCAAGAAACTGTTGTCACTGGGTGCAACAATTCCAGTGATCAATCCTACTTTTGTCTTCTTTCCATGTACTACTATATCTGGTTTTCTTGCATCTGTTTTTTGAACTGTTGGTATTGGGTGATCCCATGCGATATAAACTTCATCAGTATCCAGTATGGTTGTTGCTATTATTTTTAAGGGCCTTTATCCCAAACCCTACTTTTTCCTTCTCAAACTCACCTTATTTCATCATCCCTTTCCATTTTGACTTATAACTTCTGCTTGTGTTTATATATATACATGAGATGTGATTGTGTAGCTCTAAATATCCCTTCAAATTAGCTAATCTTAAACCACTCTGTTCTATGGGGAGAATCAACTTATCCCACATATCTCTTCCCCACTTTCCTCACAGATAAGTTCCTTCAACTGCTTAGAAATTATGGTCCACAACTGCTCCATTGGGTGATAAAAAAATATACTTGACCTGTATATAAAACTAAAGGGACTGGAAATATTTGTACTGCTTCTGTCTTACTATCCATATTCATAACTAAGAATTCACAGCTCTTTAATTTTTGTATTGTCTTTTAGTTCTATTCCCATATGTCCTTAGTTGCCATAATAGAATCCTTTTTAATCAATGTACCTAAATATTCATCCTAGGTCCCCAAAAATATGGGTATTTCTGTACTAGTTTGTGTGTGGGTACATAGTCCTTGTTTTATCTTCATTTATTTTATAAACTGAAAGTACTTCTGGAATTATCAAGTATATTATATGTGAATAAAGCTAATGTTTCTTGATTACTTTAACTTCCCTTTCCTGGGCCAGTGATCAAGGAGTCTGAATACTCACCACTGACACTGGTGATGAATGTTCACTTGGAACAAAAATGGATACATGCAGTATTTTCAGATGCAGATCTCTGCACTAATCACAATTTCCCTTAAGAGCACACAAGGAACACACTCAGTCCTGGGGCTGTGTTTCCCTGTCTCTGTCCTTGCCCCTAAATAAGACTCCCCACTGACACAGCTGTAGAGCTGAGTCTTCAGCCAGGTCCTCCACTACCCTCTCTGTGAAACAAGTGCTCTGTGTCCCTGCTCCAAGTAGCTGACACGGACACTCTTTGAGAGTTGATTCTTACACACAGACACACACACACACACACACCTCGGAAATGCTGGCATAAATTTACCAGCTATGTCCAGACTATAAATTAGTTCCACTGCTACCAGGATACTCAAAAGTCAGCTATTCTAAGGCTCTAAGAAGGGTACCCAATTATACTGAGTAAAATTAATACTAATATAAATTGTAGTGTTTGACCAATGCAGCAAGGCTTTCAGGAGCGGCCACTGTGTCACCAAATGAATATAAATACTCTCAAAGGTAAAAATATTCTCTAAAAGACCAGCCACAAATAAAAGTTTAAATATATTTAATAATAATAAATAAAAGAACATGAAAATACTAAATATATTTACAATAGACACCAGAGTTTCAGTCACAAGAAATATTAAAAATAACACAAATGGATAGATTCACACAGATACAGAAAAACAGTACTTAACTAATCTCACTATATTTTCCTGACTGATCTAAAGAATTACAGTTCCCTAGTTCACTTACTAGAGCAAGGCAAGATGAAGTGAGTGGTCTTCCTTTTTTGTCAGGTTTCATAGATTCATAGGTAGGTACTAGGCTATTGGCCCTAGGGCCTATATAAGCCTAGCCAAAAAGGTACCCTGGCTTTTGCCACCCAAGAAAATTATTTTTTTTGTGCCTCTGTCGAGCAGAGACACATAGGTGATCCCCAGGGTGAATTTTCTATTTCCCATCCAATCATCAAGATTTTTCTTGAAGAGTGCTAATGAGGAGCTTTGTTTGATATAGATAGGTAGTCTATTCCAGAGTGTGGGAAGTCTCTGGGACAGGAATCTATCCCTCCAACATGTTCTGTTTAGGTCCCTAGAGCATGTAGCTCAGAGGGACTGGGATTTCTTTAAGTGGCACATGTCCAACAGCTGTGGGTTTGACATAGTTTTGTATGTTAGGCAGAGATCGCCTCTGAGTAGGTGATATGCGATGGAGTAAAGCTGGAGTTTTTTGAGACGGTCTGCGTAGGGCATCTGTTTGAGGCCAGTAATCCTCTTTGTGAGGTATTTCTGTGGCCTTTCCAGTTATTGTAGATGTCTTGTGAGGTACATACCAAAAGGGGTGTTGTACTCTATAATGGGTCTAATGAGTGATGAGTAGAGGAAAACAATGACCTCTGTTTTCCTGGATGAGAAACCTTTTGTGATGAGGTGTTCCATGTAGAAGGATTTCCTGACTACTGTGGCAATGTGAGGCCTACTGTCCACCTGTGTCCCAAGGTCTCTTATCACACTTTTGATGTTAAGTAGACTACCACCTATGTGGTAGCTCATGGGTACAGAGGTTTTACCAAAGGGGATGACGATGCACTTTTTGGCATTGAGCCTGAGGCCATGGCTTTGACACCAGGCATCTGTCTCAGTGAGGCCCTTTTGTAGGATGTCCACATTGTTTGGAGTTTTGTTTATGGGTCCTAGTTTGCAGTCATCTGCGAACTTTGTTAGCCAAAGACATTCTGTGTTAGCCTGTACTTCAGAAAAGTAGATACCAAACAGGAGAGGACCCACGATTGAACCCTGTGGTACTTCTGACTTCAGATCAGTGACAAGTGATTTGGTGTCTGCTACTTTCACAGTGTAGGTTCTGTCAGTGAGCCAGTTGGCAACCTATCTTGTGACATAGGGATTTATACCTAGTTTAGTGAGTTTATCTATAATTCTAGAGTGAGAGATGGTGTCAAAAGCCTTGGCGAGATCTATATAGGCTGTGTGAACCACCTTACCCTTGTCTACGGCCATTGTGACTGCTTCAAAGAAGTCCATCAGGTTTAGGAGACATGATCTGCCTTTTACAAACCCAAACTAAGTGGGGTACAGAGTTGGAGATTACCAATGTCTTTGTTTATAAGTTCCATGACCTTGCAGACCAGGCTCGTTAGGCTAATGGGGCGGTAGTTCCAGGGGTCTGTGGTGGCTCCCCATTTGTGGAGTGGAATAACCATTGCTGTGCGCCATTCAGTGGGTGCAAATCCTGAAGTGAGGCTATGATTGAACATGGTGCTTAGGTGGGGTGCCAGTTCATTCTGTAGTTCATGTAGAATGCAGCCTGGGATGTTGTTAGGTCTTATGGATGCTGTGTTCTTGGCTTTGGAGAGTGTATTTTTTTACCTGTGCAGCTGTGATTACAGGAACCTTGCATTCATCCAGTATAGAGATGGGCAGTTTAGGGGATGGGGGGGGGGGGGTAAAGTTAGCACTGAACCTATCTGCCAGGATGTTGGCAATATCAGTTGGTTCTGTATACTTAGTGCCATTGTGTTGTAACTCAGAGCAGATCTGAGTGTTGCCAATGAGATTCTTGACATATATATAGAATACTTTGTGGTTGTCTTTAGAATCAGTGGCAATTTTGTTTTTGTAACTAGCTTTGGAGGATTTTATGAAGGATCTCAGCTTCTTACTAAGGCTGACCAGGAAGTTCCTCCAATCATGGAATTTTACTCTTTTTTGCAACAGTTTCTTTCTTCTGTTGTAGAGTTTGTTTATGGCAGGGGACCACCAGATTGGCTTCCTTTTTTGGAGGATAGCATCTTGGTTCTGTCAGGGATAGCATGATCCATACACTCGTGTAAGTGCTTATAAAGTGCATTTGTGTAGGATTCAGCAGTCGTATCTCTATTGTCTGTCTGCATGGGTGTCGTGAAGTTTGCCACTTCTGTCTTAAGAAGCGTGAAGTTGGCTTTGGAGAAATTTTTTACAGTGGTTTCCTAATGGGGGTTGGGGGTGGGATGTGGATGTCTAGGGTGATTAGTTTATGGCTGGATCTGACCAACGAGGAATTGACCTCTGGTGTGGAACACCAGTCGCCCATGTTGGTAATGACCAGGTCTAGGATATTGCTGCCCCTGGTGGGGGTGTGGATAAGCTGATCCAAGGAGTTGGAATTTATGAATCCAGAAAACATTGAGCAAAAGAGTTGGTACATGAGTAGTTTTCCCAGTTAATGGTAGGGCAGTTGAAATCACCCATTATTAGGGAGTTGTGTTGTACCCTAATATTTTCCAGTGTATCGAAATGAGATGTGGGAATCCTAGGGCATGGTGGGGATCTGTAGCAAGTTACAATTTGGATTGCAGTCTTGCCCAGAGTTAGTTGCACTTGGATAATCTCAGATGCATTATGCTGAGCAACTAGGCGGGAGGTGTGGATATCCTTAATGAATATGGACACGATTCCACCTTTAGTGTTTCGGTCCAGGTTAGGTGGCTGAAAGGTGTGGCATGAATTATAGTCTGGTAATGTAGGGGTGCTCTCTGGAGCCTTGAACCAGGTCTCTGTCACTGCACAGATGTCGATGTTCTCCATTTTAATGAGTGCCTTGAGTGAATGCATTTAGAGGTTTAGACTTCTAGCATTGAGTAGCATTACCCTCAGATTTTGCTTGCTTGTACCTGTTACTGTGATGAACTTATCATTTGAACCTTGCCTAAAAAAGGCACTATAGGGGTGGCAAGAGCCTTAGCCAGTATCCGGAATCCCAGGGGCAGGTCATTTCTGGCAAAGCATTGCAGTCTGTCGATTGTTCTGAGACTTCTATCTCATCTAGTATTAAAACATCATTCCAGTGCTGGATTTCAGAATTAATTCACATACATCTGGTCATCTGACTCTGCTTCCCACACTACCCCTTTGCTAGAAACTGAACCAGAATTTAGCACATTTGTGTTACCATACACACAAATAGTGCTTTGCTGAGATGTGTTATTGCATCTGGAAGCTATAAAACCATTTAAAAACTTCTACCCCTCCAGGGTAGCAATTAAAATCACCCCTAAGGAGAATACAGTAGGATTCCTAGTCCTGGTTTTCACAGATATTCAGTCTCTGGCTGCAATCAGAACCATAATATACAATCTATATGGCCTAAACCAGGTAATATAATTTCAGACTATTTTTCAAAGTTAGGTGGACTGAGATTAATATCTTCTCTTCCAGTATCCTCTGTTACAATATATTCATTTCAACAGTTACAGTACAGTCTGACATACACCCACTGTTGGTACAAGCATCTTTACAAATAAATTTTCAACACAAGCATCTGTACAAATTAGTTTGATATACAAATGACAGAATTCTTTACAAAGCTCCAGCTAGCTATGCTGGCATATGTTACACATCTACTACCCTACTTCTCCTGGCATATGTTACACATCTACTACCCTACTTCTCCTGGCATAGCTAGCAATACCTCACATCATCACATCTCTCCCCCTTTGAAGAGTCAAGCTAGTTTTTCAAGTGACCCTTGAGAAACATGGCTTGAGGGACATGAGCTTGTCTGGGAACACATTATCCCATACCCTGTTTTTTGAGCCCATCTGCATTGGTACTGCTGACCCCACTACAGTGCTGCACTGTCATGTCATATACCTGCAACCCTAGGCTCCACCTTAATAACTTAGCATTTTGCTGGCTGTCTCGATTTAGGGATGTCACAATTGCCATCCCTAATTATGTCATTGAATTTATGGGTGACATATTTTTCTTTGCTAATAGCTCTAATAAAGCAAATAAAACAAAAAGAGGATGTCCCTGACCTTTTCATTGTGCAAACACCTTTTGTCAGAAAAAGTACAAAATATCTGCAAATAAAGCTAACATTTCTTGATTACCACAGCAGTTATATCCTTGAATCTGTGAGTCATTTATTTTCTTTGCTAATAGCTGTAAATATAAAGCAAATAAAATGAAAAGAGGACATCCCTGTTTTTCCTCCTGCCAACACACAGGTTGTCAGAGAAGATCTCGTCCACATTAATTCTTGCTCCTGAGCCTTCATAAATCCTCCTAATTAAACATTTTGTTCTATCAGGGAACACAAATGCTACCATTACCCTGCTTACAAGATCCCAGCAGACTTTACTGAATGCCTTCTCTGCATCAAGACTCACCAACAACAGGGACAATTTCTTACACTCTGCTTCTCTCAAATCATTGTTCTATTAATATTAATAATCTGTCCACCCTACACAAAACTAGAATGATCCATATATATCAATTTTGGCTGCACCTTTGCTGTCCTCTTAAGTGGTTATAGATACAAACACTTTATAATCATAAAGTTCACCCATCCAGAGAAGAGCAGTTGCTGGAAATTGATGTCTGCACCTACAGGCATTACTTAATTTAAAATTAAGGTTACCCATGCTGAAGCACATGTTTACAGCTTGTGTTCCTACTTACACTGTTTGCTGCCTCTTCTTTTCTTATCCCTTTCCCCTACAAAATGTGAAAAACAGCATGCATGCTTTCACAGTAAATATTAACCTTTAAGAAAATGTGCACTGGCTACCTTTAAATAAGTATACTAAATTGTGCAGTTCCATTAAATGCATTGAAGTATTAAGGCTGCTGGGGAAGCAATTAGTTGTCCAACTTTTTCAGTTACAGCAGTTTCAAACTTTGTTTTTCACTAACCAACTTTCCACAGAGCGTTTACATGTTAATTGCACTATGCTGCTTACATTTCTCTCTACAAAAAATGCTCATAGCTCTCAACATTACAAACAGCTCATTGTCATTGTAAAAGCAGTTAGAAATGAGAGTAAAAAATAACTAGTACTATTACAGATGCTTGGAAGAATCTTTGTAAATTCCATTCAGAATGCATTGTTTAGACTTCCCATGGCCTGCTGCCTGTACCTGTACACTTCTTGTCTCCCACTGAGGGTATTTGCTAATGGAAAAATAGATAACTTTGCAAATGCATGAAACTTGCCATTTTCCTTGCCTTTTATAATTTTGTATTTGCCAACCCTATTTTCTTAAAAAAGACTTATATGTATCTTAAATCAAGGACATTAATTTAGCCATCTACCCCAGGTACCTTAATTCTACATATAATATGATCAATTTGCATTTACATCCCATCCACCCCAGCAACTCAAGATCAAATCATTGTATTAACTTGCTTTAGTTGAGCCTTTCTTACCTTGTTGCAGTCTAAAGCCTGTATATCTTGCATATAAGAAAATGTTATTGTTTACTTATCATCTTTAACATACACAGCAGTCACTGATAAGACTTCCAACCTCACATTTAAAATATCCCTGACTGAACATTATACAAACCTATTTTACAATATAATATGCAATTTACATTGTTTTCATACACATAAGAACAAAGACAATTTACTCACAGTTGCTTCTTCATTTCCTTTAGTCTCTCCAAACATTAATAAAGTTTGCAGATGACTGCAAACTAGGAGCCATAATCGAAACTCCTAACGATGTAGACAAACTACAAAAGGGCCTCACTGACACAGATACCTGGTGTCAAAGCCATGGCCTGAAGCTCAATGCCAAAAAGTGTATAGTCATCCCCTTTGGTAAAAACTCTGTACCCATGAACTACCACATAACTGGTAGTCTACTTAATGCCAAAAATGTGATAAGAGACCTTGGGTCACAGGTGGACAGTAGTCTCTCCTTTGATAATCACATCACCACAGTGGTCACAAAATCCTTCTACATGGCTCATCTCATCACAAAAGGATTCTCATCCAGAAAAAAAGAGGTCATTGTTCCCCTCTACTCATCACTCATTAGACCCATTATAGAGTACAATGCCCCTTTTGGTATGTACCTCACAAGACATCTACAACAACTGGAAAGACCACAGAAATACCTCACAAAGAGGATTACTGGCCTCAAACAGATGCCCTACGCAGACCATCTCAAAGAACTACAGCTTTACTCCATCGCATATCGCCTACTCAGGGGTGATCTCTGCCTAACATACAAAGTTATGTCAAACCCAGAGCTGTTGGACATGCTCCACTTAAAGAAATCCCAATCCATCTGAGCTACATGCTCTAGGGAACTAAACCTTGTCACCACAATAAACAGAACATGCTGGAGGGATAGATTCCTGTCCCAGAGACTTCCCTTTACTCTGGAACAGACTACCTATCTATGTCAAACAGAGCTCCTCATTAGCACTCTTTAAGAAAAATCTTGATGATTGGATGGGAAATGGGAAATTCACCCCAGGGATCACTTCTGTGGCTCTGCTCGACAGGGGCACAGGAAAATAATTTTCTTGGGTGGCAAAAGCCAGGGTACATTTTTTGGCTAGGCTTATATAGGCCCTAGGGCCAATAGCCTAGTACCTACCTATGAACCTATGATAAAGTGGAGAATATGCTTTACAATCCACCCACCAGTTTAACACAGTCATCAAAATTCAAGTTTTTAAAGTCTTTCTTGTCTGCTTTTCTTCCAAAGACACATTTAATGAGTCTATTGTTATATTTCTTATTTCCTATTTGTTTTCTAATTTCTGTGTTGCTGGTCATCTTCATGACCATTGTTGTCACTCAACACCAGTCTCTGGTTCAAGTCCAAGGTACTCCTTATTCTTCTAGTCAACTCTTGTGCTTTTTTCTTTCTTTCAAGTATTTACCTTTGGACCACTTGAAAAAGTTTCACTGGCAAAGTCCCTCTGTGTGCTTTATATTTATGTGAAGAATTAGCAGTGCCCCTTACTACTTGCTGGCTCACTCCTTGTTGGACAAACTTCATTTTCTTTAGCGTAACCCACATCAAAAGATGTCTTTTGTTTCCCCCATGAAAAATATCCTGAAGACCACTAAATACAGCAGTATGAATCTCTCACATGCTGCATGATATTACTTGATTGCTGATATAAATTTGCTTCTCTTCTACCTGGTGTACAGTGAATAATTTTCACATACATTCTACTGCCCCCTCCCCCATTTTTATGCCTTTCCCTTTTGCCAGTTTTGTCAAGAGCAACTCTTTCTGATGCCATGATTACATCATTACTACTATAGGTCTTGGCTGCTTTTTCATGACCAAATTTGGAGCATACATATGATTTTTCCACTTAGTTAAGAAATTGTAGAACACCAATCCCAATTGCTTATTTGTACTTTCATAAAATTAATGCAATCTGTTTCTTCCACTTTCTCAGGTCCAACAGAAAATCTCAGTCTTCCAACTTCAGAAGCCTCATGCTCAGCCAGCCATTTCTTCATTTCTGCCACTGCTGTTTGCAGTTTTATCAGGCTGCGTTGACAGATGAGATCAGACAGGAGTCCCCGTGGACTATGATGTTTGCAGATGACATTGTGATCTGTAATGAGAGTAGGGAACAGGTGGAGGAGATCCTGGAAAGGTGGAGATATGCTCCAGAGAGAAGAGGAATGAAGGTCAGCAGGACGAAGACAGAATATATGTGTGTGAATGAGAGGGAGGATAGAGAAATAGTGAGGATACAGGGAGTAGAGGTGGATGAGTTTAAATACTTGGGATCAACAGTTCAGAGTAATGGTGAGTGTGGAATAGAAGTGAAGAAGAGAGTACAGGCACGATGGAGTGGGTGGAGAAGAGTTTCAGGAGTGATTTGTGACAAATGAGTACCAGTAAGAGTGAAAGGGAAGGTCTACAAGAGGGTAGCGTGACCAGCTATGTTATATGGGTTGGAGACAGTGGCAATGACAAAAAGGCAGGAGTCAGAGCTGGACGTGGCAGAGTTAAAGATGTTAAGATTTGCACTGGGTGTGACGAGGGTGGATAGGATTAGGAATAAGTATATTAGAGGGTCAGCCCCGGTTGGAAGTCAAAGCCAGAGATACAAGATTATGTTGGTTTGGACATGTGCTGTGGAGGGATACAGAGTATATTGGGGAAAAGATACTAAGGATGAAGCTGCCAGGTAACAGGAAAAGAGGAAGGCTGAAGATAAGGTTCATGGATGTGGTGAGAGAGGGCATGTAGGTGGTTGGTGTGACACAGCAAGATGCAGAGGACAGGAAGAAATGGAAACAGATGATCCACTGTGGTGACCCCTAACAGGAGCATCTGAAAGAAGAAGATCAGGTTGCATAGGCAGTTAAAGTTTTTTCTACTTTTTCCCAGCCTTTTGTTGTTTGACTTGTGTGACATCCCTCCTCTGGGCCAGTGATCAAGGACCCTCAATCTTCAATGACACTGGTGGGGAACGTTCATGGTGAGAAGAAAATAGACTCCCACTATTTTCAGATGCAGCTCTCTGCAACAAGTACAATTTCCCTTGAGAGCACACAGGGAATGCACACTCCAGTCCTGGGGCTGGGCTTTCTCTCCAGGCCCCAAATAAGACTCCCCACTGACTATTACAGAGGTAATTCCTTAGCCAGGTGTTCCAAGTCAAGTCCTCTACCACCCTGTCTGTGAAATCAGTGCTTTCAGCGTCCCTATTCAAAGTAGCTGTCACACACACACACACACACACACACACCTGGGAAAGACTGACACAGCGTATCCACTCTGACACCTCCATCCAAACTATAAGGTAGATTTACTGCCACCAGAGCACCCAAAGGCAGCTACTTGAAGGCTCTTATAAGGGTACCCAGTTACACTTAGTAAAATTAATACTTATACAAATGGTAGTGTTAACCAAGCAGCAGGAATTTCAGGAATATGGAGCCAGAGTGCCACTAAATAAATGCAACTACTCTCAAAGGTTAAATATTTTCTAAAAGACTAGCCACAATGATGGGTTTAGATATATTTAATAATAAATAAAAAACATTAAAATACTGACTATCTATTTACAATAAACACCAGAGCTTCAATCACAGGAAGTAGAAAAAACAACACAGATGACCTTTCAAGATGGCTGCACATTGAGCAACTGCTTAATTCTGTCTTTCTCAGTGTGAAAACAGAAAATTAGCAGAGAAAGCCAGTGAACCTGGATTTCTGAGTACATTTCAGTAACTAGTAAGTGCACTGCCTGGATGCTAGAAAAAAAAAAAAAAAGAGGACCTGAAGGAAAGTCAGCCACAAAAGGTGATGAAAAAACACCAACTAGGAAAAGTACTGTAGCTGTTCAGCAAAAAGAAGTGCAAGCTCCAGACATGACTTAACCTTGAGGAAAGTATAAAACAATTGCATACAGACCTAACTAAAATAAATGAAACACTGACAGACACTGACAATATCAACTCAAACAATCAAAGGCTGGCAAAAATGGAAGAAGTTTAAACAGATACTTAAATGAGATGATAAAACTGCAAATCTCAGAGGTCAAAATGAAGAAAAGGTTGGCTGACTAACAAACTGCCCAAGAAGAGATGTTTCAAAAAATAATAGAATTAGAGGACATAACACGCAGAGAAAACCTGAGATTTACTGTTGTATCTGAGAAGCTGGAATGAACAGACTGTATTAATTTTATTAAAGTACAAATAAGCAACTGGACTCGTATTCCAAAACAGGAATTGTTAATCAAAAGGGTGCATCATTTGATTGCTCCAAACCTGGCCATGAGAAAACAACTTAGACCTTTAATACTAAAAATGCAGTCTTACCAGCAGGAGTTGATTCTGACAAAATGACAGAAGGACAAAGTACTAAAAGTGGGAGACAGCAGAGTGTTTATGGAAAATGACTACTTATTGTATATCAGGCAGAAGAGAAATAAATTTATTCCATTATATAGGAAATGTCAAGTAGCAGGCATGAGATTCAAACTTCTGTACACAGCTATCTTAAAAATATTTTTCCGTGGTGGGAGAACAAAAACATTTTTTGATGAAGTACATGCTAAGGAAGAAATACAAAAGTTTGTTCAACAAAAAGTAAGCTGTGAAACAGAAGGAGATTCTGCTTCTTGTTCTAATTGTAATAAAGACCATAGAGAGACTGCACCAGTGAAATCTTTCCCAGTGTTTCAATGGAAAATGCTTCAGAGAGGGGAAAAAAGCACATGAGGTGACTGCAAGAACTGACAGTGACAGATGAAGCAGAAACTGGGTTTGGGAGATGGAGATGAACAGGAATAGAACAAGAAAATCTGGGAATATTGGACTTTCTTGGATTTTATTAAACTTGTAGGGACTCTAAAGCATATGCCCTGCTTCATGTCATTAACGTTTGGAGATTAAAATCAGTAACTTGGAAAGTGACAAATGTGGGATTACAAAGCAATAATTATATTTGTGAAACAGGACAAAATAAGAAAATCTGGAAATATTGGACTTATTTGGACTTTGTTAAACTTGTGGAGTACTCTAAAGCATATGCCCTACTTCATGTCATTAGTGTTTGGAAAATACCCAGGAGGGGGAATATTGGACTTATTTGGACTTTGTTAAACTTGTGGAGTACTCTAAAGCATATGCCCTACTTCATGTCATTAGTGTTTGGAAAATACCCAGGAGGGGGAAGAGGAGGGAAAGAGTTAACTGTAAGTTAAACAATTTTTTTTCTTAACGGTATTATTTATATGGTAATGATTTTATCTGCATGATATAAAGTAAAGTTTTTCAGTTATTTTTAAGTGTAATGGGGATACTAATATGTGTTTCTGTTTATTTATTTTTTTTGTTCCTTTCACCCTTCTCTCTTTCTCCTTGTTCAGTTTTAAGAAATGTAAACCCTGCAATGTAAAAAAAAAAAAAAAAAAAAAAAAAAGGATCTGGTTAAAAGAGCATGACAAAAGAAAAATGAGTGTGCTTTTTGTCATTTTCTCATTCTTGCATAGGGGAATGACTGAGTCATTAGGTTTTTATAGTAACTAGCTTAAACTGAAAGCAAATAGATGAAAAAGAATATTATAACCAAGTAAACAGTCCTGTATCTGGTTCTCATGTCACTAACAGACAATCTAATAAAGAGAAATGGCTTGGAGAAAATGTTTTCTGAAAGTATTCAAGTGTTTCCCAAGCTGGGAGTGCTATAAAGATAATGCAAACACCAGACAGCACTTAATAGACTCACAAGCTCTAGCATGTATCTTAGCATGGATAATCTTTCTTTCTGTTTAGCTCTAGTCTATGTGTGGCTGTCAGTTTTGAACTTTTGTTCCTTTTAAGGGGGTAATACTTCAATATTTGAAAATGTACATACTTGTGTGTGTTGTTATTAAGTTAGTAGGTTTTATGGGATATTGTGTGTGTATTTTTGATGGTTTTCAATAAAACAAAAAGTTCTTTAAGATGTGACATAGGATCAAATGGAGATGACAAGAAACAGTTGTATAAAAGATTAAGTTGCTACATAGTGCATGCATGTAACACAAAAGCTGAAACTAGACATTTAACAAAAAAGCTGCTATATACATAAAAGGTGGGATAAAATCCCTCAAGAATATGATTCTTTCTATAATGTCTAAATGGTAATGATCTCATACATAAATA
Organism: Protopterus annectens; assembly: GCF_019279795.1. NCBI lineage: Eukaryota > Metazoa > Chordata > Ceratodontiformes > Protopteridae > Protopterus > Protopterus annectens. The sequence continues at coordinate 807,112,831 of NC_056747.1, read as the reverse complement.
CAAAAAAAGAAAGAGTAGTGAATTATATTCAAAATTTAGAGTGCAAATAGCTATGCTACAGTAGGCACACTTGGAAAGAAATGAACTTGTGAATTTGATAAAGAAAGGTTTTGAGGATTGTTATTGAATGGAAAACCTGGGGGAAAAGGAGAGGAGGAATACTTACATTAATTGCAAGAGGAGCTCCAAAAGTAATAGAAGAGGAAAAAGACAATAATGGTAGATTTGTAGTACTAAGGGGCTACTGGCAAGGGAAGAGGATTATATTGGCATGCATTTATATTCCACTGCTATAACGGAGCTAAAGAAACTTCTGGGAGAAATAATCAGCTTTCAGCAAGGAATATTACTTATAGGTGGGGACTGGAATTTGATTTGCAGTGAAGATGTGTCTGGGGGCCCAGAAAGTGAAATATAACAAAGGAGAGTAGATTTTTAAAGAATTTGGCATGGAAGTGTGAATTAAAAACTAGGAATTCAGAGTGAATTTACACATTATTCCCCAAAATACAAAACTGGGCTAAGCTAGATAGAATTTACATTTCAGGGGAACATGTGTATTTAATTGAAAGTCTTGATACGCACCCAATAACTATTTAAAATATCCACCAATAATAACTAAAATAAAAACACAGGGTAATGACCCAAAATGAGACATTGAAGCTTTCCCACCTATCTGTTGAAGATATAGGAATTTAAGGAATGGGAAGTGGAAATTATTCAGGAGCTATTCAAGAAGATAGAAACTTCTCCTGAAAATATAGCTAGGGAGTGGGATAAGATTAAAAAGAAATTTAAAAATAGGGTGGAAATAAAAGAAAAGGAGATAAGAAGATAGAAACTTCCCCTGAAAATATAGCTAGGGAGTGGGATAAGATTAAAAAGACATTTAAAAATAGGGTGGAAATAAAAGAAAACGAGATATGGTTAAGAAGTAACAAGAATAATTTAGAGGGACTGACAAACATTAAAGTATTGCAAAATAGGGAGAATCTCACAGAACAAGAACAGGAGCAAATACCGAATGTTAAACAGAAAATAAGGGACTACCGTGATAATATGGATAAGTTTAGAAAGATTTCTGTTAAGCAACTGTTTTTTGATAACTCTAGAGCACAAAAACTTGTAGCAAAGTGACTCAGACAACATAAAGTAGAAAGGGCTGTCACCATGATTAAGGAGCTTATTACAAGGAAGATAACTAGGGATCCTGTAGAAGTATTACAAATATTTCAGAAATTCTATGAAAATGTGTACAAAACAGAGAAATGTGGAAATCAAGAAAAGGTACAAATGGAAATGTTTATGGAATAATTAAATATGCCAAGGCTAGAGGGAGAGGAGGCTCAGTTACTAACAGGAGATGAGACAAAAATGGTGCTGTATAACCAATCTACAGCAAAGTCCCCAGGATTAGATGGTATTCCTGTGGAAATTTGGAAGCTAGAAGGAGAAAAAAATAATGAAGATATGGAAGGTTTTGTTTAACAGTATTTTAAGAGGAGGAGAAGTACCAACATCTTGGAAGAAAGCAGTAGTAACTGTACTATTTAAAGAGGGTGAAGATCCATCAGATCAAGCTTCATATAGACCCATTTCAATACTAAATCATGATGACAAAGTGTTTATGTCTATAAAGGCTAAAAGGGGGGCAAACATAATGCCAAAATTGATAGATGGATCAATGTGGTTTTGTGGAGGGTAGGCAAACATTTGACAACATAAACAGAACAGTGATCATCCAGAGGGAAGCATAATGTTGCTGGTGGGTCTTGATGTAGAGAAAGCATTTGGCAGAGTAAACTGAGATTTTATGAGCACAGCAATAGAAGTATGGTTAATTAAGTGGATATGTGAAGGATGCTTGAGCAGAGGAACCAGGCAGGGGTTTCCTCTCTCCCCTATGTTATTTGTATTATATTTAGAACCACTGGCAAAGAAAATAAGGGGCTCAGAAATTCAAGGATATAATTGGTATGGTGGTCAAGAAAAGCTGGCTCTGTTTGCAGATGACATTATTTTACACCTGACAAAACCAGAAAGAGACATTATAGTGCTGTGGAATATACTGAGACAGTTTCAAACCTTTTTGGGATACAAATTTAAAAGCAATAGTGGTAAATTATCTCTCCATATATGAACTGGTTCAGCAATATCTATATTTATGGGGGCATGATAAAATGAAATATTTCAGAGTATGGATTAAAAATTATACTGGTGTGGCAGCTAAGGATATGTGGGAAGAGACTAAAAAGATAATACAAAAACTGAGATAATGGAAGCTTTATTACATGGATATGGATAGAAAGATACAAGCAATTAAAATGTTTTAGTCCCTTTAGTCTTATACACTGTTCAGGCATATTTTATCAACCAGAAAAGTTGTGGATAGCAATTAATAAAGAGCTGAAGGATTTTATCAGGGAAAAGACAACAAGAGTCACGTGGGATAAGTTTATTCTTCCAATAGAACAAGGCAGATTGGGATTACCCAAATTGAAGGGGTATTTCAGAGCAACTCAGTTAAGGCTCCTGTACATAGCACAAGCAGAAAACTATAAGTCAAAGTGGAAAGAGATGATGAAACGGGGGAAGCTCAAGTAACAGGAAGAGAGTGGAATTTTGGATGTAGACCTTTATGGAGTACAATAATTGCAACAGCAGCGGGAAAAACTGCCTTTCAGTTTGTAGCCTGCTACAGAACACCCTCCCTATTACAGGAACCCCACTTAGCATTCCTGAGAACACTGGAGAATATGAAGGTCTCTCCAAACACTATATTATTGGGTGACTTCAACTACCCAAACATTGACTGGGAAAACTACTCAAGCCCAAACACCCTCGCCCAATGGTTCCTTGAATTTATAAACTCTAACGCAATGGAACAACTGGTCACCACTCCCACAAGAGGGAACAACATATTGGTCCTGGTCATCACCAACATGGGGACTCTATGTTCCACACCAGAGGTAAACCCCTCATTGGTAAGATCAGACCATAAACAAATTTACCTGGATATCCATATCCCGTCCCCACCCCCAGCCAAGGAAATCACTGTAAAGAATTTCTCAAAAGCCAACTTTGCACTTCTCAAGACTGAGGTGGAATCCTTCAAAGCCCCTGGGCCAGAGGATAATACAGCCCAATCCGCAGAATCCTTTACAAATGCATTCTATGAGCACCTGCAGGAATGCATGGATCGTGCTATCCCAAATAAAACCAAAAGTCACTCCTCCAAAAACAGGAGACTGGTCTGGTGGACCCCAGCCATAAATAAGCTATACAACAGAAGGAGGAAGCTACTATATGACAGAGCAAAATCCCAAAAAGGGAAGGCATCTCTGATCAGTATTAGCAAGAAACTTCGATCCTTCATAAAATCATCAAAGGCCAGTTTTGAAAGAAAAATTGCCCTAGACACTAAAGATAATCACAAGGCCTTCTTTAGTTATGTCAGGAACATGGGCGGAAACTCCCAGATATGCTCTGAATTGTTGCATAACGGTACAAAATATACCGAACCTACAGACATAGCCAACATCCTGGCAGACAGATTCAGTGCAAACTTCTCCCCCCCCTTCCCCCCAAAGGAGCAAATGCCTATCCCAACTGAATGTAGCCTCCCTGACATCACAGATGCACAGGTGAAAGCTGCCCTCTCCAAAGCAAAAAACACAGCATCTATGGAACCGGACGGTGTCCCAGGTTGTGTCTTACATGAGCTCCAAGAAGACCTGAACCCTCACATTAAGTCACTGTTCAAACTTAGCCTTACTACAGGATATGAGGTCCCACTCCACAAAGGTGGTGCCACAATGGACCCCGGAAACTATCGCCCCATAAGCCTGACTAGTCTGGTCTGTAAAGCTATGGAGCGTATTATCATGGAACTCATAAACAAAGACATTGGGAGCCTCCAGACACTGGACCCTACCCAATTTGGCTTTGTTAAGGGCAGATCTTGCCTCTTAAACCTAGTTGATTTCTTTGAAACAGTTACCAAAGCCATAGACGAGAGCAAGGTAGTCCACACAGCCTACCTGGACCTCACAAAAGCCTTCGACACAATACCCCACTTGGGTATCATAAATAAGCTTACCAGCTTAAATATCAACACCTATATGACAAGATGGGTTGCAAACTGGCTCAGAGATAGAACCCACATAGTCAGAATCGCAGGTGCCATGTCCGAATCCAAACCAGTTACAAGTGGCGTCCCACAGGGCTCAGTTCTGGGACCTCTTTTGTTCGGTATATACTTCTCTGAGGTTCAGGCTAACACAGGGGGGTTATGGCTGACAAAGTTCGCAGATGACTGCAAACTGGGGGCCATAATCGAATCTCCAGCTGACACAAGCATCCTCCAAAAGGGTCTCACAGAGACGGATGCTTGGTGCCAGAGCCACGGCCTCAAGCTAAATGCTAAAAAGTGCATAGTCATCCCCTTTGGGAAAAACAAGGTGCCCACAAATTACCACACAGGTGGTAATCCATTAAGTACGGAAGAAGTAATTAGAGATTTGGGGACCAACATAGATAGTAATCTCTCCTTTGATAATCACGTTGCCAAAGTGGTTAGAAAGACCTTCTATATAGCCCACCTTATCACAAAAGAGTTCACATCTAGATCAAGAGAGGTCATTGTACCCCTCTACTCATCAGGCCCATAATTGAATACAATGCCCCTTTTGGGATGTACCTTACCCGACATCTGCAGTAACTGGAGAGACCCCAAAAGTACCTCACCAAGAGGATCATGGGCTACAAACAGATGTCCTATGCAGCTCGACTAAAGAAACTCCAGCTCTACTCAGTTGCTTACCACCTACTCAGAGGCGATCTATGCCTGACGTACAAAGCCATGTCAAACCCAGAATTAATGGACATGCTCCACCTCAAAAAATCCAAGTCTCTTAGAGCTACATGCTCCAGGGACCTAAACCTCAGCACAAAAATAAATAGGACATACTGGAGGGACAGATTCATTTCCCAGAGGCTCCCCTCACTCTGGAATAGAATCCCAATTCATGTTAGACATAACCCCTCGCTGACCCTCTTCAAGCGAAATTTGGACGCGTGGATGGGAAATCGCAAATTCACCCCTGGGATCTCCCCAGTGTCCCTGCTTGACAGAGGCACAGTAAACTAATCTTAAAAGGGTACCTTCTGTGACCTACTTTACAGAGGCACTGTAGGCTAATTTAATAGGGAGGCAGAAGCCAAATAAACTCTGGCTAGGCTTATAAATGCCCTAGGGCAGATAGCCTAGTATCTACCTATGAACCTATAATAATCATGCAGAATATTATATTCATAAAGTAGCAGAAGATTTTCTAAGAACTAAGCCAACATGAGAATGGAGAAAGGAGATTCTGCCAGTAAGGACTGGAATTAGGGATACAGACAATAGGCAAGAGGGGGCGGGAATGTATTGGAGAAAACTGACAAGGGAACCAAGGTACTGGGAGCAAATAACTAGAGAGGGAAAGGTAATAGAATGGGAAGAAGCCAAGAATTTATTTGGACTGCATGTTAGAGATTGCCTTCCCAATCAAGGATTGATATGATAATCTAGGCAAAGAGAAAGAAACTGGGTCCTAAATGAAAGACCAGCACTGGTACAGTTTTTCATAGAATCTAGAGCAGAAGCTGCCATTAAAAAAGGAATAATTAGTAAAGCATGTAAAATATTGCATGATAATTATAAGAATCAATCAGAGGAGCTTAGAAAGGATTTGGAAGAGAGATTGCATAAGCAATTTAAAAACAGACAATGGCGGGGATAAATGCATATCTCCCAAATATGCAACAAAGTGGGTCTATATTATGTGATCAAATGTTAAAGTGATCGAACACCTAAATGTCGACCCATAAATGTCGAACCCTTAAAACCGCGAACGGTCATTTATGCAAATTTTTTTCCTGGGAAAAAATTTGCTTGGCCGTAGGAAACAAAACAAACCTTTAAGCACTAAAGTGGGGGTGGGGGCTTTGCCCCCCACACCCCAACTAAATATACCAACTCTAAGATCGCTCTACATTGGGGAAAAGGGCAAATTACCAATGACGGCCTAGCAAATTTTTTCCCCAAGGAAAAAGTTTGCGTAAATGGCCATTCGCAGTCAGAGTTCGACATTTACGGGTCGACGTTTAGGTGTTCGATCACCTAAACGTTTGATCATATAATATAGACTCAACAAAGTCTAGAATATTTAGGATCTTTGCCTGGAGGGGTTTACAAAGGTATTTTTATACCCTAAGTAGTCTCCAAAGAACTTTTCCTCAGGTGGACAGCAAATGTTGGAGGTGTGATGGGCAAGAAAGAGGTAGCTGGGAACGTATTTTTTGGGAGTGTAATGAGCTGGCAGACTTTTGGGATTCACTGCAGACCACTCTGTTGCAGATGCTGGGTGAGCAGATTGAATTGAATGGGGAGATGATTTTTTTGAGCTATAATACAGAACCGGAATTGCCTAGACATAGTAAAGCCTTGCTGAGTCTAATTATGATGACTGCCAGAAAAGCAATTACTAGAAAATAGAAATCAAAGTCTAGACCAACTTTACTAGAAGTAGTGAATATAGTAACAGAGATAAAACAACTAGAATTTGGATCTTTAGAAAAGGGAAGGAGCAAACTACGGAGGGAAAAAATGGGAATTGTGGGAACAATATATGCAGAGAAGGAACAAGGTTTAAGAGGCAGGATTTGAATGAGCCATATAATGCTTAACTGACAATGACTGGATAGATTATAAGTGATGTATAATGTTTGTAACTACATTTATTTGTATGGTGTCTGTGATGTACAATGTTTGCAACTAAAGTGGTGTCATTTTCTTTGTTTTTCATTTATGTAAATGTAAGATTGCCTATGTTATATGTGATAATTTAATAAAGATGTTTGTTGAAAAAAAAGGAACCAAGGTACTGGGAGCTAATAACTAGAGAGGGGAAAGGTAATAGAATGGGAAGATGCCAAAAACTTATATGGACTGCAGGCTAAAGACTGCCTTCCATACCCAGGTTTGATATCAGAGTATAGGCAAAGAGAAAGAAGTAAGGTGGTCCTGAATGAAAGACAAACACTGGCAGAGTTTTTAGTAGACTGTAGAACAGAAATTGCCATTAAGAAAGGAATAATTAGTAGAGCATATAAAATATTGCATGATAACTATAAGAATCAATTAAAGGAGGTTAGGAAGGACTGGGAAAAGAGATTAGACAAGCAATTCACAAAGAAACAATGGGGGAATATATGTATGTCTCCCAAATATGCAACAAATTCTAGAATATTTCAGATCTTGCTGGAAGTGCTTACATAGGTATTTTTATACCCCAAGCAGATTTCAAAGAACTTTTCCTCAGGTAGACAGCAAATACTGGAGGTGTGATGGGCAGAAAAAGTTAACTGGAAACATATTTTCTGAGGGCATAATTAGTTGATAGACTTTTGGGATTCCCTGCATACTGCTCTGTTGGAGATGCTGAGTGAGCAAGTTGGAGTGACTAGGGAAATTATTTTTTGAGCTATGATACCAATTCGGAATTGTCTAGACATAGTAAGGCCTTGCTGAGTCTAATTATGATGTCTGTCAAAGCAATTACTAGAAAATGGAAATCAAAGTCTAAACCAACTTTACTAGAAGTAGTGAAGATACTAATAAAGTTAAAACAACTGGAATTGGGATCTATAGAAAAGATTAGGAGCAAATTACATAGAAAAAATGGAAACTGTGGGATCAATACACACAGAGGAGGAGCAAGGTTTTATAGAACGCAGGATTTGAATGAGCTAATGTTATGGCTTACTAACAATGGATTTGTTAAAAGTGATATATAATGTTTGCATCTACAGTTGTGTCACATGGGATGGAATGTATAATGTTTGTAACAGAGATTGTGTCGCTATGGTTTATTGTCATTTATATAAATGGAACATGGCCTATGTCATACATCATAATTTGATAAAGATGTTTCTTGTTTTTTTAAAAAAATAGACCAATGAAAACCTCAACCATAACGCAACATGCTGAAGATGAATAACATTTCCTCATTAAATTTATTACCCCTACATATCCAAGACAAAAATTTGAAATTACTGAATTGTCCAGACTTGTTTAAAAGTTGTTGGGAAAGTATTCCTCGTGATATGCAAGGATAGCCTGTTCCAGAAATGAGGGAGATGCTGGGTTAGGTAACTGTCACACCAGGTGGTATTGTTAATGCAGCAGTACAGGATTAATTCACATTCTCACAATTTCTATTAAGGTGTAGAGTTTGGGGGTCATTTATGACACAGAAGGCTTAACTGAGATCGCCCCCTAGTAGTCTATACTAGACTGGAGAGAGAGGTAGAACTTTCAGTTTAATCAGCTTGCCAAAAGCCAACCACCACTAGCAAGAAATATTTTTACAATCACTACCAGAGAAGTAAACCTACACTTCAAACCTCTATACCAGTAATCTCACAACCTCATAAAACCCAGACCTCTACTACAAAAGCAATATCAGGGAAATCACCAGCAAACTATACCATCTTTTCTTCCACAAGCCTTTTTTAGCAGGCTGACAAATTTGCCAGAGTACCTGTTCTCATAAAAGTTACAAACTCCACTAAAATCATCCATATATTCCACTACTCTCTGAAACAGAGTCAATGGCAGCAGAGATACCTTCACAATCCCTAATGACTTTTCACAAATTCTACCATTTTTATATAACCCAAACTCCCAATCATTCCTTTCCTTTTGATATGCAAAAGTACTCACAAATGTAACTACCTTCCTTTGTCTTCCACATGCTCCAAATATAATGATATGCAGACCACAGCAGTACATATTTTAGAGGCTTTATTTCTATAGACCTCTGCTGGATAGACAAGATGGTAACATAGTGTCTTTGAATCAGTTCAAAAAATATCTGCACTTCCATGCACCTGTTTAGTGTATATATTCATAGCTTATTCAGAAATCTCAGTTCAAGTAACAACATTGTCACTTACTATCAATATCTTTAAATCACATCACTAAGACTGTCTTCTTCATACACATCTTAAAACTGAGCCCATAACCACAAAGTTAACCTCACCAAGAGTAACGTTTTCATATTTCTCTAAATTTGGTTAAAAAGTAAATAAAATCCATCTCTTTAACACTTACTAAAATGCCCCTCCCAATTCCCACCCCAGCTCCACTTTTTCACATGATGTTATTTATTTGCTTAACTATAGTAAAAATTACTAAAATCATTCTGGGGGAAAAAAACTGAAATACATTTAACACAGACATCCTGCAAAAGTACGATAGCACAAGACAACACTCATTAACTTCTTTTACTGCATCAAAAATAAATCAGACCAAAGATCTTTGATGCAAGCTGAACATGAATCAAATCCACCAATGGCCAAAACTTGCAAAACAACTATACCAATACACGTAAATCACTTAATAAAATAGTAACGCACTCCTGATCTCAAAGTACTCAGAGCACAACAAATAAAACACTCCAACAAACTCTATAGTTTTAAACCACTGCTTAAACAACATCTTAACCAATCCTGGTCCTTCACATGCTTATCAGCAGGTTAAGATTTTATGCTCACTGTGCAATACTCGCAACCTCTGACTGAAATGACAAAACAATTTTTATACATAACTGCTGCCTGTACAATCCACTAAGTTGCAAGTGTACTTTCTCTTAAGTAACTTCTACCTCTGTAAAACCTTAGAAATTGAATACATGTAGCTACTGTGTGTATCAATGTAACTAGAAGTGCAACTATTTATGTTTAACTGGAACTAAGTATAATGCCATGTAAACAAATGGAGTTTTTCTCCCTGGGCCTCCTCTGAAAATGGGTATTACCCAGTTGCACTTTCCTGATAAACAAAGACAAAGAAAGAAAAATATGTGGGGAATCAATTGAAAATTAAAATTCTCTGAGGGAAGACTCTTTCTCCTGGCCAATAAATGTTGTTTTCATCTGGCATACATTCATCTGCCCAATCTTTCCCTTCTTCAAAGTCAATAAACAAGGGGGCAATGATGATCATTAGAGAACAGGTGAAACATACATCATTATCCTATTGGAAAATAAATGCTGTTCCTCCTATGGTTACTGTTGCAGTAGCCTTTGCTATGAGTTATATCCTACTAGTGATATAACAGGCAGCCACCTTTCACACACCCAAACTGTCAATTCGAGCCAAGCTACCTAAAAATGCAGGTTTGAGCACCAAGCTCTTCAGAGATTTTCTGCCACTGAAGAGTGTTCTTATGGGCTTTCAAGGATCAGCAATTGGCTAATGCTTTTCCATTGGTGGGCAGATAAATTCCCTTCGGGGGGACTTTCCACTTTACTTTTATGAAAGAAATTGTAGTTTTTCTGTAAAACAATTTTAAAGCGAGGAAAAAAAGTGTTTTTAATGACTGTCACATAACTTTAAATTACTTTTTAATGGAATTGTCCATTTTTTACCTTTGCAGTAAAACTTTGTTTAAATTAATTTGAAACTACATTTTCTGAGGCAAAGGTTTTGTTGTTTTACTTTTAGGGAGCAGGGCAAGTGTTTAAATTGTTTTTTATGGGGATATTTTTACTAAATACCTATTTTACCATCCATCTACTGCTACCAGGCTTCCTTTCTGGTTTAACCATGTAACAACCTACTGGTATCTTAGATCTTCATTTTTCCTGCAACAAAAGAAAATTACTAAACAATCTTTGCCACCACAGCAGACTGAAGTGACTCAGCTGCAGATGAGTGACTCCACTGTGGTCATTTCTGGTTCCTAAGAATATTCATCTTTTTCCATGGCTCCCTCTGGTGTAGTCCCTAGAACTGCCATGAACCAGATGTTAGACATCTACTCTGCAGCTGTTGAAATGCCCTTAGTGGGCAAGGGAGCCACTCTTGGTGGTCCTGGAAAAGAGGCAAGAAATAGCCAAAATACTATGCTTATCCCTAGGGAGTTTTTTCTTGGCAAAAGGGTCTGCTTCATTAGAAATTCCTGTCAAAAAGAAGCAAAAATTGAAGACCTATTTCTTCTCCAGTCCCTGTCACTTTAGGCGGAAGCAATTTATTGGGCTTAGCTCAGGGTTTAATTTAGGCTCTTGACCTTTCCAGTTCTGCTGTTTCTGGTAATATAAAAATAATTACTTCATTTTCTCAAGAGGTTCAAGATTTCGAACTACAAAATAATTATGAAAGGACGATTCTATTTTGCCTCCTCAGGTTTCTGATTCTGAGAAGGGTGTGGCTTTGGCTAGTCCATTTGAAGGATTCTCTTTCACTAAGACTATTTTCGGAATGAATCGGTAGGAGCATAATGGTATTCCACAGTCCCTGAAGAAGTATTATGCTTTATTACAATAAGAATTTCCAGAGTCTATGTTTTCAGACATTAGAGGATATTTTGCCACAGCCTGAAACTTGTGTGACAGCCAGACTGCTGCCCCCTAGAAGGCAGATAGACTGTATAAAGTTCCTCAGTCTTGTATAAGTTTTTATACACTCATCCCTGATCAAACACAGCTTCAATTACTTTAGTGAATCCAGCTGCTGCTAAACATTTGGTTAATATCAATCAGGGATGTAGCAAGCAAATTCCATGTTGCACTCCCAAGCTCTTAGTGCTATCCACCAGGACACCTATCACTTAAAAATGGACAAATCTCAAAATGCTGCCGTCAAGTACTTAATCAATATAAGTAACATTTTCAGCTGTTCACCCTAAAACTATTAAAAATATTGTTTTTGGATTAGCAATATTACACCTGTTGGTAAAGGCATTGATTTAGACAGTTGTAAACATAATATGCCATGAAAACAGCCATGTTGATATGATACTCAGAATAAAGTGTACTCAGCAGAGTACAGAGTATGCCTGGCTACATCCTTTTTTCAGACACCTTTATTCAGTAATCACTTGTAACATAGGCAAATTTATATTAATATAAAAGTAATCAAACTACATCAACATAAACATTATACTTCAATTCCAGTTGCTTTCTCTTTGTTACTATATTCACTACTTCTAGTATAGTTGGTTTAGATTTTGATTTCCATTTTCTAGTAATTGCTTTTTTGGCAGCCAGCCTTATTTGACACAGCAAGGCCCTACCATATCTAGACAATTTCAATTCTATATCATAGCTCAGAAAAATCATCTCCCTTGTCAGACCAATCTGCCCACCCAGCATCTCTGATAGTGCATCCTGTAGGGAATCCTGAAAGTCCACCAACTCACCACACTTCCAGATAATATCTTCCCAATTACTTTTTTCTTCCCCTTCACATGTCCAACATTTACTGTCTGCCTGAGGAAAAATTCTCTGGAGTCTACTTGGGGTATAAAAATGTCTATGTAAACACTCCAGGCAAAAATCCTAAATCTTTTAGATTTTGTTGCATATTTGGGAGACATAACATACTGAATTGCTTATCCAATTTCTCTTCCCAATCCTGTCTAACCTCCTCTGATTGATTCCTATAGTTATCATGCAATACTTTATATGCTCTATTAATTATTCCTTTTTTAATAGCAGCTTCTGTTATATATTCTATTAAAAACTCTATCACTGCTGGTCTTTCAATTAGGATCCCTCCCGCCATTTCCTTCTCTTTGCCTATACTTTGATATCAATCCCTGATAGGGAAGACCATCTCTAACCTGCAGTCCAAATAAATTATTGATGTCTTCCCATTCTATCATATTTACCTCTATAGTTATTTGCTCCCAATACCTTGGTTCCTTTGCCAATTTTCTCCAATAAATTCTGTCCCCCTCTTGCCTAATCTCCTTTCTCCATTCCCGTGTTGGTTTAGTTCTTAGAATACTTTCTGCTACATTATGGATAAAATATTCTGCATGATTATTATTCTTATTAAAGGCCTGCATCCAAAATCACAGTCTCTCCTTGTTTCTTTAACTTCCCACATGTTTCATCATCATCCTTTTCCACTTTGAATGATAGTTTTCTGCTTGTGCTATGTATAGTAGTCTTAACTGTGTAGCTCTGAAATAGCCCTTCAAATTGGGTAATCTCAAGCCACCCTGTTCTACTGGAAGCCCCTCCCAGATAAAGTCCTTCAGCTCTTTTGTAAATTGCTACCCACAACTTCTCCTCTGGTTGATAAAAATATGCTGACCTAATAAGACTAAAGGGACTAAAAACATTGGTATCTTACAATCCATATCCATATAAAAAACTTCCATTTTCTCAGTTTTTGTATTATCTTTTTAGTCTCTTCCCACATATCTTTAGCTGCCACACTAGCATAATTTTTAATCCATACTCCTAAATATTTAATTTTACCATGTCCTCATAAGTATGGGTAATCCTGAACCAGTTTATGTGTGGGTACATAATTTACTGCTATTGCCTTTGTTTTAGCTTCATTAATTTTGTTTCCCAAAAAGATATGAAACTGACTCAAAATGTTTCACAACACTGTAATGTCTTTTTCTGGTTTTGTTAGGTACAAAATAATATCATCTGGAAATAAATCCAGCTTTTCTTGAATTTCTGAGCCCCTTATTTTATTTTCCAATGGTTCTAAATATAATGCAAATAATAAAGGGGAAAGAGGACACCCCTTCCCGGTTACTCTGCCGAAATTTATCAGAGAGGACTCCATCTACTTTAATTTTTGACTCCAATCCCTTCAGGAAATGCAAATGCTTCCACAGCCCTGCTGATAAAGTCCCGGCTTACTCTGTCAAATGCTTTCTCTACATCAAAACCCACCAACAACAATTGTATTTTCTTACATTCTGCTTCCCTCTGAATTATCAATGGTCTGTTAATATTGTCAAATGTTTTGCCTCCCCGCCACAAAACCACACTGATCCATATCTATCAGTTTTGGCATTGTTTTTGCTATTCTTGTAACCATTATAGACATGAACACTTTATAATCATGGTTTAGAAGTGAAATAGGCCTGTATGAAGCTGGATCTGATGGATCCTTACCCTCTTTAGGTATTACAACTACTGGTGTTACTTCTCCTCCTCTTAAAATATTGTTAAACAAAACCTTTCAGATCTTTATCAGTTTTATTTCCTTCTAGCTTCCAAACTTCCACAGAAATACCATCTATTCCTTGGGAATTTCCTGTAGATTGGTTATACATCACAATTTTTATCTCATCTCTTCCTATCCTAAGTGCTAGTAACTGAACCTCATCTACCTCTAACCATGGCACATTTCATTCCTCCATAAACATTCCATTTGTTTCTTTTCTTGATTTTCATATTTCTCTGCTTTATACAGACTCTCATAGAATTTTTTAAATATTTCTAATACCGCTACAGGATCTCGTTACTTTCTTTGTTATAGGCTCCCTATGTTTGGTGGCAGCCCTTTCTACTTTCTGTTGTGAGTCATTGTGCTAAATGTTTTTGTGTTACAGTGTTATTATCAAAAAAACAGTTGTATAACAGCAATCTTTCTAAACTCATGCATATTATTGAGGTATTCATTTATTTTCTGCCTAGCATTCTAAGTTGTTCCTCTTCTTGTTCTGAGAGATTTTCCCCTATTTTGCAATACTTTAACATTTGTCAGTCTCTGTAAATAATTCTTGGTACTTCTTAACCATAGCTCCCTTTCTTTTATTTCCACCCTATTTTTAAACTCCATCTTAATTTTATCCCACTTCCTAGCTATATTTTCAGAAGAAATTTCTATCCTCTCTAATAGCTCCTGAATAATCTCCACTACCCATTCCTTCAATTCCTCTCTTTACAACAGATAGGTGGGAAAGAGCAAATGTCTTGTGTTTATTTCATTACCCTGTGTTTTTATTAAAAAAAAAAAAAAAAAGCATTCCGCAGTGGTGCAGCGGTAGCGTTGTTGCCTCGCAGCAAGAGGTTCTCCCATTCGATTCCTGGCTGGAGCGTGGGGAGTGCCTTCTGTGTGGAGTCTGCATGTCCTCCCCATGGTTGGGTGGGTGTTCAAAAGAAATGCGTAAATGGGCGTGCCTTCGTTGAAGGTTGAACGTCGAGCTGGCACCTTGCCATTCATGAAAATCTACTGCCAATCATTAGCAGACCGGAGTTCCACTGTGGCGACCCCTAACTGGGAAAAGCCGAAAGACAACAACAACCCTGTGTTTTTATTTTGACTATTATTGATGCATGATCTGAAAGTTATTTGGTGGGCATCAAGACCTTCAATTAAATGCACATGTTCCTGTGAAATGTAAATTCTGTCTAGCCTAGCCCAGTTTTTATATCTTGGGGAATAATATGTAAATTCATTCTGAACTCCTATTACTGAATTCACATCTTCCTTGCCAAATATTTTCATAAATGTCTTCAAAAATCTACCCTCCTTTGTTGCATTTTCCCTTCTGGGCCCCCGAGATGCATCTTCACTGCTGCAAATCAAGATCCAGTCCCCACCGAGAAGTAATTTTCCTTGCTGAAAACTGATTATTTCTCTCAGAATTTTCTTAAGCTACATTACAGCAGTTTTAGGTGGAATGTAAATATATGCCAGTGTAATCCTCCTCCCTTGCCAGTAGCCCCCTAGTAAAACAAATCTACCGTTATCTTTTTTTTATCCTCTTCTATCACTATTGGAGCTCCTCTAGCAATTAATATAAGTATGCCTCTTTTCCTTTGTCCCAGGTATTCAACTGAATAACCATCCTGAAAACCTTTCTTTATCAATTCACATTCCGTTCTTTCTAAGTGTGTCTCATGGAACATAGCTATTTGCACTGTACATTTTTAATATAGTTCACTACTCTTTCTTGTTTGTATTTATCTGAGAAGCCATTTACATTTAAAGACATTAAAGAAAGCATCATTGTAATAAAAAGTTATTATTCCCACCTTTTGTTAAATGTCTAGCTCCAGCTTTTGTGTTACATGCATACACTGTTTGACATGTTGAACTTTTATACACTTGTTTCTTGTCATATACATTTGAGCCTATATCACAGCTTATAAAAAAATTTGTTTTACTTAAAGCCTCAAACCAAAAAAGAATCAGACCCACAATAGCCCCCTAAAACCTATTAACGTAATACTAACACACAAAACTACGCACAACTTAAAAAAATGAAGTTTTACCCTCCTAACAGGAGCAAAAGTCCCAAACTGACAGCCACACTTACAGACCTGAGTTAACCTAAAATAAAGGTCATCCATGCTAAGATGTGTGGTGCAGCTTGTGCTTCTACTAAGTGCTAATTGGTATTATCTTTTTAGCTCTCCCAGCTGGGAAAACCCCTGATTATTTTCAGAGAACATTAACTAACTTGGGAAAGCCCCTGAATACTTTCAGAGAGCATTATCTACATTGGGAAAACCCTGAATGCTTTCAGATAACATGATTTCCTAGCAAATTTCTCTTTTCTTTTTTTCCTCAGCTAATCACTCTCCACCAGACTGTAGACAGTTTCTCTTTATCAGATTGTTTCCATGGAAACATGAAGATCAGCTGCAGAATTGTTACTGAGCACACATGTATTTGCTAGAAAAAAATCATTATAACATTCAATGTTCTTTTTCATTTACTTGCTCTCTCCTAAAACTTGTTACTAAATCTAAGGTCTTTAATCTAGTCATTTCCCATGCAAGAATGAAAAAAAATAGTTTTATTTTATCATGGCTTTTATTATACATTGCAGTGCCTAAATTTCTTAAAACTGAACAAGAAGAGAGTGAGAAAAGGGAGAAAAAAAGAACATCAGCGCTTGTTTACAATTCCCATTACCCTTAAAATAACTGAAAAAAAAACTTTACTTTATAGCATGTAAAGAAAACCACATGCCACAAAACTGGTACTATTTAAGATAATAAATCTTTACTTGCAGTTAACTTTCTCCCTCTTCTTGCCCTCCCAAAGCATTTTTCTGAACATTAATGCATGAAGTAGGGCATATGCTTTAGAGTCCCCCATAAGTCCAACAAAATCTGAAAAAATGCCAATATTTCCAGATTTTCTTGTTTTGTCATATTTCACAAATTTAATTATTGCACTGTAATCCAACATTAAGTTGCTAGTTTTGTTACTGTTCATCTCCAGTATCTTGTCTCTTCTTCATTTCCAACGTACTCTCCATTCTTCTAGTCAACTCGCATACTCACTTCCTTCTCTCCAACATTTTCTGTTGAAAATTTTGAAAAGGTTTCATAGGTACAGTCCCTCTGTGGTCTTTATTACCAGAAGAACAAACAGCAGAATATCATTCTGTTTCACAGGTTCCTTTTTGTTAGACAAACTTTTGTATTTCCTCCTTAGCATGTACTTCAGAAATGATTTTGTCCCTCCAGGGAAGAATACCTTGAAGACAGTTAGGTTTGAATCTCACACCTACATCTTGGCATTCACTGAATAGTGGAATACATTTGCTCATATTCTGTCTGGTGTACAATGAGTAATCATTCTCCACAAACACTCTGCTGTCTCCCACTTTTAGTACTTTGTCGGTCTGCCACATTTTTGTCAGAATCAACTCCTTCTGCTGGTAGGATTGCATCTTTATTATTAAAGGTCTAGGTTGCTTTCTCATAGCCAGGTTTGGAGCATGGACATGATGTGTCTTTTCAACTAACAACTCCTGCTTTTGAATACCAGTCCAGTTGGTTATTTGTGCATTCATAAAAATTAATGTATCTGTTCCTTCCCACTTCGCTGGTATAGCTGAAAATCTCAGGTTTTCCCTACGTGCACTGTCCTCTAATTCTATTATTTTTTTAAACATCTCTTCCTGAGCAGTCTCATATTCAGTCCAGCCTTTTCTTTATTTTGCCCACTGATTTTTGCAGCTTTATTCTCTTATCTGAATATCTGTTTAAAGCTTTTTCCAAACTTTTGTTGTTTGTATTGATATACTCCATCAGAGTGTCTGGCTACACCATTGATACCAATCTTTGTTCTGACAAGGATGGGAAACCTTTTGATATATTTTGGTAAAAGTGAGTTCTGCAACGCTTGTTTTTAGAATTCTCAACTGTCAAATTGGTGTTAAAGTTTATGTTTTCTTCCTTTTGAGGATATGGGTAATATGGCATCTGTCTCCTCTTCTCAGAAGAAATCTGCCTTTGCTTCTGTGTCTCAGGGGTGAATGAAGCAGTCCATACTTCTCAATTAGGAGAGAGGGTTCTCCTTCTTGAATGTTTCTGGTGCCAACAAAAGAAGATTTTGAGAGACTAGTTCTGGGTCTTTCCTTTCTGAATCTGTTTGTTATGGTGTCCTCGTTCAAAATGTTATCTCTTCACAATTTGTTACCTCTTATTCCCCATCTGAGTTTTCTAGTGACCTTACATTTAAAAGATGCACACCATTACATTCCTATAGATCCAGATTTCAGAAATTTCTTAAGGTTTTGTATGTCTGGATCACATTGTTGTTTCTCTGCACTAGCCTTTGGTCTACTCACTACTCTAAGGGTATTGACAAAGTACCTAGCTCCTGTGTTAGCCTACTGCAGACTCCAGGTATTCATGTTGTTCCTTATTTAGATGACTTACTTATCTTTTCAGTGTCTTTTTCAATATGCAGGGAATTTCTGTCCTGGGTAAGTGGTCTCCTACACAGACTGAGGTTCCAGGAGAAGATACAAAAGTCTTAACCAACTCCTTCTCACAGAGCTGTCTTCCTGGGTTGTTTCATGGCCACCTCGGTTCAAAGAATTTTTCCTCTACTGGAAAAAGTATAGCTGTATATAGATCTATTAATGAGGTTTTACACTCAGACTACTTTCTCAGCCAGATAATTTCTCAGGATTCTGGGTCTCATGACTTCAATGATTCTCATAATCCCTTTTGCAAGACTCCACTTAAGAAAAATCCAGTGTACCTGAAATTTGTATGGTCCCAGTATCAAAATCCCCTCACATTTCAGATTCCAGATTTGAGGTTTGTGAAAAGGGAGATTTGTTGGTGGAGACAACAAATTTGTCAGAATTCAGGTGTCCCATTCTCCCTTCTAGCTCCTTCCCAGTCAGTCACAGGGGACACCTTAGACTTTGTTTTGGGACTACTATCTATGGGGACAAAAGTGCAGGGTCTTTGAAATAGAAAAGACAGTCTTAAAACACTTAAACATAAAATGAATATTAGTTCCTATAAATATTCTCAACTCTCAATCATATATGTTCCCCGAGACCTCTAAAAGTGTCTACAGACAACACCACAGTGAGCACGGGGGAACCAGATCCTCTGTGCAGACTTGACATTGTAGGCCTCTACAAACACCTTAAATATTGTCAGAGCAAAACATGTCAGACAAGCCAAGCAGGGCCAGGATAGACATCCATGAATGGAAACTGAAACAGAGAGTCTTCCAAGAACTACCTTAGCTGTGAGGAACACCTCAATTAGATCTTTCTGCCATCACCCACAGCAATCAATTGGCAAAATTCTGCTCCAAGACTCCATGTAAGAAACCCTGGAAGACAGATACTTTTTCTTAGACTGGAATGTTCCTGTATGCTTTTCTGCCCTTTCCATTAATATTCAAGATCATTCTGAAGATTCAGGACTCTGCAAAGATCACTGTGGTGACTCCCTTCTGGCCCAGGCAACCATGGTTCTTTTGGAAATGGCTAGAAGCAACTGCAGCAAGCTTGCTCACAGGAGGCAAGGAGTGTTTTATGCATCATGACCCAAACAAATGCCACTGCCTGCCTGGATAATAGAAAAGAGACAAGAAAAACTGCTACTACAACATCATATATTAGTAAAAGGAAATATTTTTAGTTGGTTCCAAGGAAAAGAACTAGTACCCATTCAGGGCTAGTGTTTCTCTGACTTTGCATTATCTGCTTGGGTTACTATCATTTGACCTATCTTACTTTCCGTCAAGGTTCATATATAGCTATTTCAACATGTTTGCCTGTGGATCCCCCTCTTTTAATGCAAACTCATGTGAAATTTGTTTTGAAAGGGGGAATGCATACCAAGCCTCCTAGGAAACAGGTGGCCCCTCCCTGGGATATACATTTTTTGTTATAAAAACTAAATTGCTCCATTTGAACAAGCTCATCATGTTTACATGAGGTTCTTAACATGGACAAATGTGTTATTTATTGCTCTGAATTCCGCAAAAAGAGCATCTGAGTTGCAAGGCCTTATGCTGGGTCAACTTTATTTCATTTTCCACAAAGATAAGGTTTCCTTAAGAACTAATCCTTTTTTATGCCTAAAGTATATCCAAGTTTACTTTAAGCCAAGCTATTCATCTCTCCATCTTCTTTCCAGAAGCTATAAATGGGGGAGAAAGGATGCTTCATACCTTGGATGTCCACAAACAACTTGGATACTACCTTGTCAGAACAAAATCTTTCAGGAACTGTAATCAGTTGACTTCTTGTGAAGGAAAGAAGAAATAACCTGTGTCAAAAATGAAAGTTATGTACCATAACAATAGCTTCTTATTGTCTGCTTCCATTCTTCCTCAATAGATGAGTTATTAGAATCATCTAGGATCCAACTACAGCCTCTTTCAGACTTTGGATCCAAGGTTCAGGCTCCTTCCCTTACCCATAATCCCCTTTTAGTTAGTAAATTACCTCAGATCAAGTTTGCCCATACCTTGGAATAAACAGTATAATCATAATAGTCTCAGTAGTTTGAAAAAACTGTGTTCGGGCAAAATGCCAATCAAAATGCAGACTCCAATATAAATGTACAAACTTTACTATCAACCCAGTTAAAGATTTTTTTAAACAGATATAATGATTCAGACTAATTAATACAGGGAGTTTATTCCACACACATACCATATAATTTGATAGAGACTTTGCTCTAGCAATAGTTGTACATCTTCCAATTTTAAATGAATAGTTACACCCCTTGTAACTTGAATAGAATCTGTAAGCTCAATGTTTAGTAATAATCAGAGCTCCTCATTCAGAAAAAACACATCACAGATACAGTAACAAGCCCTGACCCAGATCTTGAAGAGTACATAGCCAAGCCATATGAACCATCCGTCACTCCAGAAACAAAGGAAAATGATAACTGGATAACTAGAAGGGGAAAGGTGGGAAGGAAGTTGAGGAAGGATGAAAACAGACAACATGGATCTATCATTATGGTAAATAGATAACTTTCATAACTAACATTGTGTCTTTTGTCCATTCCTCAACAGATGGAATGGAGTTCCCAGCTATCATAAACCTTGAGACATCTCATGGAAGAATATTCTGGAGGATTACTTAGGGAGACTTACAGGAAACAGTGTGAAGTTTCAATATTCTTAAAAAGTAACTTCCATCAAAAACTGTAGCTACAGGTTTGAAAGGGCCAGCAGTATAATGGTAATATCACTAGAAGGAACAGAATCTCCAAAGGGACATCACAGTAGAAAGGTACCCCTTAAAAAGGCCTTGGAAAATCTCATGGAAGCAATGGGAGATTGTTTTTCATCAATGTGAAAGCTGGAAATAGCAGACAATTGGACCTTGACAGTAGAGTAGCTAGAGCCATTGTGAAAAAAAGAAGCCAGAAAGTCTAAGGTAACTGGTAGAGGTGTTGAAAAGGGATCCACATTTTTACTGGAAGCCCATATTGAACTTTTTATCCGTTTACTCTTGTAAATCGTCCTGGTAGAAGATTTCTGTCTGGAGGTTAGGCAGATAGGTTCACTGCTAACTTTACCCCCACCCCCACCCCCTAAAGGGCCCATATCTATACATGAAGAATGCAGAGTCCCTGTAATCACAACTACGCAGGTAAAAGCTGCACTCTCTAAAGCCAAAAACACAGCATCCATGGGACTGGACAACATCCCAGGCTGCATTTTACACGAACTTCAGAACGAACTGGCTCCCCCCTTAAGGACCATGTTCAATAATAGCCCCACATCAGGCTTTGTGCCCACTGAATGGCGCACAGCAACAGTTATCCCACTCTACAAAGGAGGAGCCACCAGTGATCCTGGGAGCTATCGCCCTATTTGCCTGACGAGCCTGGTCTGCAAGGCCATGGAACGTATCATCACAGAACTCATTAACAAAGACATTGGTAACCTCCAAACTCTGGATCCCACCCAGTTCAGGTTTATGAAAGGCAGATCATGCTTCCTGAACCTGATTGACTTCTTTGGGGCAGTCACCAAATCCGTAGATGAGGGTAAGGTGGTTCATACAGCCCATCTTGACCTCGCCAAGGCTTTCAACACCATCCCTATTCTGGAATTATAGCTAAACCCATTAAACTAGGTATAAATCCCTACGTCACAAGATGGGTTGCCAACTGGCTCTCTGACAGAACCCACACTGTAAAAGTTGCAGACTCCAAATCTGACCTCAAAGCAGTGACAAGTGGAATAGCACAGGTTTCCATACTGGGACCTCTCCTGTTTGGTATCTACTTCTCTGAAGTACAGGCTAAAACAGAAGGCCTCTGGCTAATGAAGTTCACAGATGACTGCAAACTACTAGGAGCCATAGTCAAGTCCCCAAATGATGTGGACATCCTACAGAAGGGCCTCACTGAGACAGATGCCTGGTGTTAGAGCCATGGCCTCAAGCTCAATGCCAAAAAGTGCAGTGTCATCCCCTTTGGTAAAAACTCTGTACCCATGAACTACCACATAGGCAGCAATCTAACACCGAATGTGTGATGAGACCTTGGGACCCAGGTGGACAGTAGTCTTTCCTTTGATAGTCACATTGCCACAGTAGTCAGGAAGTCTTTCTACGTGGCACATCTCATCATAAAAGGGTTCTCATCCAGGAAAAAAGAGGTCATTGTTCCTCTCTACTCAACACTCATTAGACCCATTATAGAGTACAATGCCCCTTTTGGAATGTATCTCACAAGACATCTGCAGCAGCTGGAAACGCCACAGAAGTACCCCACAAAGGGGATTACTGGCCTCAAACAAATGCCCTAGACTGACCATCTCAAAAAACTCCAGCTTTACTCCGTAGCATATCGCCTACTCTGAGGTGATCTCTGCCTAACATATAAAGCTATGTCAAACCCAGAGCTGTTGGACATGCTACACCTAAAGAAATCCCAGTCCCTCTGAACTACATGCTCTAGGGACCTAAACCTTGTCACCACAATAAACAGGACATGCTGGAGGGATAGATTCCTGTCCTAGAAACTTCCCATACTCTGGAACAGGATACCCATTTATGTCAAGCAAAGTTCTTCATTAGCACTCTTCAAGAAAAATCTTGAGTGGATGGAAATAAGAAATACACCCCGGGGATCACTTCTGTGTTTCTGCTTGACAGTGGCACAGGAAAATAACTTTCTTGGGTGGTGTAAGCCATGGAACCTTGTTGGCTAGGCTTACATAGGCCCTTGGGCTGATAGCCTAGTACCTACCTATGAACCTATGGAGGGTAAACCAGGTGAGACGAGAGGAAGGGAAACCACACCTGTTGAGGCCAGAAGGGAGCTATGAGCTCTTTTGACTTGTTCCATGTTGCGTTCTGCACAAACCTTGGGATGAGAGGACTAGAAAGATAGACATAATGGAGATAGGGGCCAAGTGTTGGTCAGAGCATCCCTTGGGGACTTTCCCTCTTGGGAGATTAGGGCAAAGTACCTACTGCATTTAGCGTTGAAGGGAAAAGCAAAGAGGTCACAGCAAAGTCAGCCCCAACAGTTGAAAAGCTGATCAACCACTGCTGGACTGAAGAACCACGCATGAAAAAGAAGGCAAGACCTATTTAATCTGTCTACTAGAATAGTGGACTTCCCCAATATGTGCATTATCAGAAAGTGGTGAGAAGATATTGCCCATTTCCAAACTCTTATGGCTTCTCAATATAACAGTTAAAAATGTGTCCCCCTTGCTTGCTGATGTACCAGACTACTGACATATTTGTGTCTAGATAGAGATCACACTCCTGGGAAGGGAGTCCTGGAATGCCTGTAGTGCTAGCAGAACTCCTATCATCTCCAGGATGTTGATGTGAAGACTAGTACCTGAAGGTGATCATGTGCCTTGGAAGTCTTCCCCAAAATGTACCCTCTCCCCAGTTGAGAAATGTTTGTGGGTTCTGGGGAGATGGAAGAAGAAATAATTGACTCTAATATACAACTTGAGATTCTAGTCATCATTGAATATGAGTTTTGCAACTTTTCATGAGGGACGCTGGAAAATGCATGGGCTGACAACTCATTAACCACTGAATTGATACAGTCCACTGGAGCACCCACATATGAAATATGGCTGGGGGACTAAGGTAATGGCAGCTGACATCAAGCCGAGAAGATGCAAAATCAACCTTGCTGGTGGCTTCTGATGAGAGAATACTGCTACTGCTGGTTGCTGAAGACTGGTAATCCTGGATTCCAGTAGCACTCTATCCAGATGTAATCCAATTAATTTTATGGCTTGAACTGTTTGCAGCCTGGACTTGGCCATGTTGACATTTATAACCAGTCATGAGCAAAGCTAGAGCAAGGAGTCCCTGGCTTGAAGATGAATATTCCTGGTGAGAGGGTGGTTATTAGCCAGTTATTCAAGTATGGGAACACTTGGAATCCCAACAGCCTGAGATGGACAGCAATCACTGCCATACATTTGGTGAACACTAGCGGGGTTGTGGTGAGACCAAATGGCAGGGCTCTGAACTAGAAGTGACAAGCTCCTAGATGGAAGTGGAGAAATTTCCTGGAGCATCTTTCCATCTTTATGTGGTAGCTTCCATCCCGAAAGTCTATTGAGCTCATCAAATCATCCTTCCTCAATAACAGTAGGATGGACTGTACTGTGACCATCCAGAATTTCATCTGTTTCATTTACTGGTTCAAATGACTAAGGTCCAAAATTAGCCTCAAGTCCCCGTTTTTGGTGGGACCTCTTGGATTACTCATTTGTCTAGCAGCTTTCTTGTCTCTATAGCTGCTGCCTTTTACTAAGAGGGTGGTACATCGGGGAGTTTCTTTGAGCAAGAGGGATAAGATGGAAAAGGAATTATGTAACCTCTGTTTATAATCCTCTGCACCCCAGCATCTCAAGTGATGGATGTCCAGCCCATGGGGTGCAGGGATAAGTGTCCCCAACTGTCTCTAGAATGTGACAGTCAGGCAACTGTTCAGCAGCTCTGAAAAGGCCTATCAAACAAAAAACCCTGAAAGGCTTGGTTCTGTGGACCTCCTTTGCCACAGGGGTGATGTCCATTATCATTGCTCCCCTCCCTGCCATGGGGGTGTCTATCACCAGAAGTGTTGGGAGCAAAACCGTGGAATTTGCAGAACCACAGTTTTTTTCCCTCCGTTCTGGTTTCTAGAGAAAGTCCATTGGAGGGGTAGAAATATGAATCCCTATGGAAGACAAGGATTTATAGCCTTAATCACTTCTGGAGAGCATCTTTTTTATTCTAGGTCCACAAAGACTGGAACCATTGGTGGTAGGGGGCATTGATAAAAGATGTTTTAATGTGGTTGGCAAAGGTGCATCCAGGCATGCTAACAGTTATGCCAGTGTCCTCTGCTCTCTACATGCTCTCCGAAGCATATGAAATAATGCACATTAACATGTTCAATAGGGATTGAAAGTTGGTTGACTATGTGTCGACAGATTTCTTCACCACAGATAGGGACCCAGAGAGGGATTTCTAAAGCTACTTGGTCAAAGCTGTCTGGAAACGTTACATGAGCCAAATAATTCAGATCACTGAAGCATAAATCTACTTCCCAAATCTGTCCAATGCCCTGCACTCCTTGTTAGGGAGATATATATCCTACTCATGCTGAAGGAGTTTCAGGTCGAAGTAGAGCAAAACACTATGAAAATCTTGAAGCGGCACCACAGCTGAGGCTTATGAAAAATGGCAACTGGAATGTTAAAAAATTAACTTTATTCCAAAAAATAAAAAAGGCCTAAGTACAATGATAAGCGCTTTCAGAAAATTTTGCCTTCATCAGATCATAGTGTACAGCGGTCCCCATTGGGTAAAATAATAGTGAATAGCCACTCATTTTAATGACACACCTACAAGAATTAAATCAAAAATACCAGATATAAAACCAGGAAGTGTGATTACACAACACACATCTAGCCAATCCTGAGATAAGGAAAGGTTTCCAGCCTATTAATCATAACCAATAGTGAAAGAATCTAGACAAAACATAATTCCTGGTTGGAGGCAGCATGTCATAAAAATCAAAAATATAAAATAGTCAATAAAAATCTGTAATCGTATTATAACAAGGGGTTGATTCTTATTTGTTCAGATCCTATTTATGCTGCAACATTCATGACCATAGTTTGATGAACAATGAAAATATTGGATCTTCTTGGTTCATATTTAAGTTAATAAAATTTTGGTTAAACGGTATCTAAAAACATAAAGCATATATTGCTGCTTACTCGGCAATGGATACATGCATTATACCTGGTTAAAAGATCATTAACAGGACAAAAAAGGACTATCTCACTTCATAGTAATACAAAAGATGCTATTTAAAATAAGACATCAATATTAGGGCGAGCAAAAAAAAAAAAGTGAAACCTACGAATTATAAATAAAATAATAAAACTAATCAACAAAGGTTGAACTATCACCTTGGTGTACTGAAAACAACATCAATGGCATCAGATTAAAATAAATGTGACTGTACAGAAGTACTTTAGACAAATATTTATAAAAAATATGGCTGTCAAGCTGGAATGCTCGAAAACCAGTGGTTCAATATAGATGTCCCATCTATGAAAAGACAAGTTATAAATGTAGCCTCACAATGCTGACATTCAATAAGCAGTGTAACAAGTTTTTTGCATACGGATACGTGAGTATTTATATCCACCCACTTTCGCGCCTGCGGCCAAAGAAGATAAATATCTAATCTATCTTAAGACATAGAGTTAAAAAGGAAAACCATCCATATTCGCGGATACGGCCAATCAAAATGAAATAATAAATGTAATAGCCAATTCATAAAGAGCCAATCAGCTTTCTACTAGTCTCTAGTGAACAAATCAATGGATCAGCCAATGAAAGAGGGAAATAGACAAGGAAAGCCAATCATGAATCTCAAAGCAAGAGTCGTCCGCATTCGTGGCTACGGCCAATCAAAATAATTTATTGAATGTGGTGGACAATCCACAAGGGGCCAATAGATTTTTAGCTAGATTTCAGTTAACAAATCAATAGCTTGGCCAATAGGCAAGGAAAATAAAGAAAAAGAGCCAATCACCGGGATTATGTAAATAATGGGCAAAAACTTATGTCGTGTGTTGGAACATATTCAAATACACATAGGTATAAAATAACATTGCATATAATTAACAGTTGCACTAATGTCCACCCATATACCCTAAGAGAAAGTACATGAATAGAGGATCCTAACCAGTATTGTATGATGCACATTAAGGTTATTCAAAATTAATTTTTAATGCTACCTGGCACATGGAAAAAGGTTACTTATAAATACCCATAAATATATAGCTGATCTTAACAGAAATGTAAAAATATAAATAAAGATAGAAAATATATAATAAAATCAAAATACATAATAGTCCATGTTCATGGGTCCAGGTATCGGGGTGTTACAAGCTAGTTTAGTTAGCATGAGGCCTAACTGTGATAGCCAATAGACGTTCGGCTAGTTTCATACAGACAAGTCAATGACTTGTCCAATGAACAATGGAGATAGAAAAAACAAGCCAATCTCAAAGATAGAGAGTTCACGAATGAGTGAACCTATCAACTGCATGGGGTATGTCCAAGAAAATTCCAAATAATTCCAAATAAACTAATTCACTACATAACCAATAGGCATTGCGGAATAGCAAACTTGGCCAATCACATGAATTGAATATAAGATTTCCCAAGGTGTATAATGTTCTCTGAAAGCATTCAGGAGCTTTCCCAAGGTAGTTAACACTCTCTAAAAGCATTCAGGGGTTCTCCCAGCTGGGAGAGCTATAAAGATAAGACAATACCAGTCAGCACTTAGTAGAAGTGCAGGCTGCATCATGCATCTCAGCATGGATAATCTTTCTTTTAGATTAACTCAAATCTGAGAGTGTGGCTGTCAGTTTGGAACTTTTGTTGCTATTAGGAGGGTAAAACTTCAATATTTGAAGGTATACATAGTTTTGTGTGTTAGTATTAAGTTAATAGGTTTTAGGAGTTGTTTATTAATGTTTGTTTTTTACAGGGTTTTCAATATAACAAAAAGTTTTATAATATGTGGCACAGACTCAAATGGATATGACAAGAAACAACTATATAAAAGTTCAACCTGGCAAACAGTGTATGCATGTAACAAAAAAGTGTTGTACATAAAAGGTGGGAATAATAACTTTTTAATAAAATGATACTTTCTGTAATGTCTTTAAATAAAAATGGCCACTCAGATAAACACAAAAAAGAAAGAGTAGTGAACTATACTGAAAAAAACATAAAGTGCAAATAGGTTATGTTACAGGAGACACACTTAGAAAGAACTAAACATGTGAATTTCATAAAGAAAGGCTTCCAGGATGGTAACCATAGGAGATAAATTTGTAACAGTACGACCAACTATTAAATCTATGTCTCCCATCCCTAATTCACCACTAGGTGGCAGCATACACCCACTACAGTGAAACGCACGCTTGTACATGCTTGCCATTTTTGCTACTATACTTTATTTTAGTTTTAAATCTAACACTTTAATTTACAGAGATATACTTGCTCTGCCCTATACCACAGAATCTGGTTAAATCCCACTGCAGTCTTAGGCTTTCCCCTCTGAACTGCTTCAAGTAATTACCCTCTGACTATAGCACCGTCCCAACTAGAGAGTTCCAGTAATTAATTTTTTTTTTTGCTTGTTCTGTGGACTACTCACTCCTTCTTGGTTCATCCCTCCCCTTTCCCCTCTTCCCGTACTATTCTTCCCTTTACCTCCATATCTCGTCCCCACAGGTGAACTTCCTCCCCTGAATTTATTTCCCAGCGGTGCTATCTGCGGCATAATTTTTAAAAAGTAAAAGAAAAGGAGATAGCGTGTCCTCAATCCCTGAAACACTCCTGTGGTTAGGCTGCTCGTCTCACTTCCTGGTAGGCCTGGAATCAGCTATTTATCAGACTTATATATGTAGTTAATAACTCATTTGTTAACTACAACAACTGATGCCATTGCTTTCATATAATGCTCTAAATTGCTTTACAACTAAGCATATTGTACAACTAGCGACCTTCATTTTACTATGTAGCATACTAGCCGAGATAGCAATGTGCTTTTTGGCTACAATGAAGTAACGCCTGCTAGAGTTTATTCAGACTTGAATTGTTGCTGCATAATCCTATGCTATTTTTTTGTACCAGCTGTTGCGTAAACCCTTCTAAACAGTGCTAACAGATACTGCTCAGGAATGTTTGTTAACTATTGTGGTTAATTACTCAGTGATGTTCAGTGAATAACTGTTGGGTTTTACGTGAAATGTTAACAATAGCTAGTTATTTTCTCTCAGTCCTTCTGCCTTAATGGCTGAAATAACTCACAGAACTCAGCAATCTTGGCATCATCCTTGCATAGCTGAATGCTCTAATACTAGAGCTCATATAGTGCTAACAACCAACGAGCTTCTGTGGCTGAAAAAGAACTGCTTAAAAGTGTATATATCTCTTTAGGTTTTTCATGTGCATGTATTGTTTTAACAACCAATGAACTTCTGCAACTGAAGGAGAATTGCTTTGACTGTATATATGCTGTCTGCCTTTTTGCTTCCTGGCTCTACCCCCTACATACAGCCACTTTTTTTTTTCCCCAGCTTCTGCCTGAGCCCCCTACTAGATCTACCTGTCCTATTTGCCCTATAAACGCTAACCGACCTCTCTCTCTTTACAGCTTGCTTCCCCGGGTGCTCCCTCTCTACAAATTATAAACCAGGAACACCCCCTTGCACAGGAAGACTACCTTGGACTGCCTGCTCTAAAGCGTGTTTGCCCTCAAAACAACAAAACCTAGCATGTATGTAACTTATCTTACACTCGAGAGACTATCTAATGCTAACTGTAACCTACCCTCAGTAAGCATGTTAGCAGCCTACTGCAGCCCATTACCCCCCCAGTTGCTTTTTACCATAATCTCTCCCCAAAAGCTTCTGCTATAATTATGAAATAACCATAGGAGATAAATTTGTAACAGTATGACCAACTATTAAATCTCTGTTTCACATCGCTATTTCACCACTAGGTGCCAGCATACACCCACTACAGTGAAATGCATGCATGTACATGCTTGCCGTTCTTACGACTATACTTTATTTTAGTTTTAAATATAACACTTTAATTTACAGAGATATACTTGTTCTGTCTTATACCACAGAATCTGGTTAAATCCCACTGCAGTCTCAGGCTTTCCTCTCTGAACTGCTTCAAGTATTTACCCTCTGACTATAGCACCCTCCCAACTACAGAGTCCCTGTAACTGATTGTTTTTTTTTTTTTGCTTGTTCTGTGGACTATTCACTCCTTCTTGGCTCATCCCACTCCGTTTGCCCTATGGGCTCACTCCACTCCCCTACCCTGCCCCCAATTCCCTCCCACTCCCACTACCTGTACATTTATACCTAACCAAACCCCTCCATCCAATCACACCCATCCTCCAAAAACCCCACCCATGGCCAGTCACATGTTAACCCCACATGCTTCAATAACGATGACTAATCTCTCCTCACACACATTAATCCTAACCAACCTACTTATCTCCCTCTCCTGTCTAATCTTCCTTACACTCTTCCCTAACACACACGCACCTAACAACCCCCAAGCCACCATCCCCTACCTCCCTTACTTTTAGCCAAATTTCCCCTGAACTCTATCCCTCCAACCCAACCCAACCCATTTTTTCAAACCCATCATACTCCCTACTCCACCCTCCCATCACCCCTCTGAAATTATTAACTCTACAAAAATCCTCCCCCTTCTCAACCCTTCCTCCCTATCTCCCATACACCACCTCAATCAACTCTTCTTTTACATCTCCCTCTCTCTCTCAGGTGACATCTACCTGAACCCTGGACCCAACTCCACCAGAAATCTAAGTAACCACCCTAACAAACCCCTCACCCAAAGCCATCTGACTCACCACAATCAATGCACAAAGCCTCAAAAATAAAATCCCCAACCTACACGCTTGGCTTGCTCACAACCAATCTGACATAACCGCTATCTCTGAGATCTGGCTTAAACCTTCCATCACTGACAGTGAAATCCTCCCTCCTGGCTACCAAATCCTTTGTGATGATAGAACCCAGAAAAAAGGAGGCGGAGTGACTATTATCTACATCTCCACCCATACACTAACTCCATACACCAACCCCATCCCTACCTTTTCCAATGCCAAAATGACAACAGGCTATTTAAAACGTAACAATTTCAAATCTTTATGCATCAGCTCCATTTATATCCCTCCAGGCGATAATACCAAAACATTAGAAGACATAATATCCTGGTTTAGCTCCAATATCAAACTCGAAACCTATATCCTTGGTGATGTGAACATTAACTGGGCCTCTCTGAACTCTGACACCCCATCCTATTCAATCAATCTATACAACTTCACCCAACTTATAAACCTTCTAACCAGGCCAAACAAAGATGGAACCTCTGGTACCATCATAGACTGGATATTGACTACCCATCCCAACCTTGCCTCAAACGCTGGTATTCTACCCGATCCTCTCAACAACCACCTACCTACCTGCCTTCATTGACTGCATATCCTCCCCCCTACGGAAACATCAGCAATATAGCCAAACCCACAACCTACCCTCCTTCAACCCTGAAATATTCTCAGAATGCCTAAAACACACTGACTGGTCACCCTTAAAAACTCTCCCACTAGACAGTGCAGTATCCTATTACAGCAATACATTCCTTACCATTCTAAATCAACAAGCCCCCCTTAGATCCAAATGAATCAAATCAAATCCCTGCCCCTGGCTATCCTATGAAATTAAACATATCATGGATCAACGAGACATAAAATGGAAACAATACCAAAAACAAAACACCACCAGCTCCCTCCAAGAATTTAAACAACTGTGGAACTTAGCCAAGAAATTAATAACTAAAGATTGCAAAACCTACTACAACAAACTCCAATCCATGCACTCATCCAATCCAAAAAATGTTGGAACTCCATTTCCTCCATTCCTCACCCTGGCAATAAAAGCAACCCATGCCCAGACCCTACTCTTACCAGCCTAGAAACTGCCACTAATTTCAACCAATTCTTCATAGATTGCATAGCAAAACTATCCACCTCCTTCTCTAACGTCCCCTCCTGCCCCCTTACCCCCACCAGCAAACCTCCTCCTACCTCCCCCTTTACCCTAAAACCCATCCACACAAACACAATAAAAATACTTCTCCTCAAGCTAAGACCTTGCCGTAACACACCAGACAATCTACCTCCCACCTTCTTCAAGCAATCTGCTGAAACCATAGCCTATCCCTTATCTATTCTCATAAATAGATCAATACAGGAATCATACATCCCAACCATCTGGTGCCAGGCATACATCATCCCACTACACAAAGCCAGTAAAAACATAGTCACAACCAATTTTAGACCCATAGCCATACTTTCTCCTCTCTCAAAAATACTAGAAAAAACTATCCATGCACAAATCATGCAATATTTAACCCTGAACAAACTCCTCTCCCATACCCAACATGGCTTTTGCTCTGACCACAATGCCATCACTGCCCTCCTTTCCTTTATAGAGACCATCAGCCTAGCATGTGACAATGGCAAATACGTATCATCACTATTTTAGACCTCTCAAAAGCATTCGACACCATCTCCAACTCCTTACTCCTATCCCAGCACTCATCCTTATATCTCTTTCCCTCCACCCTTGCCTGGTTCACCGACTACCTATCCAACCCCCAACAAGCTGCCCAATGGAAAAAATCTACCTCTCCTTATCTATCCAAACCCCACCAGCATTCCTCAAGGTCCAGTACTAGGCCCTCTGCTCTTTAACATATTTATCAACAACTTCTACCTCTCCATCCCTGAAGCCTCCATTATCCAATATGCAGATGACTACACCATCATCTCCTCAGCCTCCTCCCTCCTCTGTACTACTATTAAAAACCCAACTTGCCTTTTCCAAAACAGAATCCTGGATGAAATCCAATCACCTTGTCCTAAACGCTACCAAAGCAAAACTAATGATCTTTAACCCCACTAGAAACTCCACTTTAGACAGAAACCTATTCTGCATTATAAGCCAAAATAAAACCCCAATGGAAATATTTCCCACTACCAAACTGCTAGGGATCATTATTGACAAAAACCTAAAGTTTGACTCCCACATATACACAGCTATTAAGAAAACTCATAAAAAATTGGACTCCTATACAGACACAACCCCTATCTCAGTCCCTCCACACGACAAACACTTGCAACTACCTTCCTCCTCCCATCTCTCATGTATGGTGCTCCCCTATTTACCAACCTTCAACTAATCCTACAATCCAAGCTTGAATCCTGCTACCACAAAATTAGCAAATTCGCAACCAACACCAAAAATTCATCTTATCACTGCCACTCTCTACACATCCTCAAAAGGCTAGAACTCCCCAACTACTTCAGATATTTGCAACTTACTACTACCCACAAGCTCATCTTCAAACCGGCTGACTGTCCATAGCCCTAATGCCCTACACACCCTCCCACTCCCTAAGATCCGAGAGCCAAAATCTCCTTCAAGTACACAAACCCTCTCATCTCCCAGGCCAACTGTTACAAGCCTTCACCATAGCTAAACTATGGAACTCGTCTAACCATAATAACTTCAAAATCCACCTATTCTCACACCTGTCCTCCAAATGGGAATGTCTTTCTCATGCTCCTACCGAAAGCACCTCCCCCTATTTTTTTCCAGAATAAAGGATAGATACATGACTACCTAATGTGCATTTTCTTTGCCAGATTTGTTTAAATGTGTATATATTGATTTCCTATTCTACTAAACCTCCCTTGCTTTTGCAATGAATGTTTCTCATGAAAGCCTATAGCATACTATAATGTTTTTATACTAAATACTGCTGTAAATATGTAAACTCTCTTATTATTCCTCATTTGTAATTCATGTTTCTCATGAAATCCTATGGCTTACTTTAATGTTACTTAATGCTTCTAACTCGGAATTCTGTCTATTATCAAATCTCTTTTTCACTATTGATATTAATGTAATGTAATTTCTTGTGGAGCTTTTCTCCTCGGGCCTCCACTGAAAACGGGTCGACATGGCCCAGTGGAGTCTCCCAGTCAACAAATGCAATAAATAAATATTCGGGGGAATACCTGGGACAAAAGAAAAGAGGAGTACTTATATTAATTGCAAGAGGAGCTCCAATAGTGATAAAAAAGATAATGGCAGATTTGTAGTGCTAAGGGACTACTGGCAAGGGAGGAGGATTACACAGACGTGTATTTACATTCCAGTTAAACTACTACAATGGAGCTTAAGAAAATTCTGGGAGAAATAATCAGTTTTCAGCAAGGAATATTAATTATAGGTGGGAACTGGAATTTGATTTGCGGTAGTGAAGATGTGTCTGGGGGCCCAGAAAGGAGAATATAACAAGGGAGGGTATATTTTTGAAAAGATTTATGAAAATATTTGGCATGGAAGATGTAAATTCAGTAATAAGAGTCTGGAGTGAATTTACATATTATTCACCAAGATATAAAGACTGGGCTAGGCTAGACATAATTTACACTTCACAGGAACATGTGCATTTAATTGAAGATCTTGATACTCACCCAATAACTATTTCAGATAATGCGCTAGTAATAGCTAAAATAAAAGCACAGGGTAATGAAATAAAAAAAATGAGACAGTGGCACTTAGCTGTTAAAGAGAGAGGAATTTAAGGAATGGGTAGTGGACATTATACAGGAATTGTTGGAGAGGCTAGAAATTTCTTTTGAAAATATAGCTAAAGAGTGGGATAAAATTAAGGTGGAGTTTAAAAATAGGGTGGAAATAAAAGAAAGGGAGCTATGTCTAAGAAGTAACAAGAATTATTTACAGGGACTGACATGTTAAACTATTGCAGAATAGGGGGAATCTCACAGAACAAGAAAAGGAGGATCAACTGCAGAATGCTAGATAGAAAATAAGGGATTACCTTGATAATATGCACAAGTTTAGAAAGGTTGCTATTAAACAACTGTTTTTTGATAACTCTAGAGCACAAAAACTTTTAGCACAATGGCTCAAGCAACAGAAAGTAGAAAGGGCTGTTGCCAGACTTAGGGAGCCTGAAACAAGGAAAGTACCAAGAGATCCTGTAGAGGTATTAGAAATATTTTGTAAATTCTGCGAAAATCTCTATAAAGCAGAGAAATATGAAACTCAAGTAAAGATACAAATGGAAATGTTTACGAAATAATTAAATATGCCAAAGTTATAGGTAGATAAGGCTTAGACTAATGGTTAGAAAAGGAGAAGATGTGATAAAAATTGTGATGTATAACTAATCTACAGGAAAGTCCCCAGGAATAGATGGTATTCCTGTGGGAAGTTTGGAAGCTAGGAGGAAAAATATTGATAAAGATTTTGAAGGTTTTGTTTAACAGTATTTTAAGAGGAGGAGATGTACCAACATTATGGAAGAAAGCAGTGTTAGCTGTAATACCTAAAGAGGGTAAAGATCCATACAGGCCATTTTAATACTAAACCATGATTATAAAGTGCTCATGTCTATAATGGCTAAAAGAATGGCAAAAGTAATGCCAAAACTGATCGTTTTGTGGAGGGGAGGCAAACATTTGACAACACTGATGATCCAGAGGAAGCAGAATGTAAGAAAATACCATTGTTGTTGGGGCTTGATGCAAGAAAAGCGTTTTACAGAGTAAGATGGGACTTTATGAGCAGGACAATGGAAGTATTTGCATTTCCTGAAAAAAAATATAAGGTTGATTAGGAGGATATATGAGGGATCGGAGGTGAAAATTAAAGTGGGTGAGGTCCTCTCTGATAATTTCTGATTGAGCAGAGGAACCAGGCAGGGGTATCCTCTTTCCCCTTTATTATTTGCATTATATCTAGAATCACTGGCAAAGAAAATAAGGGACTCAGAAATTCAAGGATATAATTGATATGGTAGACAAGAAAAACTGGCTTTCACTGCAGATGATACTATTTTATACCTGCCAAAACCAGAAAGCAACATTACAGTGTTGTGGAACATTCTGAGACAGTTTCATATCTTTTTCAGGATACAAAATTAATGACAATAAAACAAAGGCAACAGTGGTAAAGTATGTACCCACACACAAATTGGTTCAGGAATATCCATATTTAGGGTGACGATAAAATGAAGTATTTAGGAGTATGGATTAAAAATTATTCTAGTGTGGCAGCTAAAGATATGTGGGAAGAGACTGAACAAAAGATAATAGAAAAACTAAGAAAATGGAAGCATTGTTAGATGGATATGGATAATAAGACACAAGCATTTAAAATGTTTTTAGTCCCTTTAGTCGTATACACAGGTCAGGCATATTTTTATCAACCAGAGGAGAAGTTGTGGATAGCAATTAACAAAGAGCTGAAAGACTTTATCTGGGAAGGGAAGATGGCAAGGGTCAAACTGGATAAGCTGATTCTTCCAACAGAATAGAGCAGATTTGGTTTACCCAATTTGCAGGGGTATTTCAGTGGTACACAGTTAAGACTCCTATACATAGCACAAGCAGAAAACTATATTTCACAGTGGAAATGGATGATGATGAAACAGGGGGGAGCTAAAAAACAGAGAGAGACTGGGATTTTGGATGCAGACCTTTAAGGAGAATAGCAATAATCATACAGAATATTATATCCATAAAGTAGCAGAAAATATTCAAAGAACTAAGCCAATACAGGAGTGGAGAAAGGAGATTCTGCTGATAGGAATGACTACAATTAGGGATATAGACAATAGGGAAGAGGGAGCTGGAATTTATTGGAGAAAACTGGCAAAGGAACCAAGGTATCGGGAGCAAATAACTAGCGGGGGAAAGATGACAGAATGGGAAGACACGAAGAATTTATTTGGACTGCAGGCTAGAGACTGCCTTCCCTATCAGGGATTGATATCAGAGTATAGGCAAAGAGAAAGAAATAGGGGGTCCTAAATGAAAGACCAGCAATGGTAGAGTTTTTAGTAGATCTAGAACAGAAGCTGTCATTAAAAAATTAATAATTAGTAGAGCATATAAAATATTGCAAGATAACCATAAGAATAAATCAGAGGAGGTTAGAAAGGACTGGGAAAAGAGATTGGACAAGCAATTCACAAAGAAAAAAATGGAAGGATATATGTATGCCTCCCAAATATGCAACAAAAGCTAGAAGATTTAGGATTTTTACCTGGAAATGTTTACATAAAAATTTCTATACCCCAGGTAGACCCCAGAGAATTTTACCCCAGGCAGACAGCAAATAGAGGTGTGATGGGGAAGGAGGAGGTAACCGGGAACATATTTTCTTGGAGTATGGTGAATTGGCGGACTTAAAGGGTTCCCTGTGGGATGCAATGTCTGAGATGCTGGGGTAGGCAGATTGGTCTAATGAGCGAGATGATTTTTATGATCTATGATACAGAATTGAAATTGGCTAGGCATGTAAGGCCTTGCTGTGTCTAATAATGGTGGCTGCCAAAAGGTAATTACTAGAAAATGGAAATCAAAATCTAAACCAAATATACTAGCAGTACTGAATATAGTAACAAAGATAAAACAACTGGAACTGAAATCTTTAGAAAAGGGTAGGAGCAAACTACATAGGGGAAAAATGAGAATTGTGGAAACAATACATACAAGGGAGTAATGAGGTTTAAAATGGGTCAGGTCTTAAATGAGGTTTGTAATGTCTGACTGAAAAAGACTGGGTAGCTTATAAGTGATGTATAATGCATGCAAGTGGGAGTGTATCAGTATGGTTTGTGATGTAAAATGCTTGCAACTAGGATTGTGTTGTTATGGTTCGTTTCCATTGATATACATGTATGATTGTCTATGTAGTAAATGATGGTTTAATAAAGACGTGTCTTGTTTAAAAAAAAAAAAAAGGCAGGAATTGAAAAATGTATGCAATGTTGCTTAGGTTATA
Source organism: Protopterus annectens (assembly GCF_019279795.1). Classification (NCBI taxonomy): domain Eukaryota; kingdom Metazoa; phylum Chordata; order Ceratodontiformes; family Protopteridae; genus Protopterus; species Protopterus annectens. The sequence continues at coordinate 807,074,778 of NC_056747.1, read as the reverse complement.
TGACATACAGCAATATATGTGAAGTAAAATGTTTGTTAATTATAGTTTGATTACTTTTATATGAATGTATATTTGCCTGTGTCACAAGTGATGATTCAATAAAGGTGTTTGGAAAAAATGGGGAAGCAAGATAGAGTTTTTTTTTTATATCAGACCTTAATAAAGGAGAGGAAGTTAACTAGATGATGAGACAAATAATAGCATAAATAACTCTACTAGATCAAAAGGAGTAGCATTTACCTATTACCCAAGCCTGAGCACAAACAATCGTGTCTGATGCAAACATGATCTGAGGTTACCTACTAAAAACATGTGATTATCAGTAAGTGGAAGAGCCTGAGCCTTAGATCCAAAGTTTAAAAGTGTCCAATGTCAGATCCTAGATGGATCAGATAACCCACCCTTTGAGAAATGGATATGAGACAACATCAGATCAGTCTATTTCCAAGCTCTTGCAGCATGCTATTATCTTTTGTTATACCCACCACAAGACAATTCCAGGCAGGGTCAATGCTCATTCTATCAGGGCCTTGGCTTCAATTGTGGCATTTTAGAAAGGGATGGATGCTAGAAGCAGCATCTTGGTCTTCTGTGCACACTTTTACAAAGCAATATAAATCAAATTCCCTCTCCAGATCTAGGACAGACGTTGCTAAGACTATTCTCTAGGGGCTTCTGGAGCTTCATCCTTCCTCCTACCAGTCAGTCTAAGCTATGGTAATCAACACATTTAGCTAAGGCTACTGCAGCAGCAATCCATATGATGAACACATTAGAGCTGTGTAAATAAACTTATTATAACAGTAGATGTACAAATGATCACAGCTGCAATAGCCACTCCCTCTCTCCATCACTCATTTATTTTTGTAGGTCATTGTTGCAAGTGTGAGGACCTTTTTTTTTTGCTCTCCTAACACCGTCTTTGTCAGAGCCTTACCATCCCTCTCTTCATTGGCATAAAAGCTCTGAAGGGCTTGGCACCCAAACTTAGCTTTTTAGTCAGCTCAGCACATGCTGACTAATGGTTTGGGTGCTTGGAATGTGCCCTGAAGATTTGGAAGCTGGCTGGCTGTTATATCTTCAGCAGGATATGTTCCATATAGTTAAGGCTATTGAAGCAGTGAGCATTCAACCACCTACTGTTATGGAAAGTTTACTTTCACAGCTATACTTTCTTCTAGGGTGTTACTGTACAGATAAACCCCAGCAAAAAAAAAGTCAGCAGTTTCACAGCTATTTTTTTTTTAAGTCTTAGCTGTTCAACGAGCATGAAAAGAAACTGCAAATAAAAGAAAAAGAAAAGTAAGTGTGTGTTTGTGAGAAATAGAGAGAGAGAGATAGAGAGATAAAAACATATAAAGCACATGCCTCTCAATTTCTTTCATCGGTAACAGGCAGTACATCAGCATGTATTGTCTAAACTATAAGAAGTATTTTTTTTTTTTGTCAAAAATCTGTTTATTGATTTATAGAATAAAGCAAAACATCAAACAACAAAACATTGTACATATAGTCATTTAGGAGTTGATTGAAGTTATACAGCATTGTAGAGGACGTTACAACTCATTAACATGAGAGAAAATAAAAATCAAACAATATATACAAATGGTAACCAAAGTGTAGAAGATGAAATAATATTATAAATATGTGAATAAGTGAAATAAAAGAGTGAGTAAATCCCATACTATGTGAAGATAAAAGTTTATAAACTATTAGTCATAGTTAATAATAGAAAGGACCTCCTCCAAAACTTTATTATTTAAAGCCATTTTTTTAGGACTTTTCAACAAAGTCTTTTGTGCTGAAATGTACAAGTAAGCCATTGTTCTAAAAGCATTCCAATTAAGTTTAGTACGGTCCAGCCAATTTCTGGAAATGTAAAGTTTTATGAGAGAGCAAATAAATATGAACACATGTGTGTCTGATTTAGAAAGATGTAATATAGGTATGTGTAGAATTGCAGTTTCCCATGATAAAGTGGATTTATAATAACCCATTTTCTGTAACCTTACTTTCAAAGAAGTCCAGAGTTTATGTGAGTAATGGCAGTACCAAAAAATATGTAAAAGATCAGCTTTAGGAAAGAAGCAAGAAGGAGAATTATTAGCATCAAATTTATTAAGTTTGGAGGGAGTATGATAAGCGTTATTATTTATCATCAGTTGGGTATAGAACAATTTCTTGAAAGGGGAGTGTTCCAGAGTGTTTCTAATGGCCAAGAGTTTTTGTTTCTCATTTAATTGAGAGTTATGTTTGTCCCAGTAGTTAGAAAAGAGACATACCGAATCTTGTATAAATTTATTTAACAAGTTATAAGAATTTGATAACATTTTCTCAGGTAACAATAATGTTCTAATTATAATTTCTAAATTATTAAAATCGTGATCCCTTGGCATGGTATGAGCACATTTGGCCAAAACCACATCCCTCAGCTGACGTAATACTATGGTATATTTACAGTTAACTTTCAGTGTGTTTCGAAGATTAGCCAAGGACAGATCTTTATGTTTCAGGAGATCCCAAACATTCAAATTTTTTATAAGGGGATAGTTTGTTAGATTGAATGGTATATTATCCAACTTAAGGTTGGGGTTCAGATGAAGTGGTTGTAGTACCTGAAAAGTATTATCAAAATTAATAAGCTTTAATAACTCCTGAAATGCTTTGACCTTATGCTTTAGGAAATTCGAGATTTTAAGAGTGTTCAAAATATCTATGGAGATAAATGGAATGGCAGCCGGGTTTATGTTCTTGGATATAATATACTGATACCATAATTTCACCCAAGTTGGACATTGATTGTAATAAGTATTATTCAGTTTAGAAATGGAGAGTAGTTTGCCGAAACAATTAAATAATAGATACACAAATTTGGCATTCCTAAACCTCCCTTATCTTTAGAAGTTGATAATTTAGAGCAAGAACTCCTAACTGTTTTTGGAAACCACAAAAATTTAGCTAATTCTTTATTAACTTTATCAAAGAAAGATTTAGGAATGATTTGATCAGAAGAGTTAAATTGGTAAAGAAATTTAGGAAGAATATTCATTTTAATAATTGCTGCTTTGGAAAGAAGTGATAGATTGAGAAGTTCCCACCTACGCATGTCTAACATTATTGAAGTCCATATTTTATGTAAATTATTTTGAAATGAAGAAAGGCTATTATGAACCATGTTAATACCCAAGTATTTAACCCCATAAGTAATATGATAATAAGAGTCCGGAAATAGGTATGATTTATGTGCTAAGCGATTAACAGGGAAGATATGAGTCTTTTGGGAATTGATGTGATATTCCGATGCTAGAGAGTATGTCTCAATGGAACTAATTATTTTTTTAAGATCTGTGATAGGAGTTTGAAAGTATATAACTAAATCATCCGCAAAAGCAGAGAAAAGTAAATTATTGTGTAAAATCCTAGGAATCCTATGGCATGTGTTTTGTGCTATATATAGAAGTAGCGGTTCTAAATACAAATTAAAAAGAAAGGGAGATAAAGGGCATCCCTGTCTTGTGCCTCTAGTAATCTTTATAGGGTGTGATGTGGAACCATTAATATACAATTTGGTAAAAGAATCTTTGTAGAGAGTTTTGATTAAATTAATGTATGTGATGGGAAAATTGAAGCATGACATTGTTTGAAAGAGGAAGTCCCAACTCACTCTATCGAATGCCTTGGATGCATCAAGAATGAGTGCATAAATTGGGTTATTGTCATTTTTTGTAAGATGAATGATGGATTCCATCGAGAGGGTGTTATCCCATGCATGTCTATGAGACATAAAACCTGTCTGTTCTTGGGAAATAATTGATGATATAACCTTTTTCAGTCTATTAGCCAGAATAGAGGATAAGATTTTGATGTCAATATTGATTAATGAAATGGGTCTGTAATTATGGGGGTCTGTTTTATCTTTATTGTTTTTTAGGATTAGTGTAGTTTTTGAAGTGTGCAATGGAGATCTGATATGTCATTTATTATGATATAGTTATAAACTTTGAGAAGGAAGGGCGCAATTACTGACTTAAAGGATTTAAAGAATTCAGAGGTAAAACCGTCAGGTCCTGGGGATTTATCAAGTTTGAGTCTGTCAATCGAGTCAGAGATTTCAAGAAGACTTAGTGGGGCCGAAAGAATACTTTGCTGATTTTCATTCAAAATAGGAAATGTAATAGACCCTAGGAAACTGTTAATATGATAATTTGCTAATGATCTAGAAGTTTTGGAATATAAATCAGTATATAGTAATGTGAAAATTTGCATAATTTCCTTGTCTGTGTTGTATAGTTGATCTTTGAATAGTATGGGCGATAATTTGGGCCTATCAAGATTATTTTTAATTATTCTAGCTAGGGTTTTTGAAGGTATTTGAGCCCATTCAGAATAGGTGGCTAACAATCTTTGCTCGTGTATTGAAAGATTATTTTGATGTAATAAAATCAGTTCTTTTTGAGGATCTATAATTTGTTTATAAACATCAGAATCTGAATTTAATCTAAATTGATTATCAAGAGACTGAATTTTTAGTTTCAACAGTCTTTCTTTGTTATTGAATTGTTTTTTAAGGTATGAGGCCTTACCAATAAACATTCCCCTCAATCTTGCCTTACAAGCCGCCCACTAAATATCATAGGGAATATCTGTTGAATCTAAATTATTTTCCATGTCCTGAATTATTCCTATACACAAATTACTAATTTCTTTATTAGAAAGCAAGTTGTTATTCAATGTCCAACAATTCCGTTTAAATATATGAGCAGGCTTAGAATCTAGATTTAATTTTAATAAAATTCTAGAATGGTCTGAGAGGAATCTGGGCTCAATAATAAAATTCAAAAATAAATGAGAAAGATAGTTAGATATGAGAAAAAAATCTAACCTTGACCAAGAATGATAACATTTTGAATAATATGTGTATATATCTTTTTTCTTTGAGTATTTGATAAGTTGTAAAGGGTCTATAAGATTATAATCCATCAGACCAATGATTGAGTACAATGCCCCATTCGGAATGTATCTGACCCGACACCTGCAGCAGCTGGAAAGGCCCCAAAAGTTCCTCACCAAAAGGATAAAGGGCCTCAAAAATATGTCTTATGCTGCCCGACTGAAGGAACTCCAGCTCTATTCAGTAGCTTACCTTTTACTCAGAGGTGACCTGTGCCTGACATACAAGGCCATGTCCAACCCAGAATTGATGAACATGCTTCACCTCAAAAAATCTAGATCCCTCAAAACTACAAGGGTGGGAGACTTAAACCTGGACACGGTTATTAAGAGGACGTGTTGGAGGGACAGATTCATCACCCAGAGACTCCCTATGCTGTGGAACAAAATCCCGGTACATGTGAGGCAGAGCACCTCGCTGGCCTTGTTCAAGAGAAATCTTGACCAATGGATGGGAGATCGCAAATATACCCCAGGGATTACCTCAGTGTCACTGCTTGACAGAGGCACAGCAAAATAATGGGCATAGTTAAAGGGGTGGCGAAAGCCACAAAACTCTGGGCTAGGCTTATAAATGCCCTTGGGCAGATAGCCTAGTATGAACCTATGAACCTATTATTAAATCATCAAGAGCCAAAGAAGCTTGATGGTTATATGAAGAGGAAGAGCTAGAACGATCAATGTCAGGGTTAATTACAGCATTCCAGTCTCCACCCACTACAACATAATGATCATTGTAGGAAGAGAGGATATTGTATATTTGTAAAATGAAAATATGTTGATGATTACATGGACCATAAAGATTTAGTACTAGAAGTGGTTTATCAAGATTGTGTATATTAGTAGTAAAGTAGCACCATCTACCCTCCTTGTCATATTTTTCTTCGATAATAATCCCCTGAAATTTTTGTTTAATTATAATAGTCACTCCCCTGGAATTAGAAGAATCCCCAGAGGCTATTATTTTTTGGATCCACTTTTTATTTGTTCCTGTGTACCAATCCTCCCTTGGTGTATGTGTTTCTTGCAGAAAACATATATTGGCTTGGGATTTATACATTAAATGAAACAATAAAGATTTCTTATCTTTGTTCTGGATCCCTCTTACATGCCAGGAGTCTAATATTAACAGATTAGTCATATCTCAAACTAAGGACCATTGAGAGATATGGAGAAGGTCAAATAATTTATATATAGACAGAAAATGAAAGAGAAGATCAAACAAGTTTTAATTTTAATAAGATGATGTTTCTTAGTAGAAGTATGTTTTAGCATAGGATTAACTTCCATCTCATTATCTTCCTTCATCCCTAACCCAGTGCCTACCCACCTAAACCTAACTAAAGAAGGAAGACAAAAAGACCAATAAATAAAGTGTAAGTACATGGTCACCATTATCACCAAATTGAAGAAAAAAAAATTAAGTAAAGTCCTAAAAAGGACTAAAAACAGTTTAACAAAGCTAAACATATTTACACAACTATTAAAATACAAGATGCCCGACATATACATTCCCCATTCTACTGTGTATTCACAAACTCCTGTAAAGATAAATATGAATGTATTGAATGTAAATAGAGCTTGCTAAATCAACAATTAGATATAATGCTGTAAAGAGATATAAAGAAACAAAAATATAATTAATAAAGCCATAATATAATTAGAGAATAATAATCATGAATGTATGTGAAAAGGCTTAAATAAATATCTTAAGATATGTAAAATAAATGTAATTAAAAAATAAAGTATTGTCAACTAGAAACAAAATATAATATTTATATGTTAATAAACTATAAAAACAGTTAACACTAATAAATCTTCCCCATTCTAGACCAAAATTAATTTGTAAGGCTCTGATAGATGTGAATGCTTATGTTAATAAGAATAATAACTAGTCTAGTACAGATTTACACTATAACTATTAAATCACATTACTCCTATGTACTATACATCAATTTCTAATATAAATAACCTGTTATTATAGAAATAGATGAAGTCTATTTATGCACCATAATATAAATATGCCCAATTATAAGTATATTTCAATTACAGGTTTTTGGATCATGTACATTGAAGTATAAACCAAGGGCTTCTAATAATCAAATAATATCTGTGAACATTACATATTTGAATAGTGCAGCATGACATTAATATAAACTTGTAAACCAGTATTAATATTTGCAATATAATGCGAAACAGTAATAAATACAGGACCCCTCATTGGCTGGGTCATCATTTCAGATTCATTGTGAGAAAAAAAAGTATCAACATGAAGCACTTTAAACTTTAAACCCCTATCGTGCCTGCTAAAATAAATGCAACCAAGATAGAGAAAAAAAAAAAAAAAGAGAAAAAAAAGCCAGAACACTAGATCTATTAACTGGCATACTGAAGACTTTCAGCTCATGAAGAGATCTGAAATACAGATCATACATTTAGAAAGCCTGATTAACAGGCACAGAGGCAGCGATACAATCGCACGTCTGTAGGAGGCGTCCTGATCACGCAGAAAGTTTCTTGCAGCATACTACTCTATGGAGCCATTCTGAGAGAGAAAACGCACTTACGTGAACGAAACCAAGCAGGAACAAGCAACAACAGTCCACGATACTAAAAAATTGTGATTAACGTCAGGAACAGCATCACGAAGCCAGGATACCACACAATTAGCGATCAGAAGCCTAAAGGGAACAGACCACATATTTCGATCACTTCAAAAACGAGCAGCCAAGCAGCAGGAAACACAACAGCAATCGGGATGATTCTGACTGTATAAACAGGACACTGATCTCCTGGGTATAGCAATGTCATCAGGCAGGAGAACAGGAGGGAAAATGTATTGTGTTTGGAAACAAATAGAACATAACAGAATTTTATCCAGGTTGGTGGCGCTGCGTTAGCACGAGAGTTCAGATGACTTTCTCTCCTTTCTGTTTGACTGACATTTATGACAGGAAGCCATATTACCATATAAACACTCTGTAATGAAGACTCTCAGAAACAATAAAAGCTTTATGTATTGAAATAAAGATATTTAAATCAGTGACATCTCAATAAACCATTAAAAACAAACAATACACACTATAAAACCTGAGTGTCTTTCTATGGTAAAGCTTGTCATATACACTGAAATTGAAGAGTATATATATTGAAATGTAAGCTCACTAGCTGAAGTTCAATGTACTTACATTAGTTAGAAGAATTACTTATTGTGTAACAGTGTCAGGAAGGACCTTGAATAGTTTTAAAAAGATAACCTTTGCTTCTTGTGGTTCAGAAACTGTGTAACTTCTGTCATTGTAACTGAAAGAGAGTGTGTTTGGATACCTCATCCGAAATTTTATTCCCCTTTTTATCAGGTCAGCACAATATGGTGAAAGCTTTTGTCTGTTCAATTTTATTTGTGGGGGTAAATCCTGTGAAAAAGTCAGCTTATGGTTGTTCCATATGAGATGTTTTTTTACTTCCGGCTGCTTCTAAAATACTTCGAGTGTCTTGGTAGTTTAGAAATCTTGTGTAAATAATCCGAGGTGAAGTAGATTCTTGTCTGGCATGCAGGGCCCTGTGCGCTCTTTCAACAATTAAGATATTAGTGGTTGTCTCACAATTAAGTAATGCCTTGAATATTTGTTTAGTCACTGAGATTAAGTTCTGATTATCATAAGATTCAGGAAGACCTCTAATTATTATATTATTTCTGTGAGATCTAGCCTCTAAATCCAATAATTTGGCTTGTATTTCTGCAATGAGAGTATCTTTGGATTTTAAATCATGTTCAATAGAGTCTGCTCTTATTTCCATATCCATATTTTTATTTTCAAGCAAATCCATTCTATCATTTATTTGTTTTAGAGTTTTACCAAAGTCAGTAAATTGTTCAGAAAAACTCTGAATAGCACTTTGAATGGGCTGTAATGCCATCTTCAAATCTTCTAAATAAAAATTAGAGTCATTTTTATCTTTAGCACTTACTTTAATGTTCTCCGTAGGTTGTTTGGTGGTTCTTAATCTCTTAGAGCTAGTGTCTTTTTCTGGAGAAAGCATAGAGGAGAATTTGGCCTTGGTTGTCTGCGTCTCCATGGAGTCAGAGTTGCCAGCCATGCCCAGAAAAGAGGTGTGAAAACAGGAATTCTGGCACAGTGAGGAGCTTCTAGAGTGCACGTGCCCAAATACTGTTGAGGCCAAAAATACTCTGAAGTAAATTAATATAAAAGTTTCACTCTTTCACAAAATTAATAATCCCAGAATGAAGAAGATGAATCAGAGATACTTTCTGTAGAAAAAAACTGTGGAGAAACTTCACTTAAAAGTTGTTAAAAATTGCAGGTAATTACAAAGCTGTGAGGAGCTCAGTGAATAGGGAGCAGTCTAGCCGGCGACCATCTTGTAATACTCAACTATAAGAAGTATTAAACATTGGTGTCTGGCATTACTGACTGACTGCCATCCTCAATGATTTACTAGCAAATCAAAAATTGTACAAGCAACGGAGCAAAACTATGTTGCAGAATTAGGGACATTCTGCAAAGTCAGGGACAGTTAAGAGGCACAGAAAGTTGCAGTGCCTTACATTGTATGACTTTTTTTTTTAGTCTTTTGATTTTGACACTTCTAAGGTGCATTCAGTTAACAAAGTGGCTGTAACTGCTAGGTGTGTGCATGTCTGGAATTAAATACTTACTAATATGTTGGACGTAAGACACTTCCTCCAACAATTACACATACTACAGAAAGTTTGAAACATTAAGTGGAGGAACTATTTACATTGAGTATTTAAAAAAATAATTACATACTCACCATAACTATGCATCTGTATTGTCCATTTTCATTCTTCCTCAATGTATGGGTACCTGATCTGACCTTGGATCCAACTCGGCTACATATCTCAGACTTACAAATCCAACTCTTGCACTCCTTCCTCTATTCATAATGCCCCAGCTAGCCTACAATACCTCAGATCAAGTTTGCTGCTTTATACATATATAAGATAGATTACAACTCTCGCACTCCTTCCTCTATCCATAATTACCCAGCTAGCCTACAATACCTCAGATCAAGCTTGCTGCTTTATACATATATAAGACAGATTACAACTCTTGCACTCCTTCCTCTATTCATAATGCCCCAGCTAGCCTACAATACCTCAGATCAAGTTTGCTGCTTTATACATATATAAGATAGATTACAACTCTCGCACTCCTTCCTCTATCCATAATGCCCCAGCTAGCCTACAATACTCAGATCAAGCTTGCTGCTTTATACATATATAAGATAGATTACAACTCTCGCACTCCTTTTTCTATCCATAATGCCCCAGCTAGCCTACAATACTCAGATCAAGCTTGCTGCTTTATACATATATAAGATAGATTACAAAGGAGGAAAGTAACAGTAAGCCAAGGCTCAAACCTAGAACTAAAAGGTTCCAAAAAGTCCACAAAATCATTCCAGAAGGTAATAGGAAGGGGGAAGGAAGGGGAGTTGAGGAAGAATGAAAATGGATAACATAGACACATGGTTATGCTGTGTATAACTTTAACATCTGATGCTGAAATTTTCAATCTTCCTAAATGTATGGGACAGAGTTCCCAGCTATGTAAATCTTGGTTGGATATCATGGAGTGATATTCTGGAGAACTGCTGAACCAAAATCAGCTCTGCTTCTAGAAGACAAATCTAGTTTGTAATGAGCAATAAAGGTATGACCATTAAGACCAGGTAGCGGCTGCTCAAATATCATCAATGGAAGTTCTAGATCAGAAGGCAGAAGAAGCGGCTGTGGCTCTGGTTGAATGTGCCTTAGCATGCTTTGATAGGGAGAGACCTTGCTCAGTACATACAAAGGGAATACAATCAGTAATCTGACTGGTCAGGATAACTTTAGAAACTTGTGATTCCAGTCTGTTCAGTGAGAATGAAACAAACAACCGGTCTGTTTTCCTGAAATCCTTTGTCCTATGTAAATAGAAATGTAGCTGTCTATGTACATCTAAAAGATGTAGCATGTACTCTTCCTTATTTGAAAAATTAGTGAAGACAGGCAGCTGAATTGTATGATCATTTGATTCAAAAGCTACTTTTGGTAGGAAAGCTAGATTGGTTCGTAAAGTAATTCTGTCTTTTTAAAAAAACAATGCGAGGGGATTTGGATGACAGAGCCTAGAGTTCAAAAATTCTCCTCACAAATGTAATGGCTACCAGAAATGGTGTTTTCCAATACAAAAATTTTAAATCATTTTTGGCTGAAGCTTCAAAAGATTATTGTCAACCCCTGAAGTATGACTGTCAAATCCAAGGAGGTGATGCATCTCTCATTGGAGCCCTGAATAAGAAGGTGCCCTTTAGGAAAGCCTCACACAATTTGGAAGAAACTAAACAAGAAGCTTTCTCTCTCAAAGGAAAATTTGATATGGCTGCTAACTAATCTTTGATTATGGAAAAACTAGCACCTTCCTGAAAAAGAGAAGCTAAAAACTCCAGTACCGAAGAAATAGGAGCAGTGAAAGGAACCGTTTCCTTTTTAAGGGCCCAAATTGAAAATCTTTTCATTTACTCCTGTAAATCTTCCTAGTAGAAGCTTTCTGTGAAGATAAAAGTATATGATGAACTGAGGAGAAAAGCTTGGGCTGTCTAGCCAGTAATGAAATTGGAGAAACCATGCTGTTAGATTGAGGCCTGGAATATTGGGATGCCTTATCCCCGAGGGATGCAATAGAATGCCTGGACTGGGGTCCAGTATTCATGCAAGATAATGAAAAGGAAACTAAAAGAAGGGGAACCACCCCTGGCAAGGCCAAAAGGGGGCAATGAAGATAACCGAGCACTTCAACCAGCTGACTTTCTGTAGGAATTTTGGAATCAGAAGTACCAGGGATAAGCATAAAGGAGACCGGAGGGCCAAACATGGACTAGAGTATTTCTTAGTGTCTCCCACTGAGGGGGGATTAGGACAAAATACCTGCTGCACTTGTTAGGGAGATGCAAAGAGATTGCAGCAAGGTTGGCCCCAACAACAGAAAATCTTCTCCTTCACTAATTGATTGATTGAAAGATCACTCATGACGAATCAGAATGGACCTGCTTAGTTTGTCTGCTAGTACGTTGGATTTCCCCAGAATGTGTGTTGCCTAGAAAGTGGTTGGAGGAGATCGTTCACTGCCACACTCTCATAGCTTTTCAACAGAGGGGGTAAGATTGGGTTCCCCCTTCTTTGTTGATGTACCAAACCATGGACATGCTGTCAGTTTAAATCACAATACTCCTCAGAGGGAGAACATCTTGAAATGCCTGCAATTCTAGTAGGACTGCTCTCATCTCTAGGACACTGATGAACGAATTGGTCTCTTGAGGGAACCACATGTCTTGGACCATACTTCCCAAGAAATCTCCCCAACCCAGTTGGGAGGCATCTGTGGTCACTGTGGCCACTGGATGAGACAGAACGAAGGGATGGCCCAGCTAAATGTTATCCGATTAAATCCACCAAAGAAGATGGTTTCTGCATACCCGTGTGAGTTTGACTGGGAAGGATAGAGGTTGTTGCAGACCAGACCACTGAATAGCTAGTGTCCATTGAAGAACATGCATATAGAAATGTGCTAAAGAAATTAAGACTATAGCCACAGCCATTGAAACTAGACCCTGGCTGGGGGAGCAAAATGAACAAGGATTTGCTGAATCTGGAAAGTACAGTTTTGTACCTACCATAAATGTAGATGTCCGATAGGAATGCATCTGCAGTCTTCACAAATGGGGTTGTCCTGTCGTCAGGCAGCCCTTCGGTCGGCCGGATTCCAAAGTCTGGGTCTGGCTTCGGCTGGTGTCGCACTTCACCCAACGTCATTGCGGCAGTTCTTCGGGTATAAAGGCATCAGCCGACGCCATTTTCCTCAGTGTTTCTTGCCCCAGATGCCAGGTGCCCTCTTGGATGGCTACATTTGGATAAATACCAAAGTTTCCAAATAGTAGAGAACAAACACATAAAATAAGCATGTATGTACATATATACAAACAAATACACCATAATAGATCCCCCCCAAGCTAGCTGAAGGTTGGCAAATACCCTGGGAGTACCTCAGAGGGGAAGGAGGGAGGGTAATCCTGACTGCAGATGCATTCCTATCGGACATCTACATTTATGGTAGGTACAAAACTGTACTATGTCCTTCAAGGATGCATCTGCAGTCTTCACAAATGAGTAGAATACCATAGCTAAACTAGGGGAGGAGGAATGAGTAGAGATTATGGTGTAGTTAGGATCCCTTGCAAAACAGCAGTGGCAAAACCAGCTCGGGATCTAGAGTATAAAGGTAAATTATAATGCTTGGCAAATGTATGCACGGAGGTCCAAGTAGCAGCCTCTATAATGTCCTTGGTAGCCACTCCTCGTAAGAAAGCTGTGGTAGTGGCTGTAGCCCTTGTGGAGTGAGGCCTGATGTTCTCTGGAGTTTTCTTTCCATGATAGGAGTAACAAAATCTAATGCAATTTCCTATCCATTTGTAGACTGTCTGTTTTGAAATTGGTTTTCCTTCCTTCCCTGTTGCATATGCTACCAGAAGCTGGTCAGTTTTTCTATTGGTTTTTGTCCTGTCCAGGTAGTAGCGTAATTGTCTATGCACATCCAAGGTATGTAGTAGCCTTTCTCCCCTGTTCTGTGGGTTGGGGAAGAATGTAGGAAGGTGGATAGCCTGATTTAAAGAGACTCTGGATACCACCTTAGGCATAAATGTAGGATTTGTTCTCATGGACACTCTATCTTGATGGAAGATCAGGAAGGGTTGCACTGCCATTAATGCCTGAAGTTCAGAGACCCTTCTTGCTGAAGTTATTGCCAGCAGGAATGCAGTCTTCCAGGATAAGTATTGTAATTCTGCTGTTGCTGCTGGTTCGAAAGGGGGAAGTGTCAATTTTTCTAGTACAAAATTCAAGTCCCATGCTGGTAATGGAGGTTTCTGGGGAGGTATCACATTTTTAATTCCTCTCAGAAACTGTCTGAGCAGAGGATGCGAGAAGACAGGAGGATCCAAGCTGTATTCTGCTGAAATAGCTGAGGCATGTATCTTGATGGAAGAGTAGGACAGGCCTGTATGGAAGAGCTCTGCCAAGTACTCCAGGATGTTGGCTATGTTCACCAGTGTCACTTCTTGCCCCTTTGCAGTACTCCAAGTGAGATATCTTTTCCATTTTGCTGCATAATTCTTTCTTGTTGAAGGTCTTCGAGCCTCCAGGATTATGTCCTTAACCCTTTGGGATAAATTTGGGTTAATTGTTGTCATGTAATGTTCCAGGCAGTTAGCTGCAGAGTTTTCAGGTTTGGATGCAGGATGTTGAAGTTGTTCTGTGTTAACAGTAATGGGATCAGGGGCAGTGTCCATATTTGTTCCCAGGACATGCTCCTCAGCAATGGATACCAATGTTGTCTTGGCCAGTCTGGAGCTATCAGAATGATCCTCGGATGTTCCTCTTTGATCTTCAGAAGCACCTTGTGCATCAAAGGAAGTGGTGGGAATGCGTATGCTATCAGGTTTTTCCAACTGAAAGATAGGGAGTCCAGCTTCCAAGCAAGTGGGTGGTACGTCCTTGTGCAGAATTTCTTTAGCTGGTGATTGAGTGGGGATGCAAACAAGTCTATTTGTGGTAATCCCCATTCTCTTGTGATGGCTTTGAAGATGTCCGGATGCAGCATCCATTCGTGGGCATCTGTGGTAGTTCTGCTTAATATGTCTGCTAGAATGTTTTCCTTCCCTGGTACATAAATTGCTTGTAACTGAATGTTGTAGCCCAGAGCCACATCCCATAGGTCCAGTGCCAGCCGGCATAGAGGATATGAGTGTGTGCCTCCCTGTTTGTTGATGTACCACATAACTGTGGTGTTGTCCGTCCTTATCATCAGCTGACCTTCTTGGAGAAAAGGTTTGAAGGCCTGGATTGCCAATTTTACTGCCATCATTTCCTTTAGATTTATGTGCAGGTGCAGCTGGTCTTGAGTCCATAGGCCTTGAATGCACCTGTCCAGCATGTGTGCCCCCAACCGAGGTCTGAGGCATCTGTCGTGATGGTTTGTTTTGGTTGGCTTTTGCAGAAGGGCAATCCTGAGTTTGATTGGCAGGCCTGAGCCCACCATAGGAACTCTTTCTTCAGGCAGGGAATCATTGGAATTCTGGTTTCTAGGCTGTGCTTGTGTTGAGACCACAAATTCTTTAGGTACCATTGTAGCTTTCTCATATGCAGCCTGGCATGAGGGACCAGTATTATGCAGGATGCCATGAAGCCTAGAGCTTGCAGCACTTTTCTTGCAGTTAGATGGTTCTGCTTTGTTAATGCCAAGAAGTAGAGAGGAAGCTGCTCTTTCTTTTCTGCAGTTAGGGATGCCATTTGATTTGATGTGTCCAGTTCTGCACCCAGAAGAAAGGTTATTCTTTGGGATGGAATCAGCCTTGACTTTTTTATATTGACTGTATATCCCAGGGCTTGCAGCAGGTAAATGACTCTCTGTAGGTCTTCTGTTAGTTTTATTTTGTTGTCCGCTTGTATCAGGCAGTCGTCCAGGTAGGGATAGATTTGAATCCCCTGAAGTCTGCAATGAGCGATTACTGATGCGAGGCATTTCGTGAACACTCTGGGCACAGTAGATAAGCCAAAGGGCAATGCTGAGAATTGATAATGCTCTGATCCTGCAAGAAATCTGAGGTATCTTCTGCAAATTGGTCTTATGGGGACGTGCAGGTATGCCTCCTTGAAATCTAGAGTTACCAGCCAAGACTCCTTGCCCAGCATGGGAAGAAGCTGCTGTAGGGTCAGCATTTTGAATTTTGGAACAATGAGGAATGTGTTTAAAGCGGACAGGTCTAGAATAGGCCTCCATTTGTTTTCTTTTCTTGGTACCAGGAAGAGTCTGGAGTAAAATCCCTTTCCTTGCTCCAAAGGTGGTACCTTTTCCACAGCTCTCATTCTTAGTAATTGAGATATTTGCTTTAGAGCTTCTGTCCTTTGAGTAGGTGGCAGGTTTGGCATTCCTCTTTTGCTTGGTAGAGTATGGAAATGGAACCTGTAACCATGGTCTATAGTTTGCAAAATCCATTTTTCTCTTGTGATGCAATGCCAGTTCTTTGAAAATAAGGTTAGCTTTCCGCCTAAGGGTGCTTCTAGTTGTTCCCTGGTAGGCGGTGCCACCGCCAAGTCACTGTGAATGAGTTGTTGTAGTGGTGGTGGTTGCATCCGTGCCTCGCTGGTTGTTACCTTGCCACTGGCATTCCCTGTAGGCACCCCTGGTTTGGTTTCTGCCTCTCGAGCGCCTATTCCTGCCTCTTTGTGCCCTAGAGGAGTCTGGAAAGGACCAATTCTTGGAGGGCCAGTTCCTGCTAAACCTAGGAGGTTGAACTTGTAAGAAATCTTTCACTGTTTGTACAGATTTTGCTTTCTCTTCCATCTTTTTTAGTACCTGTTGCGCAGGGGAACCAAATAAACTGACCTTGTCCATAGGTGCATCCAAAAGCTTTGATTTGACATGGTCTGGTAATGCCTGTTCTTTCAGCCATGCATGCCTCCTGATAACTGTGCCAGTCATGGCTGATCTAAAGGAAGCCTCCAGTGCATCATAGCCACATTTTAAAGAATGGTTACTAACCTGCTGTATGTTATGTACCATTTCTTGAATATATTTCTTATCTAAAGATTCTTCAGAGGACAGCTTTTTAGTCAACTGGTCAAGCATAAACTCTTGGTATTGAATCATATGAAATTGGCAGTTCAAAGCTCTAGCTGACAAAGTAGCAGAGGTGTAAACTTTTTTACCCCATCTCTCTAAGGACATGAATTCCCTTTCAGAGGGGAGGGGGTTTTTAGTGGAAGTAGCTGCTACGGCTTTAGGACCCTGGGAGATAGTCTCTGGATCTGCAAAAGGAGCCTTATATAAATGGTGATGAGTGTCCGGGACCCTGTAGAACCTATCGGGCTTAGCAGGAGCCGGAGGTAATGAATCAGGAGCAGTGCAAGCATCATTAAATGCATCATCAACAACAGAAAGTACTGGAGGTATAGCTAAAGTCCTATGCTGTGGCAAATGTAGAAAGGTCCTAAGCCTTTTTCTGGAGTCTGAGAAATCTTGGCCCTGCCACTGAAATTGTTCCCTCATAGCATGCAAGGTTTCCCCAAAGGAAAATTCCTCAGGAGGAGAGGCTGAAGGGATGGACTCCTCAGCATCAGAGTCTTCATAAGGAGAATAAGCAGCCTCAGGAGGGTCTGTGTGTTCTGAGTCATCAGAGGAATCATCTGTGGATACTGGCTCAGGGGGCTCTGCTCTAGGCCTTTTTTCTGGAGGAGGGAGAGAGGCCCTGCCTGGATGAGGCTGGGCTCCACGAATTAAAGAGATGAGATCCTCAGCCAAAGTAAGCATATGGGAGCTGGTGCTGGGCCTGAGAGGCACCGTTTTTCATGCTTTGGCTGCTTTAGCCCTGGCAAAGGCCTTAATAGACATTGCTGCAGGAGGCCTAGCAGCTCCACGTGCAGTGGTAGAAATATCCAGGGGAATGGTATCTGATAATTCCTGTGAAACCGCAACAGAAGGTTGGATTTCAGAAGCCGTTTCTACCAGGTTAGAAGAGGCCTCGGTAGAAGGCATGATTTCGGCTGAAGAAAGAACCGCTTGCTCGGTTTCGGCCGAAACCGAGACACTCGTGGTTCGCTTAACCGCGGTTTCGGTCGAAACCGCGGACCGCGAGTGTCGGTCCTTTTCTTTGCGTTTTTTGGTACTTTGCGTAGTCGGAGGATCCGACGGCATAATATATGCAAAATCGGAGCCGAAAATCTGTTCAGCAAACTCCGACCGACGTCTAAGCGTCCGTCGGTTAAAAGAAGCACAGGCTAGACAAGCTGCTACGTCGTGGTCTGGGCCTAAACAATGTATGCAATAGGAGTGGAAATCTTTATGAGGTATTTGTTTCCCACAAGATAAACAGTTATTCACTTTCTCTGACATCGGCTGAGGCAAGAAAGAGTCCCCAACGGGGTACTTAGCTTTTTAGAAGTCTTCGAAGTAATATTCGGTAGTAGTAATCTCTGGATCTGACCGACCGGCACTTGCGAACAGCTTCTGCTTCGGGCGCCACGTGGCAAGAAAGACTGAGGAAAATGGCGTCGGCTGATGCCTTTATACCCGAAGAACTGCCGCAATGACGTCGGGTGAAGTGCGACACCAGCCGAAGCCAGACCCAGACTTTGGAATCCGGCCGACCGAAGGGCTGCCTGACGACAGGACAACCCCATTTGTGAAGACTGCAGATGCATCCTTGAAGGACATCTTGATTGTATCTATACTATGAGTAGAGAGAGAAACAATCTGACTTACTGGGCACCAATAAAGTCCAGACTCTCTACCAGTTGTAGTTTGGATTTGGAGATGTTGACTGTAATGCCTAATGTTTGACAAAGCTGGAGAAAATAGTCCCTGGACTATTCTAGGAAATTTCTGGTGGGGTGGTGAGGAGCCATTCATCTAAATATAGACACACGTGGAATCCTAGCAGTCTCAGGTGAGCTGTTACTACTGCCATACACTTGGTAAACACCCTGGGGGCTGTGGTAAGAACAAAGGGCAGGTTCTGAACTGACAATGGCTGTCTCCTAAGTGAAAGTGAAGATGTTTTTGGTAGCGTCTGTTCATCTTGACATGATAGAGTGCATCCTGAAGACTGACTGAGCACATCCAATTGTTCTTTTGCAAAAAGAAAAAATGAATACAAAGAGTAAAAAATAAAGCTGTAACTGTAGCAAACCACTCACATAAAAATGGCCAAGAATTAAAATACATATATAACTTATAATCCAAAAGTAGAGGATGCAACCGGCTGTGAATAAATGTCCACCAGATTTCCAAAGAACTGTCATTTAATGAAAAAAACGAACATACAAAAAAATGTTGAGAGGTAAGCGCTTTCACGTCAATATAACGCTTCATCAGACCTTAAAAAACAGAGTAGTGCATCTCATTATATACCATAATACATTGCAGCTTAATTAAAATTCATCATTGTATGATTAGTACAATTAATGTAAGTATATAATTAAGGACACTTATATTGTTGATCTGCTCTACGTTTAAAAACGCTTCAAACCAAAACAGTTATAACAGAACATGTGTGTGTAAGAAAAACATATGTATAAAAAATATATATAAAATATAAAATATATATATATATGAAAGTCAGTGTATACCAATAAAAACAGTTTAAAAATATCTACACATATATATAAACGTGTCCGTAAATGTGTATGCATATACGTGCAGAGATGTAAACGTATTGATCAATGATTTAATGGTCTACTGGCCAAAAAAGGCTTAAGAGATATTTTATCATTAAGCCCATATTTATGGGCTTGTAGCCTTAAAATCCATTTACTCTCTATCTCTTCCGTATAGCTTTTGATGTTCCCTAGTCTACTAGATCTTGTTACTAATTCAAGGACCATAAACTTGAAATTGTGTGAAGATCCTTTGCCTAAAACATGTCGTGCCAGCGCACTGGTCGTGTTCTGTTTCTCTATCGCATATATATGTTCTCTTATGCGCTCACGTAGTGTTCTGTTTGTTTTGCCAATATAGAAGAGATTACAATTTTGACACTGAGCGAGATATATAACGTCTCTGGTTTTACAACTTGCATAACCTTTAAAAATATATTTGCGTCCTGTGTATGGATGTGTGAATGTGTCATTGGCAGCTATGTACTTACATTGCTTACATGCATGACATGCAAATGTACCTGTCCTTTGTGACTGAATCTTGTTCTTACATGTATTTTCATAACATAACATTCTATCCAAAGACTTCATATTTCTGTAAGATATATTGGGTTTATCATCAACTAAATCTCTTATTTTTTGATCCATCATTAGTAATTTCCAATTATCTCCTATAACTCGCCTAATGTGAGTATTTTTATTAGTATATGGAATGATAAGTCTGTTTACTGTCGAAGGTGTGATATCAATGTTCAAATGTTGGAAATTACTAATGATGGATCAAAAAATAAGAGATTTAGTTGATGATAAACCCAATATATCTTACAGAAATATGAAGTCTTTGGATAGAATGTTATGTTATGAAAATACATGTAAGAACAAGATTCAGTCACAAAGGACAGGTACATTTGCATGTCATGCATGTAAGCAATGTAAGTACATAGCTGCCAATGACACATTCACACATCCATACAGAGGACGCAAATATATTTTTAAAGGTTATGCAAGTTGTAAAACCAGAGACGTTATATATCTCGCTCAGTGTCAAAATTGTAATCTCTTCTATATTGGCAAAACAAACAGAACACTACGTGAGCGCATAAGAGAACATATATATGCGATAGAGAAACAGAACACGACCAATGCGCTGGCACGACACGTTTTAGACAAAGGATCTTCACACAATTTCAAGTTTATGGTCCTTGAATTAGTAACAAGATCTAGTAGACTAGGGAACATCAAAAGCTATACGGAAGAGATAGAGAGTAAATGGATTTTAAGGCTACAAGCCCATAAATATGGGCTTAATGATAAAATATCTCTTAAGCCTTTTTTGGCTAGTAGACCATTAAATCATTGATGAACACGCTTATATCTCTGCACGTATATGCATACACATCTACAGATACATTTATATATGTGTGGATATTTTTAAACTGTTTTTATTGGTATACACTGACTTTCATATATATATTTTATATTTTATATATATTTTTTATTTTTATGTTTTTCTTATACACACATGTTCTGTTATAACTGTTTTGGTTTGAAGCGTTTTTAAACGTAGAGTGGATCAACAATACAAGTGTCCTTAACTATATTCTTATATTAATTGTATTAATTATACAATAATGAATTTTAATTAAGCTGCAATGTATTATGGTATATAATGAGATGCACTACTTTGTTTTTTAAGGTCTGATGAAGCGTTATATTGACGTGAAAGCGCTTACCTCTCAACATTTTTTTGTATGTTCGTTTTTTTCATTAAATGACAGTTCTTTGGAAATCTGGTGGACATTTATTCACAGCCGGTTGCATCCTCTACTTTTGGATTATATATTTGTTTTGGTACTGAGGGTGCTTTACTTGGCAGGCATCATTTCCATTACATATATATCTTAGTTTGAACTTTTCTTAAATTCAATTATGAAAAGATTCTGTCATATTCAAGGCCAAATTACCTGCATTTATTGGCTCTGAAAAGCGAAACTGGTCTACTGGTGTAGCCAAACAGCCCATTAGAGCTTCAGCCAATCTCTGAGGAGCAGAATTAGGATTACTGTTGGCTCTCTGTACATTGGTTTTGCTTATAATACATTCTTCTTTGTTCAATACCATTGGACCGTTGGGTGTATCTTGTAAAGTGAAGCCCAGTGGCAACATTGTAAAGCTAGATACTCCTTGATTATCCATGAAAAACTGAATTTAAAAAAAGTTCAAATTAAGGTTTTGTATGCATTTTAATTCTTGTGCAAAAAGGGCAGAATAGACTGAACTGTTACAATCTGGACTTTTGATTTCCTCACAAACTGGTTCAGGTTGCTTAGCTCCAAAACTGGTCTCAGGTCCCCTGTCTTCGTAAGCACTAAAAAGAACCTTGAGTAAATTCCGAATCCTCTTTGGTCTGGTAGGACCTCATGGATAACTCTTTTGTCCAGCAGCTTTTGAATCTCTTGAGTTGCAGCTCCTGTCTGACTGGGTGGGAATGTCAGGAAGCTTTCTTCTTTTGGATAAGGGAGTCTGAAAAAATGGTATGAAATAACCTCTGGATATTAATTTTAACACCCAAGATTTTTTTTATTATAAGACCCCAGGCATTTGGGTGCAAGGAGAAGTACCCTTGACCGCCTCCACCTCCAGAGGTGAGCAGTCAGGCAATCCTTCAAGAGCACTGAAAGGGTCTATCTGGAAAGGAATCTTGGAAACCCTGATTTTGTGGGCCCGCTCTGCTGTGCCTCTAGAGGAGTTGTCCTCTCATGTGTCCTGGAAGGAACCCTGGGATTTCTGGAACCACATTTTCTTGTCCCCTTTGATTCCAGTTGAAGGATCGTTGAGATCTGGAAAAGCAAATCCCTATGACAGACAGGGTCTTTCCTTCCTGTTCACTATGGGAAAGCATTTCTTTAACAGAAAGGTCAAACAAGGATGTTCCACCAAAAAGAGCATTGATGAAACAAAACTTGAAAGGCTCCGCAAAGATGCATAATCACATCCAGACATGTCTCCGTGTGGCAATAACTGAACCAGCAGCCCTTGAGGTACCATCTGCAGCATGGGATATCAACCTCATGGATGCATTGGAAATGGATAATAGAGTGGCCAGTTGTGAGGATGATCTTTTATAGTCCTCCACAGACATGGACTCAGAGGGATTTGGAGAGCTCCTTGGTCAAATCCCTCTGCAACCTTGTAAATTACAGCAAATAATTCAAAGACCTCAAGACAAAGGTTGCTGAAGCAACTATGCACTTTCCAAATCTGTCAAATGCCCTCGGCTCTCTGTTAGGGGGATGGACAGAGAAGCTCTGCTTAGTTAGCTGTTTTTTTGCGGCTGTCGCAACAACCATAGCATCAACAGGGACTCATTTGCTCCAATGGAGTCTGTCGTTTGGTGGTGCCAAAATCTTGTCTGGATGACAGGGCTTTGGTTTAACAGAGTCAGTTTCCTTCCATGCCTAGCGAGAGACTAGGTCGCTAAGATCATCAGCCAGGGGAGTCACCCAAGACATAGATGGGTCAGAACCAAAAGCTTCCAAAAATACTGACTCCTCTGTGGAAGGAATATCGGAGGACAAACCATCTTTCTGATTAAGGATCTCTAAAATGTCTCCAGATGAGATGTCATCAGGTGGTGATCTGGGAGACCCTTCCCCTTCATTGAAGTCAATATCCTTTGTGAGAGACTCCAAAGGGGAATCTATGTGCCTCCTTTTGCACATTCTCTTACAGTAAACCTCCTTAGCAGGATGATCTGGGGTGGTGTCTGAAGAAAAAGGATGCTCCCTTAAGGGAACTGTCTGGAAGACAGTTGGTACTGGCTGTTCCTGTGGAATAGGTCTGCTGGGATCAGAGCTCGGACTTGCTGGGGGAACAGATGTAGGATCCAGGGAAGAAAGAGAGATTGGGTCTCTGGATGAGAGAAAACCCTCTCCTCTACCTTGAAGGCAGACAGACTGGGAGAAGTTGTGGCCAGCGCATTAGACCCAAAGCTTCTGAAGCAGACAACAAGCCCTGATTTTGTCTCGATCCATGCCTTGAGGAGGGAGCTCGACATGAACTATCTAGTGCCAAGGCTCCAAAGGGCAACGATTGCTCAGACAACATAGGAGTAGATCCCTGCCCTGGATCTGCAGCAATGCTTCAGGTCTGGGACTCATTCCAATCTGAGGGGATAGGAGCAGAACTGTTGGAGTCAAAGATGCAACCCTCTTCAGCTCCGACACCGATTTTCATGGAGCTATTGGATAAAATGTCTCTGAAGCTGTGGGACAGATTGGAGAAGGAGATATTACTATTTAGGAAGATGAAGGGAGGCTCAAATATCTGATGGGCAACAGAGACAGAATAACTCCCATCTGAGTCTGAGCTCTGGAGATATTCCTCATCATCCTATCCACTTCGGACTCAGAAAGACATCTGCAGGACCCGACAGATGAAGTAGTGGACTGTGGTCTAGAGTGTTTCTTTGGCATGGTTTGCAGAAAGGGGGAATGGAGTGAGGAGACACTGGATCGATCACGGACTCCGTTGAGTGAGTTCTGGGAGTCTTTGAAGCACCAGAAGTCAGATCCAAGTTTTTCGGAGTTTTACTTGCTACAGTTATCAGATCTGAGGATTTAGGATCTGAAGTTTTCCTTTTTGGATTCAAGGAAGTAGGATCCAAATATTTTCAAATCTTTTGAGAAGGCTCCAAAGATTGAGGAGAGGAACTCCCCCATAGTGCCTTTTTTAGGCAAGGCTCAAAAGACAAACCCACCACCATAAATAGCACAAGTAACAAAAAACTGAGGGTAATGCTACTCAATACCAGAAGTCTAAACCTCAAAATGCATGCACTCGAGGCACTCCTCAGTATGGAGAACATTGATATCTGTGCAGTAACATAAACCTGGTTTAAGGCTCTAGAGAGCACCCCAGCACTACCACGCTATAACTCATACCATACTTTTCGGCCACAGAACCCGGACTGAAACACAAAAGACGGGAGTGTATCCATATTCATCAAGGATACCCACACCTACAGGTTAGTGGCACAGCACAATGCCTCAGAGATCATCCATGTGCAACTAACAATGGGCAAAACTGTAATTCAAATTGTAGCTTGCTACAGATCATCCACCATGACCCAGGACCCCCATTCCACATTTCTGAAGACACTGGAAAATATGAAGGTCCTACCAAATGCCCTAATATTGGGTAATTTCAATTACCCAAACATTAACTGGGAGAACTACTCAAGTACTAACTCCCTTGCTCAGCGCTTCCTAGAATTTATAAACTTGAATGCCCTTGATCAACTGGTCAATACCCCCACCAGAGGTGACAACATATTGGACCTGGTCATCACCAACATGGGCGACCGGTGTTCCACACTGGAGGTCAACCCCTTGCTGGTTAGATCAGACCATAGACTAATCACTCTGGATATCCACATTTCACCCCCACCCCCAATAAAGGAAACCACCATGAAAAACTTTTCAAAAGCAAACTTCACGTTACTTAAAGCTGAGGTGGAAAGGTTCACAGCCTCCATGCTAAAGGACAACGCTGTCCAAGCTGCTGAATCCCTTACAAAGACACTCTATGAGCACCCGCTAGAATGCATGGATCGTGCTATCTCAAGCAAAACCAAGATTCACTCCTCCAAGAAAAAGAAACCAGTCTGGTGGACCCCTGCCATAAACAAGCTATACAATAGAAGGAGGAAACTAGTACAGAAAAGAGTAAAATCCCAAAAAGGAAAGACATCCCTGATCAGTATCAGCAAGAAACTACGGTCCCTCATAAAATCATCCAAGGCTAGCTTCGAAAGAAAAATTGCCAAGGACTCCAAAGATAACCACAAAGCGTTCTTTAGCTATGTCAAGAACCTAAGTGGAACCTCTCAGATTTGCTCTGAGTTAGTGCAGAATGGCAAAAATGACACTGAACCGACTGATATTGCCAACATTCTGGCAGACAGATTTAGTGCAAACTTCACCCCACTTTCACCCCCTAAAGGGCCCATAACCATACCAGAAGAATGTAGAGCCCCAGCAATCACTGACACACAGGTTGAAACAGCCCTATCCAAAGCCAAAAACACAGCTTCAATGGGACCGGACAGTGTCCCAGGCTGTGTCTTACACGAGCTCCAAAATGAACTAACTCCTCACCTAAACACACTGTTCAAACTCAGCCTCTCTACAGGCTATGTACCCATAGAGTGGCACACAGCAACAGTTATCCTGCTCCACAAAGGTGGAGCCACAATGGATCCCAGGAACTATCGCCCTATAAGCCTGACTAGCCTGGTCTGCAAGGCTATGGAGCACATCATCAAAGAACTCATTAACAGAGACATTGTAAACCTCCAAGCATTGGACCCTACCCAGTCTGCCTTTGTTAAGGGCAGATCATGCCTCCTAAACCTGGTGGACTCCTTTGAGACAGTTACCAAGGCTTTAGATAAGGGAAAGGAGGTCCACACAGCCTACCTAGACCTCACAAAGGCTTTCAAAACCATTCCCCATTCTGGTATTATAGACAAGCTCACCAGCTTGAACATAAACCCCTACGTCACGAGATGGGTTGCCAATTGGCTCATGGATAGAACCCACACGGTGAGAGTTGCAGGGTCTAGGTCTGACTCTAAACTGGTTACAAGTGGCATCCCCCAGGGCTCAGTCCTGGTACCCCTCCTGTTTGGTATATACTTCTCAGAGGTACAGGCAAGCACAGGAGGACTATGACTGACCAAGTTCACAGATGACTGAAAACTGGGGGCCATAACTGACTCTCCGGCTGATACAGACATCCTCCAGAAGGGTCTCACTGAGACGGATACCTGGTGTCAAAATCACGGCCTCAATCTAAATGCCAAAAAGTGCATAGTCATCCCCTTTGGAAAAAACAAAGTACCCGCGAACTACCACATACGTGGTAGTCCCCTAAATACAGAAAATGTAATAAGGGATCTGGGGACCCAAGTAGATAGTAATCTCTCCTTTGATAATCATATTGCCAAGGTGGTTAGAAAATGCTTCTATGTGACCCACCTAATCACAAAAGGTTTGCATCTAGAACAAAAGAGGTTATTGTGCCATCAATCAGACCCATCATAGAGTACAATGCCCATTTGGGATGTACCTTACAAGACACCTGTAACAGCTGGAATGACCACAGAAGTACCTCACCAAGAGGATTACTGGCCTCAAACAGATGCCCTATGCAGCCCGACTAAGAAACTCCAGCTGTACTCGCTTGCATACCGCTTACTCAGAGGTGATCTCAAGGACACAAGGCCATGTCCAACCCAGAATTGCTGGACATGCTCCACCGAAAAAAAACTAATCCCCAGGAGCCACACGCTCTAGGGATCTAAACCTCACCACAACAATAAATAGGATGTGCTGGAAGGATAGATTCCTGTCCCAGAGACTCTCCATGCTTTGGAACAGGATTGCAATCTACATTAGTCAGAGCCCCTCACTAACGTTCTTCAAGAGAAACCTTGACGAGTGGATGGGAAACAGAAAATTTACCCCGGGGATCACTGCAGTGACTCTGCTGGACAGAGGCACAGGTAACTAATGGCTCTGCTGGACAGAGGCACAGGGAACTAATCTAAGGGGGTGGTGAAAGCCAACACATTCTGTCTAGGCTTATAGATGCCCCTGGGCAGATAGCCTAGTACTTCCATATGAACCCATGAACTGTTTCTAGGCAGTGATGGAGCTTTACAATGGTTGCTAGGGATTTCAGCCCCAGAGGAGGAAGAAGAAGACGGCAGTAATCCCTTCCAGACCAACTTGTTCCTCACATCTGCAATTCACCTAGAATTAAAGGCAGCACAATTAGTATCAAGGTGTGCTGCTCCTAGACAATAAACACACTCCCTGTGGGCATCAGAATTTGGAAGTTTGTGCCCACAGGAAGTGTATTTTTTAAATCTTGTTGGCTTCTTAGCCATAGTTTTGGAAAAGAAGTACAGAGAGGAAAGTTTTTTTTTTAAACAGCAAAACTACCAACAATGATAGGGGTGGTTACCCTAAAAAGGGTAGGAGAAGAAGAAGTAAAGAAAAGGAGGTACCAACAATGGTACGCAACAAGTATACCTAACAAAGTAGAAAAAGAGAAGTAAAAGAAATGGCTAATGAGTAGAAACATCAAAAAGCTAGGTAGATAAAGAGGGAGGATGTAGAGAAAGTTAATTGGATAAGATTTCCTGATGAAAAAAATACTCAGAAATGCTCAAACAATTGAACAAGGCTTCTGAGAGAGGATCTGCATCTGTGTGAGATGGCAGCAAATGAGATCTGAGGTATTTGGGCATTATGGGTAGAGGAAGGAGCTTGAGTTGGATCCGTAAGTCTGAGATATGTGGCCAAGTCGGATCTGAGGTGGGATCCGGTACCCATACATTGGGGAAGAATGAAAAGGACAACATTAAATGTATATAGTTATAAAAAAAAGTACAAAACAGTTTAACGTATAGTCCATTCTCTAAGTGAAATAATACCCTTCAGTGTGGGTGTTTTCAGGGAATTAATGGCCTCAAATGCAGCAACGGGCCATACCACCCATGGAATGGCATTATTTCTCTGTTAGCACCTATTCACCCTGTTGGACAGTACTGCTTGCTTAACTATCACCAAATTAACCACATTCTGTGAATTTAAAACTAAACAATGGCATAGTTAGTAAAAGGCAGTTGTTTCAGCCTTTGCATGGAAATATGACACATAGTCATATGAGAGGGATGTTCACAAAATTTGGAGGCAAAAAAAAGATAACTGAAAATGGAGCGGGTTGCACATTTCTTTATAGTTGCAGCTGTTATCTTTGGTGAGGAAGGTAACCTCTCAGCTGTGAGACATTTAGTATAGAGGATTAAGGCTATGAGCGGTTACCAACCTACTTCCTATGTTACAGGTTTGATTCCTTTAGCCATTGTTTGCCTTCTCTGTGACTTAAGTCACTTAACCAGGCAGTGCTTTGCGG
Organism: Protopterus annectens; assembly: GCF_019279795.1. Lineage (NCBI taxonomy): Eukaryota > Metazoa > Chordata > Ceratodontiformes > Protopteridae > Protopterus > Protopterus annectens. The sequence goes on along the minus strand of NC_056747.1, from coordinate 807,046,604 downwards.
AATTTGGGCTAGGCTCCTTAATGGTCTCCTTGACTATATGCCTAGTAATTAACTATGGGATACAGGACAGCTCTTGAAGTACTACCAGAAGACTGGTTTCTGGTTGAGGCCAAGTCACATTCATCTACAAATGTATTTAATTAATGACTGTTAATGATGAACATCTACTTTCTTTACTAAATACCTCACTGTATAAAATTGTAGAAAGCAGCATATTTGTTTATTTAAAAATATTGTTAAAATTAGGAGGACTCAAAGAGCAGCAGTTTCCAACTTTATTTACCAAAGTCCTAGTCTTAGAAGTAGCTTTTTGAAGAATGTAATTTGTTAAACGTACAGACGTACAAATATATAGATATATTTTAAATATTAACAACACACATTTTTACAGCTTTATTTCAACTGTTTGGTTTCATTTTATTTTATTTTTTTTTACCTGTAAGTCACTTGCCAGGAGATGACAAATTATGCTAGCAAGAAGACAACCTACAAGACAGCCGCCTGTAATCAGATCTTACCCATGGGGAATAAATGGGCTGATTAAGCAATCATGGCAGTATTGATAGTTGGTAGTAAGTAGAAATGTACAAAAAGCCAGTCATATGACTATAACCATAACAACACATCATGGTTACCTATTACAGTGTATGAAAGAATTTATATATCAAATGTCTTCACAAAAATTATACCTTTAACTCATCATGAAAACCCACCTAAAATGGTATAACCCAACATTTTGAGAGGGATAAGATGACAAAATCAAAGAAGCCTTTAAAAACCAGTAAAGGATAGATCCTCAGAACACGAATGAAAATTATGTACTTACCATAACATTAGATTTAGATGAATAGATTCATCCTCATCAGCAGCAGGACTAATACCTTCATACATTAAGCAGTTCAATTTACAAAACCTTACTAAATTACTAGCCTCACTTCCTTTATCTGTAGATTCTCTGAAAAACAGCTTCCTTGCCAAATCTCAGTTGTGCTCTGTTAAGGGGGAGCAGAAAAGTTTATAACAAACTCTAGGTCATGTCAGCAAGATGGCAAGGGGAATGAGGGTGGAACATACTGATGAGGATGGACCTGCTCATTCAAATCTAATGTTATGGTACGTAAACAACTTTCATACACTGTACGAAGAGGTCAAGCCTTATCAACTGGAAGACAAAGTATTTTTCTGGTACATTCCTGAGTCAGGGTATAATATAAGTGTTAAACAAGTTAGTATTACTTCAGTGTTTGATGTTTGCCAAGAGTGAGCTTAGCAATCACAATGTTGCCAGTACTGCTTACTTCTGCAGTTCATGCAGAGTTCCATTTATTGGTAGCATATGTACGTGGGCTTAAATTCTTTTTTGATATACCTGTGGCACATACTACTACTAAAACTGAATGATTTCATCTTTTGTTGCTCTAATTTCTGCTTGCATAGACTAGTATTTTATGACTTTGTGTCTCTCAGTACATACAACACTATAATCACGGAGTATAGTTATTTCAATTATTAAAGATAATTTTGTCCCTTTTTTCTTGGTGCTGCTTGAACTATTGGCAATGGATAGTCTCATGTGATCAGAACTTCTTATTTCCAGTAATGCTTTATGATCTATGTTTCCAATGCTTAACAGCTAGTAGTGTTTGCACAGTCCTGAATGTGACAGTCGTCACATTGTTGAGCATTTAAAAGAAGTTTTAAATGGCTATTCAGATGAATTATACAATTTCAAAAATGTGATTATGTCATAACTAGCAATTAGATGTGCATCTGTTTCTACTTCTGTATTACAGAACCTGCATCTTCCACTTTTTCTACAGACTTTGTAAACCAGCATGTATGTAGCTGCTATCTTTTTTCTTTTAAACACCTTTATTAAATTATCACTTAAGACATAGACAAACAGAAATTAGCAGGAAAGAAAATAAACCATATTAACATCTTTTTCAGTTTATGTACATTATATATCACGCATCTTTTCTTTGTAATTATCCTCAGTTCAACATTACGTAAAATGCTGAATTCCTGCCTTCTCAGTGTTCCACAACACTGATATGTCCTTTTCTGAATTTATCTGGTACAAAATAATATCATCTGCAAATAAAACCAACTTTTCTTGATTATAAAACAGATTACATTATTGCATTTCTGAGTCCCTTATTTTCTTTATCAGTGGCACTAAATATAAATCAAATAAAGTGTAGAGGATACCCCGCCTGGTTCTTCTGTTCAAACAAAACTTATTAGAGAAGAACCCTCAGATATCTTCCTAATTAACCTTATACGATTAATAAAATCCAAATTTACTCTGTAAAATGCTTTCTCTGCATCAAGACCCACCAGCAGTAGTATTTTCTTATACTCTACTCCCCTCTGGATTATCATTGTTCTATTAATGTTGTCAAATGTTTTCCTCCCCAAAACCATATTGATCCAAGTCTGTCAATTTTGGTAAACCCTTTGCCATTCTTTTAGATACTGTAGACATTTATAGTTACGGCTGGAAACTGAAATAGGACTATAAGAAACAGGATCTAATGGGTCTTTACTGTCTTGAGGTAATACAGCCACCAGAGCTTTATTCCAAGGTGTTGGTGCTTCCCCTTCTTTTAAAATACTGTTAAACAAAATCTTCCAGATCTTTATCACTTTTTCCCCCTCCTAACTTTCACAGGAATACCAATCTGTACTTAGAGACTTTTCTGAGGATTTAACTATAAATCACTGTTTTTATGTCACCCCAGTCTTAAGAATTAATTGTTCAGCCATGTCTACCTTTAACCTTGGCATAATTAAATTTTCATTAAATATTTATTTCCATTTGTGCTCTGTCTTGATTTCCACATTTCTCTGTTTTATACAAATTTTCAAAAAAATTCCAAAATATTTCTATAACCTCTGTAAGATCTGGTTATTTTTCTTGTTATAGACTCCCCAATTTTAACAACAACCCTTTCTAGTACCTGATTTGTGCAAAAAGTTTTTGTGCTCTGGAGTTATCCTAAATAGTTGATTAATGGCTTTCCAAGATGGCTACACACTGACCAATAGCTTAATTTCAGCTCTCCCAGTGTGAAAAAAGAAACTGACAGATAAGGGACCATAATTCTGTTTGTTTCAATAAAATTCAGTTACTGGTTAGTAAGAACACTGCCTGGATGCCAGCAAAGAAGAAACTTATTGAGGCTGAAAGAAAAATCAATTAAAAAAGGTGAAGAGAAAACACAGACCGGGAAGAATCCTGCATCTGTTCAGCAAAAAGCAGTTCAAGCTCCAGCGTTGGTACAAGTGATAATTTCCAGTAATTTGGATGAAAAAAATAAGTCAAATATGCTTAATTGATTAAAATAAATGAAACATTATAGTAGTATATCAATTCAAATAATAAAAAAGAAGTTTTAAATGGCTATTCAGATGAATTATACAATTTCAGAAAATCAATGGCTGAAATGCAGAAAAGGCTGGCTGAGTATGATACTGCTCTAGAACAGGTGTTCCAAAAAATGGTAGAGGACAGAGCATGCAGAGAAAACTCGAGATTTTCTGCTGTACCAGAGGAACTGGAAGGAACAAACTGTATTAATTTTATAAACACACAGATAAGTAACTGGACTGGTATTCCACAGCAGTATTTGTTAATTGAAAGGGCACATAATGTGCATGCGCTCCAAACTTGGCCATGAGAAAGCCGCCAATACCTCTATTAGTAATGATGCAATCATACTAGCAGAAATAGTTGATCCTGACAATACTATGGGAGGAGGGCAAAATATTAAAAATTGAAAACAGTGGAGTGTTTGTGGAAAACTGATTTCCATAGTTGGCAGAGTCTCCTTTCTCTATTCAAGTGTTGGCTTAGCTTTCCTACTGCTACTTTATCAATATAATATTTTTTAATTTCTCCAAGTCTTTTGGGTTTCTAATACCATGACGGGAAGGGACCCCATTCCTAAGTCAAAGTATGATTAAAGTTCATGAAATTAGTATTGTTCAATCTTTGATGTCAGCCAAAAGTGCTCTTTGCAGCACCTGCAATGTGCCCAGTAATGACCCCTTCTGCAATTCGTATGGAGTTACATGTATTGGTAACGTATTTAAATATGATTGTAAATTCTTTTTTTACAAGACCTGTTGCTCCTACTACTATTGGAACTGTCTGAGTATATTTCTTTCACATTGCTCTTCTTTCTACCTGCAGATCCTATACTTTATGAATTTGTGTCTCTCTGTACGCAAGACACTGTAGTCACTGGGTGTGGCAATTTCAATGATCAATGCTACTCTTGTCTTCTTTTCTTGGACCACTATATCCAGTTTTCTACAATCTATCTTTTGAACTGTAGGTAATGGATGATCCCACGTGATGTAGAATTCTTCATTCTTATTCTGTATAGCTGGTGTTATTCTCATTAAGGATCTATATCTAAAATCCCACTCTCTCTTTATTTCTCAAATTTACCCCTGCCTCATCATCATCCCTTTCCACTTTAAAATATAGCTTTCTGCTAGTGTTATGTATATGAGCTTTAACTGTGTAGCACCAAAACATTCCTTCAACTTAAGTAATCCTAAATCACCTTGTTCCTTTGGAAAGATCATCTTATCCCATTTGACCTATGCCCTCCTTCCCAGATAAAATCCTTCACCTCTTCATTAATTACTGGCCACAACTTCTCTTGTTGATAAAAATATATCTGACCTGTACATAAAACTAAAAGGGCAAAAACATTTTCACTGCTTATATCTTGCTATTCATGTCCATAAAAAAAGACCTTCCAGTTTCTCAATTTTTGTGTTATCTTTTGTTTAGTCTATTTCCACATATCCTTAGCTGCCATAACATAATCCTTTTTAACTCATACTGCTAAATACTTCATTTTATTGCGTCCCCATAAATATGGGTATTGCTGAATCAATTCAAGTGTGGGTACATAGTTTACAGCTATAGCCTTTGTATCATCTTCATTAACTTTATATCCTAAAAAGACTTGAAACTGTCCCAGAATGTTCTGCGGCACTGAGATATCATTTTCTGGTTTTATCAGGTACAAAATAATGTCATCAACAAGTAAAGCCAACTTTTTTGAATACCATATTAATTATATTCTTGAATTTCTGAGTCCCCTATTTTCTTTGCCAGTGGCTCTAAATATAATGCAGATAACTAAGAGGAAAGAGAACATTCTTGCCAACTTCCTCTGTTCAGGTATAACTCATCAGAAAATAATTCTCCTACTTTAATTTTTGCCTCTGATCCCACATATATCCTCATGATTACCCTTATTATTGTATCAGGGAAAGCAAATACTTTCAATGCCCTACTCATAAAATCCTAGCTTACTCTGTTGAATGCTTTCTCTGCATCAAGACCCACTTACCATCATCAGTATTTTCTTACATTCTGCTTTCCTCTGGATCATCATTGTTCTATTAATATTGTCAAACATTTGCATTTCCTTCACAAAACCACAATGATGTATACATATTTTGGCAGCAACTTTGCTAGTCATTTAGCTATTATACACATAAACTCTTTATAATCATGATTTAAAACTGAAGTGGGCCTATATGAAGTTGGATCTGATGTTTTTTTTACTGTCTTTAAGTATTACAGCCACCACAGCTTTTCTTTTCAGGATGTTGGTGCTTCCCGCCTTTTAAAATACTGTTATACAAAACCTTTCAGATCATTATCACTTCCTTCCCTCCTAACTTCCAAACCTCCACAGGAATACTATTGTTTCCTGGAGACTTTGTTACAGATTGATTATACATCACTGTTTTTATCTTTCTTCCAATAATTAACCATTAATTCTTGTGCCTTATGTACCTCTAACATTGGCACACAAGTCTTCTATACATTTTCTTGATTTCCATGTTCCTCTTCTGTATACATTTTTTTTATAAAATATCTGAAATATCTCTAATATCACTACAGAATCTCTGATTATTTTTCTTGTTAAATATAGGCTCCTTCAGTTTAGCAACAACCCTTTCTACATTTTGTTGCCCAAGTTATTGTGGTAAAAGTTTTTTTTTTTTTTTTTTTGCTTGGGAGTATCAAAAACAATTGTTTAACAGTAATCTTTATAAACTCATACATATTATCCAAATACTCTCTTATTTTCTTATTAGCACCTCTTCATGTTCTGTCAGATCCCTGTTATTCTACAGTACTTTTATCAGCCCCCTCTTAATAATTCTTAGCCATATCTTTTTTCTTTTATTTTTAAACTCCACTTTAATTTTATTTCAGTCAATAGCTATTACATCTGAATAAATTTATATCTTCTCTAATAACTCTCAAATAGTTTTCTCTACCCATTCCTTAAATTCCTTTAACGGTTAGGTGGAGAAGTGCCAATGACTCATTTTTACTTCATTACTACTGTGGTGGTGGTGCTGCAGTAGCGTTGTTGCTTCACAGTTAGACGTTGCCTGTTCGATTCTCAGTTAGAGAGTCTTCTGTGTGGCGACATGCGTGAATGGGCATTCCTTCAATGAAGGTTGTGTGTTAGGCCCGGCAAGCCAGCACATAAAACTCTACTGCCAATCATTAGCGGACCGGAGTTCTGCTGTGGCGACCCCTAACTGGGAAAAGCCGAAAGACACAAACAAACCCTACATTTTTATCTTAGTTTTTATTGGTGCATGATCTAAAATAGTTAATGGATGTGTCAAAGCTTTCAATTAAATACAAATGTTCCTGTGAAATAAAATTTATATCTAGTCTAGCCCAGCTATTGTACCTTGGGCAATAATATGTAAATGCCCAAGTTCCTACTACTGAATTCACACCTTCAATACCAAATATTTTCATAATTTATTTTTCAGAAACACACCCTCTTTTGTTATATTTCCCTTCTAGGTGCCCATGGTTTAGCTTCAGTATTACAAGTCAAGTTACTGCCCCCACATTTAATCCCTGCAGAAAGCTTTTTCTCCCCAAATTTTCTTAAGCTTAACAGTAGCAGTTTTTGGTAGAATATAAACACACACCAATGTAATTCTCCTCCCTTGCCAGTAGCCTCCTACTACCATAAATGTATTTCTTTCTTCTACCATTATTGCAGCCACTCTAACAATTAGTAAAATTACTTCCCTTTTCCTTTGTCCCAGATATACTGCTGAATAACCATCCCGAAATCCTTTATTTGTCAAATTCATATGCTTATTTTTTTCCAAATGAGTGTTCTGTAGCCTTGCTAATTGCATTCTGCATTTCTTAATATAATACTCTTTTTTTTTTACTATATCTTTAAGACCAGTTACATTCCAAGATAATATGGACAGTGTAGCCATTAAGATAAAAAAGTATTGTTTCTGTTACATACATGAGAATTTAAACATGTATTTCCATCTTTTGTGTTACATGCCCACAGCACACACAGTGTTTCAGGCTGATCTTTTATATAGTTGTTTCTTCTCATCTCCATACATTTTTTAAGAAAACCTCAAAAAAAAACTAAACACATTTTCAAAACATCCCATCTACTATTAACTTAGAACAAACACATACAACTATGTACATCTTCAAAAAAAATGTTTAAATGTCCAGATAGCAACAATTGCCCCAAACTGACAGCTGCACTCATAAGATTGCCTAACCTAAAATTAAAGATATCCATGCTAAAGTGCAAGCTACAACCTGTGTCCCCCTTATACTGATTGTTGAATGTATTTTCCTTGTCTCTATTCCACTTCCAGATCTGAAATCCAGTTTGTATACTTGCAGAAAACATTAACTTTTAGCTGTAAGAAAATGTGAACTGGCTGTCTTTAAAACCAAATTGTACACTGTTATATTAAATGTATTAATGCTTTAAGGCTATTAAGGAGGCTGCTATCTCTAATTCACTTGCCATAGTTTCAAAATGTATTTTTCACTGAACTGTTTACCATTGTGTCTTTACATTTTTAATTTTTCTCAGCATTGAATGCTCAGAACTCTCAAGATTAATTGCTTACAGATGCAGACAGCTTGTCTCCATGGAAAAGTACTCAACAATGAATCTGTGTAAATTTCACTCAGAACAGAATGTACACACATTCAGCTGCAAACTTCTTGACTCCCAATGAAGATCTACTAATAGAAAAAACAAGCTAATATCTTTGCAGATGTAATAAACTTAGCATGTTTCATAGTGTCCATTATTTTGTCTTATTTTTAAAGACTACTTGCTTACAACAGATTGTTTATAGCCTAAACCAAGGGTATTAATCTAAACATTTACACTTGTAAAAAATAAGAGAAATGCCATAATTCTACATAAAATACAATCACAGCACATTTTCACCTCACCCCATCAGCACAATATTACAGCAGAGTAACATTAACCTTTCTTATGACCAGCCTTTCTTCTCTTGATGTACTGCAAAGCCTATATTTCTCACAATTAAAAAAAAATGTTTTCACTTTAATATATTTAACACATACAACAGCCACTGAAAAGCCTCCCCCACATTTAAAATACCCCTAATTACACACTATACAGAACTGTTTTACTAAACATGCAGTTTATATCATGAATTTTTATAGAATTAATAAGAACAAAAATGTTTTTACTTACAGTTACTTTTCCCACTTTAGTGCCGGTCTAACATTATCATAGGAAGTTACTAGACTATTGTCCATGAGGCCTTTACAAGCCTAGTCAAGATTTTAGCCCATGATCTGACAAGTCAGCACTCAATGCCCCTGTCCAGCAGGGACACAAGTGGAATCCCAGGCGTGTATTTTCTGTTCCCTATCCAGTTATCCAGGTTGCACTTAAAAAGGGTGAATGAGGTACTCTGATTGATGTGGAGAGGGAGTCTATTCCACAGGAGGAGGAGTCTCTAGGACACAAATATGTCCTGCTAACAACAACATAAAGTAGTGTCGCTGTACAGTCCATCCACATGTTTAATAAAGTCAACAGAAGGCCAGTCTTTTTCATCCACTTTTTCTTGTCAAACCAAATTTCAGAAATGCGGTTGATGCTTTATAGTCACCCACGTATTCTCTAATTTTAGTATTGTTGGTATTCTTCCTGTTCATCTGCAGCTCCCAAATCCAGACTCTGGTTGAAGTCCAAGGTATTTGGATTCTTCCTAGTCAACTGCTGTCCTTTTTTCTTTCTCTCAAGCATTTTTCTTTGGAACACTAGAAAAGGTATTACTGGCAAAGTCTCTCTATGAATTTTGCTGCCAGAAGAATGAGAAGCAGAGTCCCCTTCTGCTTGCTGGCTTACTTTCTGTTGGATAAACTTTTATTTCTTCCTTAGCCTGTTCTCTAATAAAAATGTCTTTGATCCTCCAGAAAAAAATACTCTGAAGAGAGCCAGATAGAGCAGTTTGAATTTCACTCTTGCATCTCAAAATTCCCTCATTGCTGGGATACAAATTTGCTTCTCTTCTGCCTGTTGTACCGTAAGTAATCATTTTCTATAAACACTTTCCTGTGACCAGTTTTTAATACTTTGCCCTTCTGTCACAGTTTTGTCAGGATTAATTCTTTCTGCTGGTATGATTCCATCTTTACTAATACAGGTCTTGGCTGCTTTCTCATGGTCAGGTTTCAAGTATACACTCAATGTGCTCATTCGGTTAATAAATTCTGCTTTGGAACATCAGTCCAGTTGCTTATTTGTACTTTCTTAAAATTAATTGCCTGTTCCTTCCACTTTCCCTGGTATGGCAGAAAATCACATGTTTTATCTATATGCACTGTCTTCTAACTATATTTTTTGAAACAGCTCTTCTTGAGAAGCCTCATACTCAGCCAGCTTTTCTTCAGCCTCTGATTTTTTGCAGTTTTATCAGTTCATCTCAAAAGTTAAAGTTTATTCTATTTTTCCCAGCCTTTTATTTGAGTTGAAATATTCCTTGAATGCTTCATTTATGTTAATCACCTCTATGTGCATTTAATTTATTTTTCCTCTAAATTACTTGAAACCATCAAAGCTGAAGCTTGAACTACTTTTTGCTGAACAACTGCAGAATCCTTCCCAGACAGTGTTTTCTCTCCCCCTTTTATGGCTAATTTCCTTTCAGGTTTTCCAAATTTCTTCTCTGCTAGCATCCAGGGAGTGTACTTACTAACCAGCAACTGAATTTTACCAAATACCAGTTTGGTGATTTGTAGGATGATATTGGTGATCAAGAAGAGGAGGATGAGTGAGAGGGCAGCATCAAGGATCAAATGGTGGAAATTGAAAAAGGGTAATTGTGAGGTGATGCTCAGGGAAGAGTTAAGATGGGCACTGGGTGGCAGTGAAGAGTTACTGAATAGCTGGGTAACTACAGCAGAGCTAGTAAGAGAGATGGCTAGAAAGGTGGTTGGTGTGACATCTGGAAAGAGGAAGGAGGACAAGGAGACATGGTGGTGGAATGAAGGAGTACAGGAGAGTATACAGAGAAAGAGGTTGGCGAAGAAGAAGTGGGATTGTCAGAGAGATGAAGAAAGTAGACAAGTGTATAAGGAGATGAGGTGCATGACAAAGAGAGAGGTGGTGAAGGCTAAGGATAAGGTGTATGAAGAGTTGTACAAAAGGCTGGACACTAAGGAGGGAGAAAAGGACCTGTACCGATTAGCTAGACAGAGGGACCGAGCTAGTAAAGATGTGGAGCAGGTAAGGGTGATAAAGGATAATGAGGGAAACGTACTCACAAGTGAGGAGAGTGTGTTGAGCAGATGGAAAGAGTACTTTGAGGGGCTGATGAATGAAGGGAATGAGAGGGAGAGAAGGTTGGATGATGTGCGGATAGTGAATCATGAAGTGCAGTGGATTAGCAAGGAGGAAGTAAGGATAGCTATGAAGAGGATGAAGAACGGAAAGGCTGTTGGTCCAGATGACATAACTGTAGAAGCATGGAGGTGTTTAGGTGAAATGGCAGTGGAGTTTTTAACTAGATTGTTTAATGAAATCTTGGAAAGTGACAGGATGCCTGAGGAATGGAGAAAAAATGTTTTGCTACCGATTTTTAAGAATAAGGGTAATGTGCAGAGCTGTAGTAACTAAAGAGGGATTAAATTGATCAGTCACAGCATGAAGTTATGGGAAAGAATAGTGGAAGCTAGGTTAAGAAGGGAGGTGATGATTAAAGATCAACAGTATGGTTTCATGCCAGGAAAGAGCACTACAGATGCAATGTTTGCTCTGAGAGTGTTAATGGGGAAGTACAGAGAAGTTCAGAAGGACTTGCATTGTGTCTTTGTGGATTTAGAGAAAGCATATAGCAGGGTGCCTAGTGAGGAGTTGTGGTATTGTATGAGGAAGTCGGGAGTGTCAGAGAAGTATGTAAGAGTGGTACAGGATATGTACGAGGGTAGTGTGACAGCAGTGAGGTCTGCGGTGGGAGTGACTGATGTGTTTAAGGTGGAGGTGGGATTACATCAAGAATCAGCTCTGAGCCCTTTCTTATTTGCAATGGTGATGGACAGGTTGACAGACGAGATCAGACAGGAGTCCCAGTGGACTATGATGTTTGCAGATGACATTGTGATCTGTAGTGAGAGTAGGGAACAGGTGGAGGAGACCCTGGAGAGGTGGGGATATGCTCTAGAGAGAAGAGGAATGAAGGTCAGCAGGACTAAGACAGAATATATGTGTGCGAATGAGAGGGAGGATAGAGGAATGGTGAGGATGCATTGAGTAGAGGTAGTGAAGGTGGATGAGTTTAAATACTTGGGATCAACAATTCAGAGTAATGGTGAGTGTGGAAGAGAGGCGAAGAAGAGGGTACAGGAAGGATGGATTGGGTGGAGAAGAGTCTCAGGAGTGATTTGTGACAGATGCTTACCTGTAATAGTGAAAGGGAAGGTCTACAAGAGGGTAGTGAGACCAGCTATATTATATGGGTTGGAAACAGTGGCATTGGCAAAAAGGCAGGAGTCAGAGCTTGATGTGGCAGAGTTGAAGATATTAAGATTTGCACTGGGTGTGATGAGGATGAACAGGATCAGGAATAAGTATATTAGAGGGTCAGCCCAGGTTGGAAGGTTTAGAGACAAAGCCAGAGAGGCAAGATTAGGTTGGTTTGGACATGTGCTGAGGAAGGATGCAGAGTATATTTGGAAAAAGATGCTAAGGATGAAGCTGCCAGGTAACAGGAAAAGAGGAAGGCCTAAGATAAGGTTTATGGATGTGGTGATAGAGGGTATGCAGGTGGTTGGTGTGACAGAGCAAGATGCAGAGGACAGGAAGAAATGGAAACAGTTGATCTGCTGTGGTGACCCCTAACGGGAGCAGCCGAAAGAAGAAGAAGAATAGCAGTTTCAATGCCATTTCTTTTTCTCAGTTTGCTTTCACATTGGGAGAGCCGAAGTTAAGCTGTTGATAAGTGTGCAGTCATCTTGTAAGTCTATGTAGCAGCTATCTTCAGCTGCCAGTATTAGCCCGTTATCTTTTAGTTTAAATTTACCTCTCTGTAACTATTTGTGTTTCACTCCTGGTCTTTACATATATAGGTTCATAGATTAGTACTAGGCTAACTGCCCTTGTGGGCCATTTTACCCCATGTGAGAATCAAACCCTGCACCTTGTGTCTGTTAGGCAAACACCTTAACGATTATGCCAACCTCCCGCATATATATATATATATATATATATATATATATATATATATATATAGTGTGTGTGTTGAGTTCCCTTTTATTTATTAGTTTGACTTCTACTGACTCCTTTCAGAAATGTATAGATAATCTCAACAAAGCTTGCTTTTTGTGTGGTTTAGAACTTTCATTGTTTGGATCTGATGATGTCATCCAATATGTACGAAGACCTATACATATATTCAATTTTGAGGAGGCCCACTTCCCCTTCAGACCAAGGGAGATATAATCTTGTCATGCATCAGTTTTTGTTGCATCATTTGATAAGTGCATGAAGCATTTTTGTTATCCAAATGACCCAATGCTTTCTGGAGCCAGTCACACCAAAGCTGTAAGGTAGCAATGGAAGAACAAGTTAAATTATAGCCTGAACTTTATTCAAAGATGTCAAGGCAGTTTTCAATATTAGCTCAACTTTTCTGAAGTATTCCTTAACAAGCTTTGTTCTCAGTTGTTCATGTTGCCATCCTTCACCCATTCTCAAATATTTATACACAGCCCTTGTGTTTATGTTTCTTTATATCACATTGCTCTTGGCTGATAACCTTCATAGAAATATAGCACTGGTATTTATGGTCCTGAATGACAGCCTAGATCATATCCAGTTTACTGTCTTGCAAAAGAGACCACTGAAGCACACCTTTTTGTAAAAAGCTTGTAATGAAGTCATTCCCTTGCTTGAATGGGGTCTACTTACTGAAGACTAAGTTTTATTTCATTTGTTGTTGTTTAGTAATATGATTTAATATGACCAGTCACCTGGATAAAGTAATCTTAGAAACCTTATATCTTAGCTTTTTTTTTTTTTAAAGAAAGTAAATGCATACCTCAGATAAGTGATTCAACATAAAATCTGAGCTGTTTATGCACATTCATATGAAAATACCAACCTCTGTTCAAATAGCTAGAAATAAATGCAGACAGGCTAACAGAGGAACAAGTGCACAGCGTCTGCAGTTCAGAAAATGTTCTAGCTGAAGGTATGGAAATTAGAAAGTGTTCCCAATTACAAATATTTCAACTTTGTAGTAGAAGAGGAATAAAAAATAGAAACGGTCAGGTTCTCAATAACAAAGTATAAATATCATAAAAGGGCAAGATTGCTGACAGTAGGTTGTTGTGTCTTTTGGCTTTTCCTGGTTAGGGGTCGCCACAGAGGAACTCCGGTCCGCTAATGATTGGCAGTAGATTTTTACGTGCCGAGTTGCCAGCCCTGATGCACAACCTTCAACGAAGGTACGCCCATTCACGCACGTCTCCACACAGAAGACGCGTTAGCTGAGAATCGAAGACACTTAAAAAAAAACGTACATACTTTCAAAGATGCTAATGACAAAGAAAACCTTTCAGAAGATGAGAACTAGAATGTGTACCTTAATGAATGAACAACATAATCCTTAGTCAAAAGGTCTGAGAAAGACATTCAGGAGCTAGAGATAGGTAGAGTGCCAAACTTTCTAAAGTAGCTCAGAGAGAAGAATGACTCCAGTTGGTCTTGCACATTTTTCTAATATTAGTCACAGAGGCAGAGTTGAGCATCTGTACTACCCTATAAAGGTATGAAGAGTCCCTGAAAACTATTGCAACTGCTAGAGAAATCATGTAGTCAGCTGAAGCTAGTGAAGATCAGGGTGATGCTTACCACAAGTATGGGTCGGGAGAAATCTGAAGGACCTCAGGTACAGAGACTTTTTCAGATGATTAAGCCTGAGGAGAGGAAACAACAGTTTGTCAAGGTCAAAATGGGGCTATGGGCATAATTCTGGACTAGCTCTGCTTGGCTTTCCAAATGAATTTTAGGAAAATGTAAAGGAGTCCGGGGGATCATTTATTACCACGAAAAAGTGTTGAAAGAAAACAAGTTGCCACTCTTATTTTTTGTTGTGATTCACAGTGTCAGATGTATGAAGGGGATACTAGCTTTATGTAGTAGCAGGCACAAGGGATCTCCTTACCTTCTCAACAACCATGATGAACAATAATCCCTTAGATAGTGGATAATTCATCCTGCAGAATTACCATGCTGTGGACATGGAAAAACTATGCTAGGGCTGACAACCAAAGGGATTGTGTAGAATTAGAATGTTTGTCGATACTGTTGGAGTATGGGGATGTTTCCAGCACTGGCTGTGATATCACAGCATGCAAGATGGTGCTATAAGAATATGTTCTATGGTGGCATACAGAGAATTGTGGAATGCAGTAGTCCTCTGCGAGATGTACAGGATGCAGATGGAAAGAGCATGTGCTCACAGACTTTGAAAAATCTGCTGTCACTGCCATCTGCCACTACATCCAAATGATACCTCCCCCTCCCATGTCTTGCTTATTTCACTTTGGACAAACACTTAGCACAGTCACCGATCCGTTTTTTCCGTGACTATCCAGAAATCAAACGGATTGTCGGGTGGCCCCGAAAACACTATACAAACTCCAGTATTCTAGTTCAAAAACAGAAACAGACTATCAGAGTTTGTTTCATCAGTGGATTTACTATGCTTTTTACAGAAATAAAAGCACCACAGGGTGTTCCTGTTCACCTGATGTGACGATGACATCATGAAATTGGTTTAATAAGGTGGGGAGAGTGGAGGAGATGGATGGGGTTGTAGGTAGTGTGGCCTTTTTCTAGTTTTAGCCTACAGACACTATGGTGGCAGGTTCAAATGCAACACCTGACAACTTTCTATGGTGCCAGTGCACCACTACACACTGTATTCCTAAAGGAAGAAGAAATCATTCCTACTTTTCTGGAACTGCAAGACAATGGACATGTTATAAAATTTATAGACTGCCAATACATATGGAGGGCAACCCTGCAACCACATCAATAGATTACATTGCATTAAACATTTACCACCTGCCTCCACTTTACATTTCTGGAATGTAAGAAACCTAGTCCATTATGACCTCCCCAGGATTTAGAATACAGCAGAAGCAAAGCAGAATATGCTGTGTGTGCTCCTCAGTCACCAAATGTGCAATTTGCATAAGCTGCTCCCCAACCTGAGGTGAGAATGAAACACTGTGGTTGACCACAGGGAAGCTATCCTTCAGGGCCAGCCACCAACACCAGGAAGAAGGATAAGTATAAATCAGGAGTGTCTGTGTAATACTGGTCACAAGGTGTGACAGCTGCTCCACACTGAATATCTCTAGAGCTGTGAGCCATTGACATTACATTTAATATGTCCCTCTCAATACTGTTCACATGCACACCAACCCAGATATGGAGACTTTCTTCACTAATTAACAACAGACCAAATGAAGGGTATTGTGAAAGGAGTTTACACTATGACATGTACAATGTACAAATACATGAATATCCTAAAAGTAAACAAAGCCATGAAACATTTGTTTTCTAAATTATCTTATTTTTCATCAAGAAACCAATAAAGAATAGCAAAGGAGACAGACCAAAAATAAATATGAGCATCTTAGTTTTGGGTAGTGGGTACAGATGGCTAGGACCACTTGCTGAATGTCCATTCATTTTAGTTGCCCAAGTTCTAATTTTACAGCATGACAAGAAGTGTTGTAGCAACAGCAATAAAAAAGTGCTGGAGGAGCTGTAACATGAACAGAAACCTAAATGCATATTTGTTCTGCAGGTCTGCGTTTAATCTTATTATCAGGGGGTGTACTACCAAATTAACACTTTTGTCATGTGTAGCAGTGATCCTCATTACTATCTTCCAACAGAGAAATTGCTCTCTCCTCCTTGAGAATATAGTGCACACAATGAATAACTTGTCAGGGTGAGGTTGCAAACTGACATTCACTCAGTTAAAACGACACTGGACACAGTGTGAATGCAACTAGTTCTGTTACCATAAAAATATCATCTACAATCCAGTCCAATTTCTTGGAGAGGCACTCCAGAGTAAAACAGCAATTCAGCTGCTGGAGAAGAAACATGCCCAAAAGTGAGAGAGTAGTTCAGAGATCCATTTCCTTTTAGTAGCCATTCCACATATTTCTAACCTTCAAATGAAACATAAAAAGTGAATAATGTTCCAAATTCCATTGAAGGGCTTGGGTACTGCTGAAATCAGACATGAAAGCCTGCCTGCGTATATTATGTATGCAGTTTACAAAAGTCAGTGGTATTCTGTTTTCAACTTCTAATTCAATTAATAGTAACAAGCTTCATGTCATATATCTGTGTGCTAATGATAAGGCAGAGTGGAGGGATTCACCACCAGTGTATTCTAGTCCTATGTTCTACACAAGGGGTACAGCACAGAGATTCTGGAATTTTGTGGATGTCATTAGCTCCATGGCATAGAGGGAAGTAGTTCTGCCCATGACCCAGGCAACTGGGATGCATATAGTGACTGACCCCAGCTATGAAGAAACCAGTGAGGAAAGGAGGGATAGGAATGAAAGGGGTTGTGCTCACTGACTCACTTCTCTCTCTTTCTCTCTCTTTGTGAGAAGCATGGCTGCTTGCTAAGTGTGTAGTGGAGAGCACAGTAGAGTATAAGCCAGGTGGGATGGGTCTGGACTGTGTAGAGGTTGACGTGCTGCTTCATTGGTGGAGCATGGCCTCATTGTTTCCCATTGCAGATTTCTACATGGCAGGGCCCCAAGACAGTTACATCGACAAGGTGATGAACCCATTATCCTCATAGGTTCAAATGCCCAAAATGAACCCAGAAAAAGCATGAGGAAGTAGGACTTAAAATCTACCAGTGTGCAGTATTGACTGTTCCTCTCTAGGTAATCCAGTCCTCACCCCTCCTGGCTACAGGGGAATGAATGGACCAGTGGGGAGAATATGGTGGAAATCTGAATGTCAGTAGATGGTGTGAATAGGCAAAAAGAAAAAACATTTTTTGCACATCCTGGTCATGTACTTTGGCACATCTCTACCAGAAGTGTGCAATAATCAGTAATCCAATGACATCATATAAAAGTTACCTCTACTCAGCACATCTCGAGAAGGTGTGCATCACGACCACTTCAAAGTTTACTGCATGAAAACAGCTTCACAAAAAAGCCATCAACAATGAGAAGTTGAGGTATTTTACAAAAGCAGCCCAGCCAAGATTTCTGCCTCCTCTCAAGTTGTGCTGCAACTCCATTAAAACTTCAGCCTAAGTAAATTGATAAAAATAAGGAAAAAGGATTATTACAAAACAGTGGCCAGTTTACTGTTCTTTATTTACAAATGTATCATCCATCCCAGTTATCTTATCTTTGCCTAAATAAGGCACACAAGACTGCAAATGCATGTTGAAAGGTTAAATAGTATCTTAGTGGTCCCAGCTCTGATGTATAGAGAAATGAAGTCTTGATTAAGGTCTGAGATCAATCAGCAAATCAGACTGCCAGTGGAGCTATCAGTGAAGAGGAAGCTAGTGGCCAATGTCAGCTCTCTCACCCTGGAGGAAGGAAAATGCTCCTGTCTACTGCAATGCTTGCTCCTACTGAAGAGGCGCGTGGCATGTTAGCATATGGGCTGGGAAAAAAAGCTTGGTTCTGCCAAGCAGAAGCCTTTATGAGGAAAGACAAGGACATGGACATCCACAGTAGAAGACATAGCAGGTCCTTCTGTATATAATACCGTACGTCTGCCACTGAGGGAAGAAATAGAGGCACAAATAGGTTAATCAAATGTCTTAAGTAACAGAAAGTAGAAGGGGGCTGTCACCAAATGTATGGAGCTTACAACAAGAAAATCAACCAGAAATCATCCAGATGAATTACAGACATTTCATACATTTTATGAAAATGTGTATGAAGCAGACGAATGTGAAAACCAAGAAAAGGCACAAATGGGGATATTTATGGGAGACTTAATTATGCCAAGGTTAGAAAAAGATAAGGTTCAACAATTATTAGCTAAGGTCAGTGCCACTACAACCCAGATAGCCTGGTTTTGATTAGCAGCTTAAGCATCTGTGGCACTGGCGGGGAGGGATGTTCATCTTGGCACTCTAATGGGAAGCATGGTTCATAGAGGGTGTAAACCTTGGATGATATTATGAGATGAGCATAGGAGAGGGGAGGGACAAAATTGTGGGTAGGTCATAATGAAAAAATCCCTCTCCCTCACAGAAGCAGATGCTGGCAAGACTTCCCAGGATGCCATTAACTTCCACACCAGACTCAGCCTAAAATTGGAGTCAGTCTAGATATGGAAGACAGAGGTGGCAGACCCAGTGATGGACAAGAGCACTGTGGTAAGCACCAGAAGGTATGAAGCAACTGAGGTGGGGGGGGGGGGTAGGAAAAAAAATTAAGACAGCAAGAGATGAGATAAAAAAATGGTGATATATAACCCATCAAGAAGGAAGTCGTCAGGAACAGATAGATCTTCTCTTGGAAGACTGGAGGGAAGAAATTGATAAACAAATGGGGGGGGGGTACCTGTATCTTGGAAGAATACTGTGGTGGCTGCATTACCCATGGAGGGTAAAGACCTTTCAGACCAAACTTCCTATAGACCCACTTTCAATTTTAAACCATGATTATAGAGTGTTTATGTTTATATTAGCTATCAGAATGGCAAAGGTGTTGCCAAAATTGATAGCTATAGATTATTGTGGTTTTGTGGAGGGAAAGTAAACACTTGACATTAATAGATCAATGATGATCCAGAGGGAAGCACAGAATAAGGCAAACACTGCTATTCTGCAGGAAAAGCATTCAGTAGTCAGCTGGGATTTTATAAGCAGGGCAATGGTAGCATCTGCATTCCCTGATAGAATAATGGGGTTAATCAGGAGGGTCTATGAAGAGGTCAGAGATAAGAATTCTCCAATAAACTATGTATTAACACAGAAACTAGGCAGATATGTCCTATTACCTCTTTATTTGCTTTATATTTAGAGCCAGTGGTAATGCTAAGAGACTCACAAATTCAAGGCTATAATGGTATATAAAGAAAAGTCACCTTTATTTGCAGAAATTATTTTGTAAGTATTTAGCAAACACTCATTGAGTTGGGGCAACCCAAATGTCATGGAGGAGAAGTAAATGTGTTCTGACCCTGATAGGAACTGAAGAAACTTTGCCTCCTTGGAAGTCATGAACAAGTAAATAAGTGCCCATGTTTTTTTTGACCTGCAGGAATTTGCCTTAATTTAAAAAAATCTCAGAGTGGTCTCCAAAGACCCCCCTTCCTTAGAGCTTAAAAGTATGTTGGAGAAGCACTGTCATCTTTCTGTGACAAGAATTCTGTCTTCATGCTAATGTTAACACTTCTTTAAGGATTGGTTCTGCTAAGGTCTCCTGATCTTGGAAGATAGGAGGCATCCACAAGAAGACAGATAATGTTTTGAATTTCAGTTTTTAACTTGAACTTGTGAGCTCTTTCACCCACTGGTTTATAATCAGCTTCACCTCTACTTACTAAATCCTCAGTCTCACCCACCCTACTTTAGATCAGGCAAAACTATTACATATATATATATATATATATATATATATATATATATATATATATATATATATATACACAGATCCACTTCACATGTCTGAAAGCTTAAAATACTGAAATTCATTTGACTGAATTTTAGAATACTGAAAGCTTACAATGCTGCAAAATACAAAATGTTAAGCCATAGACATGATGTGTGCTTCCCTTCACCTGTGAATTGCTTAACATAACAAAAAATGCACAGATCCATGAATACCAAACATTTCATCACACATAACATTAACATTCACAAAACCTAGGTTACAATACCAAATAAACCCTGCAAATATC
This sequence comes from Protopterus annectens, assembly GCF_019279795.1. Lineage (NCBI taxonomy): Eukaryota > Metazoa > Chordata > Ceratodontiformes > Protopteridae > Protopterus > Protopterus annectens. Next base: position 807,026,292 of record NC_056747.1, on the reverse strand, counting down.
ACAATTTGTCTCAACCAAATGAAAACTATAAAAGAAAAAAAATGCACACTTACAACACCAACAACTAACTCTTTCCAAAATTAAAAACTACTTACTTACCTTATTAACAGACACCGGATGATATAAAACCAAACTAGTTGGGGGGCTACACACTCCACACCCCCCAAACTATATATACTAACTCCAGGATTGCACTGCAGTGGGGAAAAGGGCACATACCCTTTACTTAAAGTACTGTACACACTGCCATTTTGTATTTTGCAATTCAGCATTGTACGCTTTCAGTATTCTGAAATTCAGTCAGATGAGTTTTCAGTATTTTGAACATTTGGGATTGTGGACTCAGTCAAATGAATTTCAGTATTTTGAGCTTTCAGTCATAAAATATCAAATTTCAGTATTTCGAGACTATAAAGCCGAACTTCCAAAATAGCGAAACCCTATAACTGCGAATCCAGAAATGTCAAATTTGCAGTTTCGGTGGTGTGCTACGTGACGTGGGATGTACTGTGTGCCTGATTTACATTTGGTATGTGGATATGGTTGCAGATTAAGGTAAGTGAAATTTTTTATGGGTTTTGGGTAATGTGAGTGTGTTCAGAAGTTTTAGTTGTGGGTTAGAGTAGGTAGGTAAGAGTATGAGTGTGTAAGTGTTGAAAGTGGTGGTGTTTGTACATTTGTGATGTGTGTGTGTGAGGGGACTGTAGAGTGTGTAGTGGTGAGTTTACTGTCTTTTTCTGTTTGGTGCGACCTCAGAGTTAGTATATATAAGTAGTGGGAATGTGGGAGGCTCAGCCCCCCTGCTTATAAGTAGGGATGGTTTATTTATTTGTATTGTGTTTTATTTGTTTGTTGTAATGCGGGGAGGCAGGTGCATGTGTTGTGTGATGTATGGTGTGTTTATGTTCACTGTTTTGATTTTCGCAGTTTTCGGGTTTTGGTTTTTAGGCTTTATAGTCAAGATACTGAAATTCAGTATTTTAGTATTTCGATATTATAAAGTGAATCCATATACATATACATATATATATATATATATATATATATATATATATATAAACCTAAAATCAGCAATATTAACAAAGTCTCAACCACCCTCTGAAAAAAACAAAATCACAGCAGTGGAGCTTGATAAACCTTGCTGTTAAGTGTAAAGTTTTAAGTACCACATAATTAAACATCTTCAAACATAGTCTCTCCACAGAATAAATAACTGAAGAATGGAAGAATGCAGAGATGCCACAACTGTCTCCCTCAATGAGGCTGGCTTATCCACTGACCCAGATAAATATAGCCCCATTAGCATTACTACATTTATATGTAAAACCATGGAGCAAGTTATTGTAGCGCTAATCAATAAGAAAAACTAAGATATGCAGACTACAGACCATTCACGGTTCAGCTTTATCATAGGTAGGTCATATCTTCTTATTATTTTATTCTAATATCTATAATAGCTAACAGAATGGCAAAGGTATTGTGGAAATTCATAGCTATAGATCAATATGGTTTTGTGGAGGGGAGGCAAACATTTAACAATTATTGAATAATGATCCACAAGGAAGCACAGCTTAAGAAACTACTGATTGAGTCTTATAGTTATTGTAATATTTTACATAACTTACTAATTATCCATTTTAAGCAGAAGCTTCTGTTCTACACTCTACTAAAAATGCTATATGAGCTAGTCTTACATTTAGCACTCCCCTATTGCTTTTTTCTTTACCTATAATTTGATATCAACTTTGGTAGAGAAGATAGTCTCTAACGCACAGTCCAAACTTCTGCTTGACATCATCCAACTCTATTACATTTCTTTCTCTAGTTATTTATTCTCAATAGGCTTTTTTGCCAATTTTCTCCAGTAAATTTCAGCCCAACTGCCTATTTTCTATACCCCTACTTGCAGTTATCCCCAGTGGCAAAATCTCCTTTCTCCATTCCAGTGCTTGCTATATTCTTAGAAGACTTTAAGCAATTGTACGACTACAATATTATGTATGGTGATTGTTATTCTTCTTAAGGATCTGAATTCAAAGTATTTCTCTGTCTTTACTTCTCAAATCACCCCCTTATTTCATCATCATCTCTTTCAACGTTGACCTATAATCTTCTGTTTGCATTGTGTATAAGGGCTTATCTCCATTAGAATCAGAAAACCCTTCTACCTCTGCATGTCATCTGTTATAGGTTCTCATTCAGATTCAAACCATTCTAATTCCTCTTTAATCATCTGATCACATTTACATCATCACAGAATATAATGCACCATTTAGTTCTTAGTTCTTTGTATAGCTCCCAAATTAATTCTGCCTCTGCTATCATCTAAAAAACTCTACTGCATAAAAACTCCTTAGTATTTTATAACAAAAAGAATCCAAAGTTTAAAGAAACAATGTCTTTATTTCCTGTGGCACTCATATCAGGCAATCTATGCTTTGCCCTCCTAGCTCTGTCAAACCTTGCTCTCTGTGACCTTTTCCTGAAAAAGAATAATTCCTCATTTAATACTGATTCCAAAGTACTAGGTTCTATAACAAATATATAAACATGTCCCAGTTCAGGGATGAATTCAACATCCCACACCTCTCTTACCTATCAAACAAGCTTCCTCCACTGTAAAACCCCAGCACCATTCCAACTTCAATTTGATGAATCGATGGGATCCTGTAAATTCAACCAAAAAGGCACTGGCTACAAACTGCCAATATATAAATAACATGCAAAACATTACCACATCTCAATCTTTCATACTCCTTCCCTGTCTCTCTTTTCCCCAAATTTGATTTCAATTCCTTCTAGCATAATCCAAAGAAAAAATATTCTTTGTATACCTTCCAAATGAATTCTGACTCCTAGCATCATCATCTGTGCTATAAGCTCCCGTTCAAGGTTTCTTCTGTGGCACTGTTAGCAAAGTCTACCATGTTTGCCACTCTGCTAGCTTAGCATAAACATACCAGCCTAAGAGAATATGCCTCCAAACTGGAGGCAAGAGGATAAAGAAGTTAATAAGAACGGGGAGGCACCCTCCTAACTGAACCAGTGACCACTGCCCCTTCATGGCTGACTACCCTAGCCCTTATTAAGTGTGTTTTTCTGTTTGAAATGGTAAGTACAAGATTGCTTACAGTAAGGGAAGCCCTTGTACATTTAGGAATGGGTGAGCAAGAGCTTAACTGTACAGTTTTATCATTTTCTTCTAGTCACTTAGTAGGATGGAGGCCCAAAAATAAATGTTTGTTAAAATGAAGAACTCACTACTGGCCTCTTCACAACCTCAAACGGGGCTGCATCCTTAGCTATGATTACCATGCATTAAGCTGCCATCCTAGTGCAGGTGTCAATGGTATTAGCTGCAGGCAGTGGCATGGTTGCTTACTTCAAAGAAATGTCTCCAATAATTCTGAGAAGAGCTGTACAAAGGTAATATCTAGTATCTAGTACCCCCTCACGTCTTCTACCTGTTTATTTCATCTTCCTGGTAATGAAGCATGAATGCTAAGGGAAGCTGAAGTATAGATTTTCTTTCTGAATCTGTCTAGAATATGACGTGTCTCATCTGATAAGCTACAGTTGGCTGGCAACAGTTTCAAAGCTCTAAATGTGACCAAAATATGCTGGAAGAGTCATTCACCGGTTTCTTGTACATGTACTTCCAAATCAGCCTGCTAGAAACTGTCAGGCTTCCTGGAAATTAGCTACTGAAAATCTGACTTCTATGCTGCACTTTCAAAGGGATTTACAAAGCTTTCATTACCAAGAGAATAGCCACAAAGTTGGGGCCTCTCTATCATAGCAGTTATAGGTATTGCATAAATCAGAAAAAATCACTTCTCTTATGAAAATGTTGCCCCATTATATTCACCACTTTTCTAAAAAATGCATGAATGGAGTGTTGGAGAACATCATTATCAGCAGTACCAACAAACAGTGAGTAGATTTGAAATGCTGCCCCATTATATTCAAAACTTTTCTAAAAAAATGCATGAATGGAGTATTGGAGAACATTATCAGCAGTACCAACAAACAGTGAGCGGATTTGAGATGTAGAACCTAAGCTTTCCTCTTCTTCTTTGCTAGAGCTGGAAAAAATCTGAAGGGTCTCTCTCTCTTTTCAACAGGAGAGCAATCCCTGAACTTCAGGGCTACCCTAGAAGTTGTGACAACATGTGGAATCTTTGCCAAGCAACCATGTATTCTTTGATGAATCACATAATCAATGCTGAAGGGGACCAAAACAGCTAATGGGAATGACACAAAGTATCAAGTGTAGCTGTTGCAGCCGAGGAGACTCAGATATTTCAGTTTATTATCTAAAAAGGAAAAAGCAATGTTTGTAATCACTTCTATGGGACCAGAGGGCTCACACACAACTAAGCTAGGAATGCCTGATGAAAGAAAAGACTTTAAATGGAGCTCACTAGCCAGCTGCAGCTGCCTGAGAACTGGCATCCAGCTATAAGGCAGCATCACAATCTAGCAAAAGTACCTGTATTCTGCTGCTGGTCTCCAAAGGGGCAGCAGCAGACTTTGGTACACCTACAGCAGAGGTCTAAGCTGAGGGTTGACCAGGTGTCTGTACACAGCCTGCAGGTTCTCAGGACTGACAGGATCACAAAGGCTCAACATTGTCTGCAGATGTTCTGATAGGCAGCTTCTTGTCAATTTTTTTCTTAGGTTTCTTGTAATACTGATGTATTCCTTAATATCACACACTCTGATAAAGGGGTGGTGGACACTTGGCCGAAAATTAGAAGCTTTCTGTACTCCAGGTATGTGCTAAAAGTATGCTGTTTCTGTAATGGCATATTCTTGTTAAAAGAAGCAAACAACTTATGTTCAGAAATTGTATGTGAAGGTCAAAGGGAGAAAAACAGGCAGTGATAGCCCTTAGGTGGAATCTAACAGCCACAAGTGTACTTTGCTGGTAATCTTTCCACAGGATGACACTAGCCTTAAAAAGATTGCTGAAATAAAGATTTAATTGATAGTGACAAGATAAATTTAGAAGGAAAAATTCATAAACATGGTACTTATAATTATCTCTTAAGTTACAGGAAATTTGCATAGAGGCATACTTGCACATTCTTTGAGCAGCAAAAAAAAATGAAGATGGTGCAGGCATGTCTCCCTTTAACACTGCATATCATAATGGCTGAATGACTGGGCAATCATCTAATAGTTTAATCCCAAATGTGACAGTCCAGCAGTGCTCCTTATGATTAGCATCACCTGTTTGGCAACCACATACACAGCAGGGATGGAAGTGGGCCAGCTCCACAGCACAGAAATAAATGTGTGACTGTGACCCAGTCAACCTTGGTTCAATTAGTAGCCCAAGCAATGGATGAGCTGGCCAGGGGAGGTCAGAATGATGAGGTGCAGCCTGACTGCTTCTCTTGAGAGGGGTTAAGATGCTGCATCAAAATCCCTCATAGAGACGAGGAATTACTGGAGATGCTACCCTTTATAATGGCAGGACAGCTCTCATAGATTTGGAAGACATGCTCCCAACAAATGTCTACTGCACAGTTATGCCTTGAGGTGCAGCAAATGTGCTAAAAAGAGGAAACAGAAGATGCATACCAGAAAACACCAGATTCCTTGAGCATGATGATAGTATCACTTCTCCTTGCTCTGCTCACAGTAAGGAAAGTATGAGCTGTTAGTGCTCTCACCTTCTGTTATTACAAATAGGTCAACTGGGTTTACAGGAAGGAGGATTCATGGTTACTGGAAAATTGGAAGGGGTATGGATACCTAAATATACTAATGACTTCAAACTGAGTTGTTGTTTTTTTTACTGTGATTGTGTTGTACTATCTTGATTTAGTAGATTCACACCTCTGATTTCTGAGATGCTTACACATTCCAATGCTGTGTTGTCTCCAGGGTGACTGCTACTGTGGCATGCCCTAGTCACAACCATTAGCCTACTAGAGCTCATTTCTCCATGTAGGAAAGCCTCTGTTTTTTGAGCATTCAGTTCCCAGCATTGTGGCAGAAAAGTAAGTGTGGATTGCATTACTGAAGCCAGCAGCTTTGTTTACAAGTTTTTTTTTTTTTTAATAATCCCTGGGTCATACTGGCATATATAATTGCTTGTGCGATTGCCACAGAAAGCTTTGAGGGGGGCATCCCACTTACATGGATATACATACATCTACTGATCCTGATGTGTGCCTCATCAGGCTAATAATGTTTTCCTCTACTGATCCCAATATGTGCCTTATCAGGCTAACAGTGTTTTCCTATCTTCCTGTCCATACCACGAACAAGTAACAAATAAGATTCTGTACCATGTCCCCTTTTGTCTGCTGCTGCTTGAGGAAGGTGATCAAACTTTGCCTCATCATTCCTCCTTTATCCAGCATTAACTCTTTCAGCTCCCAAGATGTTAGTCAGAACCCTGGTTATTCAGATCTTCAGTGTTTTAAATTCCTTTATGCCAGTTATGCCACAGATCAGACTATAATAAATCCAACTTATGATGACCATCCAATTAAAGTAAGCACTGCCCATCTGGACTTACCTTTAGTTACAAATTTCTGCAAATTCTACCTATGATAAGATCAGCTGCCATGCTGCTGCAAGGATTCAATTGATTCAAATGTAAAAGTTACGAGATGTTGAACATTAGTACTGTACCTATACTGTACGTGATCAATGGCAGAGAGAATGTCTAAGAAAAGGGTTGAGAAGGGACTACTTGCTGGTGAAACCGTGACTGCACTGCTACAAGTCCCCACAAAGTACAACATTTGATTGATTTAAGACCAAAGTTGAGAGACGAAGATTAGTAAACAGGTTCAGTATAAATACTGTGTACAGTATATGGGCTTGAGAGTACAGAATGATTTTCCTTTACTACCTTAAGAAGACAGGTAATAGTGACTTCCAAGACAGCTGCACATTGAATAACAACTTATTTCTAACTCTCCCAGTGTGAAAACAGAAACTCAGCAGAGAAGGGCAGTAGACTTCTGTTTATAGGTAAATTTAAGTAACTGGCTAGTAAGTGCACTGCCGGGAATAAAGAAATACAGAGGATCTGGGAAAAATCAGCTACAAAAAAATGAGGAAGAAACACTGACTGGGGTGAGTTCTGCAGCTGTTCAGTAAAAAGCAATGCAACCTTCAGACATGACTTCCAGTAGCCTACAGGAAGATATAAAACAACTGCATATAGTCCTGGTTAAAATAAACAAAATACTGATGGAGTATATCAACAGAAACAACAAAACACTGGAAAAAATGGAAGAAGCTTTCAACAGATATTCAGATGAGATGATACAGCTGCAAAAATCAGGGGTCGAAATAAAGAAAAGGCTTGCTGATTATGAGACTGCTCAGGAAGAGATGTTTCAAAAAAGAATAGAATTAGAGGACAGAACACATAGGGAAAACCTGAGATTTTCAGCTATACCAGAAAAGCTGGAAGGAACAGACTGCATTAATTTTATGAAAGCACAAATAAGCAACTGGACTGTTATTCCACTTCAGTTGTTGTTAATTGAAAGGGGACAGCCATGTGCTCCAAACTTGGCTATAATACAGACACCTAGACCTTTAATAGTAAAAATGCAATCCTATTAGCAGAAGGAGTTGATTCTGACAAAATTTTGGCAGAAGGACAAAATACTAAAAGTGTATGGCAACAGAGTATTTATGGAGAATGATTACTCACTGTACACCAGACAGAAGAAGAGCAAATTTATTCCACTATTCAGGAAATGTTGAGATACAGGTATGAGATTCAAACTGCTGTACCCAGCTGTCTTCAAGGTATTCTTCCCTGGAGCGACAGGTTTGTCCAACAAAAAGTAAGCTGCAAAACAGAAGGATATTCTGCTTCTTGTTCTTCTGGTAATAAAGACCAAAGAGGAACTGTACCTGTGAAACCTTTTCAAAATTTTCAATGGAAAATGTTAGACAGAGGGAAGGGAGCAAGAGAGTTGACTAGAAGAATCACAAGTATGTTGGAAATGAAGCAGAGACAGGATTTTGGAAATGATCAGTAATAAAATCAGTAACTTAATATGTTATTACAATGTAGTAATTATATTTGTGAAACTTGACAGAACAAGAAAATCTGGAAATATTGGACTTTTTCAGACTTTGTTGGACTTATGGAGGCTCTAAAGCATATGCCCTATATGCCCTACTTCATGTCATTAATGTTTGGAAAAGTGCTTAGGGGAGGGCAAGAGGAGGGAGAAACTTAACTGTAAATAAAGATTTTTTTCTTTCTTAAATAGTATCAATTTTGTGGCATGTGGCTTTCATTACATACTATGATTTTTTTGAGGGTTTTTTTTCAGTTATTTTAAGTGTAATGGGGATTGCAAACAGGTGCTGCTGTTTTTTTTTCTTTTCTTTCTCCCTTCTCTCTCTTTTACAGTTTTAAGAAATGTAGGCACTGCAACGTACTTAAAAAAGCCTGGATAAAAAGTATGATAAAAGAAAAACAAATGTGCTTTTTCTCATTCTTGCATGGGGAAATGACTGGATTAAAGACAATAGACTAATTTAGTAAAAGGTTTTAAGAGAGAGCAAGTAAATGAAAAAGAACATTGAATATTATGAGGCTTTTTTCCAGCAAATACATGCATGCTCAGTAACAATTCTACAGATGGTTTTCATGTTTCCATGGAAACAATCTGATAAAGAGAATGGAGAGTGATTGGCTGAGGGGGAAAAGAGAAATTGGCTAGGAGATAATGTTTTCTGAAAGCATTCAGGGGTTTTCCAAAAATAGATAATGTTCTCTGAAAGTATTCAGGGGCCTTCCCAGCTGTGAGAGCTATAAAGATAAGACAAAACCAATCCACACGTAGTAGAACCACAGGATACACCATGTGTCTTTGCATGAAGGACCTTTCTTTTAGATTAGCTCAAGGGAGTGTGACTCAGTTTGGGACTTTTTTTTCCCTATTAGGATGGTAAAACTTCAATATTTAAAGGTGTACATAGTTTTGTGTGTTAGTATTAAGGTTTTAGCGGGGTTATTGGAGTGTGTTTGTATTTTTTTGTTGTTGTTTGAGAGCTTTCAATAAAACAAAAAGTTTTATAAGATGTGACATAGGCTCAAATGTATGACTAGAAACAACTGTCGAAAAGTTCAAACTGCCAAATAGTGTATGCATGTAACACAAAAGCTGGAACTAGACATTTAACACAAAAGGTGTTACATATAAAATGTGTGAATAACTTTTTAATACAAAGATGCTTTCTTTAATGTCTTTAAATGTAAATGACCTCACAGATAAATACAAACAAGAGTAGTGAACTATCTTAAAATGCAGAGTGCAAATAGCTATATTACAGGAGCCACACTTAGAAAGGACTGAACATGTGAATTTCAGAAAGAAAGGTTTTCAGGATGGTTATTCAGTGGAATACCTGGGACAAAGGAAAACAGTACTTATATTAATTTCAAGAGGAGCTTCAATAGTGATATAAGAAGATAAAAAAAAGATAATAATGACAGATTTGTAGTGCTAAGGGGATATTGGAAGGGTGCAGGATTACACTGGCATATATTTATATTCCACCCAAAACTGCAATAATGGAGCTTAAGAAAATTCTGGGAGAAATAATCAGTTCAGCAAGGAATATTACTTATAGGTGGGGACTGCAACTTGATTTCCAGCAGTGGAGATGTGTCTGGTAAGGGAAATTATAACAAAGGAGGGTAGATTTTTCGAAGAAATGTATGAAGATATTTGGCATGGTAGATGTGAATTCAGTAACAGGAGTTTGGAGTGAATTTACATATCATTCCCCAAGATATAAAAATTGGTCTAGGCTAGACAGAATTTACATTTCACAGGAACATGTGCATTTAATTGAAGGTCTTGATACTTTTCCAATAACTATTTTAGATCATCCACCGATAACAGCTAAAATAAAAACATAGGGTAATGAAATAAAAATGAGACATTGGTGGTTTCCCACCTATCTGTTAAAAATGGAGGTATTTAAGGAATGGGTAGTGGAGATTATTCAGGAGCTGTCAGGACAGAATTTTTTTCTGAAAATATAGCTAGGGAGTAGAATAAAATTAAGGTGGAATTTTAAAAAATAGGGTGGAAATAAAAGGAAGGAGAGCTATGGTTAAGAAGTAACAAGAATTATTTAGAAGGACTGTCAAATGTTAAAGTATTGCAGAATAGAGGGAATCTCACAGAACAAGAAAAGGATCAACTGCAGAATACTAGGCAGCAAATAAGGGATTACCTTGACAACATGCAGGAGCTTAGAAAGACTGCTGTTAAGCAACAGTTTTTTGATGATAACACTAGAGCACAAAATCTTTTAGCACAACTCAGGCAACAGAAAGTAGAAAGGGCTGTCGCCAGACTTAGGGAGCCTATAACAAAAAAGGTAACAAGAGATCCTGTACAGGTTGTCATGAAAGGAGATCCTGCCAGCCGAGCTATCTGGAATTTTGTAAATAATTATATGTTATTTGTGAATATCAACATGATTAATATAAGATACTTGTGTTACAAATGTATTAGAACTGTATGTTGTGTGTATATCAAACTGCTGGTACAGACGTGTGTGCTGAAAAGGTATTTTACAAAGTAAAGTGATCTTAAAGATGTATCCACAGTGTACCCTGCTGTAAAAGAACAGAAATGTACATACACTTTTGTAACCGCTTAAATGTATATATTTTAACAATGGAAAATGGAACACAGGCTAACTTGCAAAACTTCAGAAAAATAGTTGAAATTAAATTTCTTTATGGCTGGGCCATTAAAAAAGATATCTTTCAGTTTCAATGCAGCAGGAGACATAATATCTGCACTAGAAAAGTTTTCTGTATTGTCTTTAAATGTGGAGGAATGTAAATTATTTAATGGCTTCCAGGATCTGTGAAGATCTGAGGGGAAGCCCTTGTGTATGTATTTTCACAGGTAGATGCTAAATACTTCTAGCTTTGAGCAGTGGGGGTTTTACCTGGCATAATGTCAGATGACAAGAAATGAGGTCATTCTGCACGCTATCCCAGCAGTAAAATTTGAGATATGAAGCTGGGAGGTCTATGAAAGAGAGAGAGAGATAGCATTCTGTATTTTGTCTTTGTCCTGACATCAAGATCTACTCACCACATCTGTCTTGCTGCTCTATTTAAGTAAGTGTACTAGGAAACAGTATAATTCTCTTAGATTCAGTCAGGAATATAGCAAAGCTTAGCTTAGATATTATTCTTTATTTGAGACTGTCCTGCAATGTTGTTTTAAATAATTCCTGTGATTTTGAACTCTATCACTGTACAAATTTATTATTGTCTTGTTCTTTTATTATTAAATATACTTAAACATTTCATTGTGACTGATCTGTCTAGACATATTTAAGTTCTGAGAGCACTTGTATATTTATTTGGCAACACTGTGCAGGCCATTCCTAATAACCTTGCTCTTGGCTGGTGGCACTAACAACTACCTTATAGTATGGGCAGAAAGGGCCATAGCTAGCAAACCTGTGCCAGCCTTTCCCAGGTGTGTGTGTGTGTGTGTGTGTGTGTGTGTGTGTGTGTGTGTGTGTGTGTGTGTGTAAATCAAACCTCAAAGAGTGTGTGTGTCAGCTACTTGGGCAGGGACACAAAGTACTGGTTGGATAGAGAGGGTGCTGGAGTTCTTGGCTTGGCCACTCAGCTGAGATCTTAACCATATAGCTGTGCCAGTGGGGAGTCTTATTGGGGATCTGGAGAAAAACAGAGAAACTAGCCCAGGACTGTCTGTGGTCTCTGTGTGCTCTTAAGGGAAATTGCACTTGGTGTAGAGAGCTGCATCTGGAAATGGTATGTGTGTACTTGTCATCCTCCCAATGTATGTGTCCCACTGGTGTTAGTGGTCATGATTGAGGCTCCTTGATTACTGGGCCAGTGATGAGGCATCACATTTATTGGTTGGCAATGCTGGGATATCCACATATTGGGTTTCGGTGGTGTGGATATTTAATTCCTATTGCCTATAAACAGTGGTCACTAGAGAAGGTGTTAGTACTCTCAACCAGCCACACAGTGAACAATCAGAGTTTCACATCACAATAGTTTTATTTATTTTTTGTTAGCTTAGTCAGGGAGAGTAGACAAGGATCTCAATGAGGAATATGGCAAGCAGACAAGGAGCCAGCTGGCTAAGATGTGCCAAGACAAAGGACTGGTGCATGCCAACCTGACTTAAGCAGAAATGATTGCAGCCTTAGCCACAGCTGCATCACAGACCAGCAACCAGGAGGACAACCAGACTGGCCTTGGAGATGTACAACTCTCAGAAAATGGACTGTTCAACCTTTCCACAGAGGACTCAAAACCCTCCTGGAGTTAGAGAGACTTGAACTGGAGGACAAACGTTTGGAACTAGCATCAGCAGAGAGACTGCAGCAGGAGAAACAAATGGAATTACAAACAGCAGAGAGATTGAGATGTCTGGAAGCTGAAGAAAATGAGAGGCAGAGACAACGTGAAAAGGAGATGCTGAGTCTTCGCCAGGGTCATGGATGTGATGGGGAAGAGAATAACTGAACCCCAGAAGCAACAAAGGTCAGTAAATTTCTAAACCACCCCAACAGAGTCTGCCAGTAGCAGTGGAAGCCACTAGTTCAGGTACGCGGCTAGGACAAGGGTTAACTGTTTTAAATGCAACAAGTGGGGCCATGAAGTATATAGATGTCTATGGAGGCAAGGTGGGGAACAAAAGATGGGAGAGCCAGTAAGTGGGAATAACAGAATGCCAGCAGTAAATTGTCTGGTGACAACAAGGATACCAAACTACCACTATACCTCTCAACCATACTGAATTCCTCGGTAAATACTGGTTTTGAGGGCAAAATATTGGGGTTCCACAAATTCCTGAGTGGCCCCTTTAATTTCTGAATTTCCGGGGGGGGGGGAGGTTTGATGAATTTGCTCCTGACGTCATCACGCGCAGGGTGTGCACAATAATGTCAGTTTCATGAGGCAGACAGACAGCCTGCCAGAATTCAGCTACTTAATTTAACTTAAGTACCTTATTTAAGTGCAGCAGTCAAGAGCTGCAGCCTGCAGAGTTGGACCACATCTTTCTTCCCCCAGCTCAAGTAAGGGGGAAAAAAAAAAAAAGACTGTAGTGGCGGGGGTGAGAGTATAAGAGACTTCACTTAATTATGTTTACCAGCCTTTTTCTTGTGTGTAGTACTTCTTTGGAAATTGTACTGTTGCTGTATTGCTTTTCTTTTGGCTCGCTGCATTGATATTCAAGTGGCAGCGGGGCACTTTCAGACTGTTTACTTAATTCTGTTAAGTTAGGAACTTGGGACTGCTTTTTCTTATGTGCACTTCTTTGGAAATTTGTGTGCTTGAGTGGAGTGCATTGTTGCTGCACTGATGTTCTTTCTGTTTACTTCGTTTGGGACTGTGCAGGGCTCACTACATTGATCTTCAAGTGACGGGGGGCAGGGCATTGAAGTGTGTGTGCTTGAGTGGAGTGCACTGATTTTCTTTCTCTTTCAAAATTATTGCATTTAAGTGTGTGTGCTTGAGTGTATTCTATTAAGCTGTTTTTACTTTTGGGACCAATCTTGCTGCATTGATTTGCATTTGAAGGTGCGTGTGTAGGTGGTGGGGTAGTGTTGGTAGCTTTGTTTGCAAATTTCTGTACATACCGCATACTTTTCCCCCTTGAGGATGCTGAAACTAGGTTATGATAGGTGTGTGTGTGTGTGTGTGGGGGGGGGGGGGGTCAAAGACTTTTCCTTGGTTTCAAGAAGCTTCAGTGAAACAAAATCAGAGACCATGTGTAACTGATACAATAGGCAACCATTACCTGTCTCTCAACCTGTTCAAAATACTTTGAAGATCTCACATTAAATGTGTGATCCACTTACTGAATTGACAACAGATGCACATTTTGTGCAAGCTTTTTTTAGGCATATTATTATATTTGCTTTTGATAGCCCCTGCTCTGAACTCCAGTCTAGCAGTGTTTCTGAAGTTTCATATTGTTGCTTGCACAACACAGTAATTGTTTGTCCTATATATTATAACTACTTTTGCTATTTTTTGTGCTTTGATTTACTTAGGATATGTATGCTGTAGTAAAACAAAAAAAAATAGAACTATATAGCACAGAGCACCTACCTGCTCAGAATAAAATACATTGTACGTTTCTGGCAACAGCAAAAGAAAATGTCAGTTTTTTTTTCTTGCTTGTAAAAACAAAACTCATTAGCAGCCAGACAGGATATTCAAATGCTGCAACCTGTAAGAAAAAAATAAATACTAAGACATGGTGTAACATAAATAATCATCAATATATACATTTTTTTATAGTTCTGGTTATGTGCTTCAACTACACAGTTGCCCTGTATGTACAAGTTTTTATGGAAATGTTTATGCTGCAATATGATGGTCACTGTATAAATGTCAGCTTAATCAAAGTCATTTAATTATTTCAAAAAAGAGGAATGTCTACTCAGGGCATCTGTACATTTGAAAGCAGTAATCATACAACCACTGATGTCCTAGGGAGCTAGGCTTTACAAAGAAGTTTGTGTGTTCATTTGGAGCTCTCTGACTGAAACAGCCTTTTCTCTCCGGAAGTCATGTGCATTTTCTTGGTCTCTTTTTGGTGTCTCCAAATGACGTCATGTAGTTCTTTGCTCAAAATTACTGTCTGATATATCTGGCTTAGTTGTGTGATATGTCAACATTTTCTGAAGATAATAGCTATTATTATTGAGCTAACAGTAGAACGTGAGGCTAGCTAAACTATGTGCTAGGATCAGTGGAACTCCTCTACAATTCCACTCTTCTAAAGACCTGATGCCACCATGTAGTGCAGTTCATTCTGATAACTGTAATGGCTTTGCAACTATTAGCCATGGATCTTACAATCCTCCTGGGCACCTGAAGCCACAATGGAGTCATTATTTTGCATTATTTGTCAGGATTTTGATAAACGTTCTTTAATTGCATACTACTAAATGGTATCCCACAATTCCACCGGAATGGGTGGGGTTGCATAATTATGTATGCAAATGTTATGTTAATCAGAGCACAGATTTGTACCTATTTTTCATGGGCCTTTGTCCAGACTTTTGATGTTTTCAGGTTGAGAGGTATGACTACCATAAGAGGTTGTATCCTATCTTAGATTGTAAACAGGCCACTGCTAAGACAGAGAACAGTCTCTGACCTTACCATTGTGAAGCCTGTAATGGTTAAAGAGGAGCACTACTTGCTTGGGGAGTTTACTCCAGTTAGAGCTTTAGGAGGGACCCCATTCCAAATACCTTTGGCTAGGGTTCGCCTTGACTGGGAGGGTGGAAAAGGAAGCAAGCAAGTAGGTGTGTTTGAGGATACCCTACAGATGTCCTGAAAGGGAATGATTTTGATAATGCAGTACATTATGTGCATGCACTGACATGCAGTCAGGCTTGTAGACAAGCATGTGGGTCGGGTAGCCTGGGGGGGGGGATCCAGACAGACTGCACACTTGAAGCCAGGACTGGTGTGGTGGTTACTTCAGGGAGGGAGGGAGCTACCCTATAGCAGTGAGACTGAAGGTGAGCCACAGCTGCTTGTGGGTACTGATGTTCCCTTGGACAGAGTGACTGTAAGGGCAGAGGTGAGTAGTAGTACCAGGCTGACAGTGAGGCACTGTTGTCAGACAATACCAGACTTGCTGTGGAAGGGGAGCTGGGAAGGATTACAAAGAGACAGTTGAGACAGGCTCAGCTCTCAGACCCTACATTACAAGGCCTGAGGGAGGTAGCAAGTTGAGGCACCTGATTGTCAAGGAAAAGGGGAATCTGTATACTGGGACAAAGAGTTACTGTATAGAGAGTGGGCCCCTGAAGGAGGGCTAGAGGGTGAGAGAATACAGCAGTTGGTAGTGCCCAGAGCCTACTGTCTGGCACTTCTAGCCATAGGCCATGACATTCCCTTTGCAGGTCATATGAGTACAAATTGTATCAAGAGACATATTATGCAGAACTTTTATTGGTCTGAGATTTCCAGAGATGTAACAGGGTACTGCAGGACCTGTGAGCAGTGTCAAAAGGTAGGCAAGGCAGGAGATAAGGGGAAAGCTCCTTTGATGCCTTTGCCTGTGATTTAGGAACTTTTTTTCAGAGGGTAGCTATGGATATTGTGGGGCCTCTGAGTACCCCAAGTTCCACAGGGAAGAAGTATATCTAGTGGTAGGAGATTATGCTACCAGATACCCTGAGGCAGTGGCTCTTTCCTCCATTGAGGCAGAAAAGGTGGCAGATGCTTTGTTAGAGATTTTTCAGCAGGGTAGGTTTTCCAAAAGAAATACTGACTGACAGAGGTGCCAATTTCATGTCAGACAATACAGTTGTGTATACTTACCATAAATGTAGATGTTCGAGTGTATTCACTGTTGCAGTCATCACACTTGGGTTATCCTGCCAGGGGTAGCCCTCAGTCGGCCCAAATACCAGAGGCTTAGTATTTCTGCATCGGTTGCTGTCGCTCCAGGACTGACGTCAGGTCGTCAGTGGTATAAAAACAGGCAGCCGACACCATTACATCAGTTTTTCTTACACCAACTGTCAGGAGCCCCCAAATAGGGAGCTAGGTTATGGTGGAAGAACACCACCAGTAGAAAGTAAATACCAAAAATTTCCTGTAAGGAGAGAGAGAGAGAGAGAAGGGGGATGGAGGGTAGCAAACCAGGACTGCAACAGTGAAAACACTCGAACATCTACATTTATGGTAAGTGTACACAAATGTACTATGTTCTTCTTGTTTCACTGTTGCAGTCATCACACTTGGGTTGATTCCCAAAGCTAAAGAAAAGGGTGGTGGTAGTCAAGACGACTGGGGGCTGGCTAGGATGCCCTGCAAGACTACGGTGGCAAAGCCTGCCCTGGATTTGGAGAAGATAGGCAGATGGTAATGCTTGGTGAAGGCATGAACAAAAGCCCATGTTGCAGCCTCTAGGATGTCTCTGGTGGGGACCCCTCTGAGAAAAGCTGCAGAGGTGGAGGTTGCCCTGGTGGAATGGATCCTGACCCCTTTTGGGGGTGGCTTTCTGTGCTGTTTGTAGCAGAAATGGATGCAGTGCGCTATTCATTTGGAGATTGTTTGTTTGGATATGGCCTTGCCCTCTGCCCCTGCTGCAAAGCTGACTAGCAATTGGTCAGTTTTTTCTAAAAGATTTAGTCCTTAATCTGAGCTGTCTGTGCACATCTAGAGTGCAGTATCCTTTCCCCCTTGTTTTGTGGGTTAGGGAAAAAGGTGGGCAAATGAATGGATTGGTTGAGAGCCACACTGGACACCACTTTAGGCATGAAGAAAGGGTTAGTCCTGAGGGAGACCCTGTCAGCATGGAAAAAGATGAAGGGCTCTACAGCCATGAGTGCTTGTAGCTCTGAAACTCTTCTAGCTGAAGTGACGGCCAGAAGCAAGACTGTTTTCCAAGAGAGGAATTTTAACTTTGCTGAAGCTGCAGGCTCAAAGGGGGGGTAGGGTGAGATTTCCAACACAAAGTTAAGGTCCCAAGCTGGGGTAAGAGCTCTTCTGGGTGGCCTTAAGTTGTTATCCCCTCTTTGAAACTGTTTGATGAGAGGGGGTGAGAAGAGAAGTGGCTCTGTGCTGTAATGAGCAGAGATGGCAGAGGCATGAATTTTAACAGAACAGAAGGATAGACCCCTTTGTAGTAGGTCTGCTAGGTAATCCAGGATGAGCGGTAGGGAGGGCTGTGTTATTTCGGCTCCCTTAGCCGGGATCCAGGTGCAAAACCTTTTCCACTTGTCAGCATATGATATTCTAGTGCTGGGGTGCCTAGCCTCATGTATAACATCTAGGACTTGTTTGCTTAGGCTGGCAGCTTGAGGAGAGGTCAGGGAATAAGCCAAGCTACCAGGTTGAGGGTCTGCAATTGTGGATGCATGAATTCTCCATTCTTCTGGATCAGGAGTGTTGGGATCTGAGGTAGGTGCCATGGTGGCAGGGGTGACAGGCTGCGCAGCAGTGGGTACCAGTGCTGGCATGGCCAGTCTGAGGTAATCAAATTGCCCTTGGTTTTTCAACCCTTATTTTGAGCAGTATCCTTGAAATGAGTGGTAGAGGGGGAAATGTATAGATCAAGAGGTTTACTCATTGGAAGGATAGAGTATCCACTTTCCAGGCCTTGCTATGAGGTTCCCTGGTGCAGAATTTGCTGAGCTGATGATTGGAGTGGGAGGCAAAGAGGTCCACCTTTGGGATTCCCCATTTCTGGGTTACAAGGGTGAAGGTTCTGTGGTCTAGTTGCCACTTGTGTGGGTCTAGCAGGTTTCTGCTTAAGTTGTCTGCCAGAGAGTTTAGGGACCATGGCAGGAATTGTGCCAGCAGGTGTATTTGCATCGCTGAGGCCATGTGCCAAAGGGTCATGGCGAGCCTGCAGAGAGGTTAAGAGTGAGTCCCTCCCTGCTTGTTGATATAACACATCACTGTGGTGTTGTCTGTTTTGATCATTAGAAGCCCCAGGGAGAGTGGGGGTCTGAAAGCTGCCAGGGTATGCTGAACAGCTAGCATCTCTTTTTGGTTGATGTGCAGATGTATTTGATTTGGGCTTCAATGGCCCTGAATGCATCTGCCATCCAGGTGTGCACCCCAAGCATAGTCTGATGCATCTGTGGTGAGGGTCTGGGCGGCATGGGGTTGTGAGAAGGGAAGTCCCTTGTTTTGTTTGCGTGCTGCTGCCAACCAAAGAAAATATTTCCTTAGACAGGGTATGATAGTTTCCAAGTCTTGAGAGTGTTGACAACAAAGGCTTTTTAGGTACCATTATAGTTTCTTCATATGTAGTCTGGCATATGGAATGAGTAGAATGCAGGAGGCCATGAACCCTAGAGCTTGCAGGATTTTCCTTGCAGATAACTGGGTTCTGGTGGCTAGTTGAGAGAATTAACCTGTCAGGTAGGCTTGTTTTTCTGTAGAAAGGAATGCCATCTGGGAGGCTGTGTCCAGGCTTGCTCCCAGGAATACAATTTTTGTGTGGGGACTAGTTTTGATTTATTTTCATTGATAGTATACCCCAGGGAGGTCAGAAGGTCATTTACAAAGGTCAGGTGCTGTAATAGCCTGAATAAGGCAATCGTCTAAGTAGGGGTAAATTTGAATATTTCTTTGTCTGCAAAAAGCAATGACTGGAACCAGGCATTTTGTGAAAACTCTGGGAGCAGTGGATAAGCCAAAGGGAAGCACAGAGAACTGAAAGTGCATAGATCCTGCCCTGAAATGTAGATATGTCCTGCAAGATTCCCTGATTGGGATGTACAGGTAGGCCTCTTTTAGGTCTAGGGTGGCTAACCAAGCATCCTTAGAAAGCATAGGAAGAAGCTGCTGGAGAGTGAGCATTTTGAATTTTGGTATCACCAGAAAGGTGTTTAGAATGGATAGATCAAGGATTGGGCGCCAGGTGCCCTCTTTTCTGCCTGCCAGGAAGAGTCTGGAATAGAAACCTTTACCTATCTGATCTGCAGAAACATGCTGTATTGCCCTCATGGAGAGCAGGGAAAGTACTTGCTTTTTGACCTCTACACACTGTTTTGGAGGAAGTTCTGGGAACTCTTTTGGGGTTGGCAGAGTGGGGAAATAAAATTTGTATCCTTGGGACACTATGTTGAGGACCCATCAGTCATTGGTAATCGAGGCCAGTTGTTTGCATGGAAGGAGAGTTTTCCTCCTAGGGGCACAAGCAGGTGGGCAGAGGTAAGGGGTAGAGGTGTAAAGTCATTATGAGTTCTTACCATAAGGGGTGGCTTAGCACTCCCTGTTTTTGAAGAGGAGAGACTCCGTTGCTTAGATCTCTGCATTCCCTGGGACTGCTGTCTGGGGGGGGGGTCTGCTTCCCCAGGGTCTGGGCTAAGCTGGCCTGGAGGGGGCCGGAAGGGATCAGTGTTTGGAGGGGCAATGCCTACTGAGCCCTGGAGGCTGGACCTGTAAAACATCTTTAACTGTCTGCATAGATTTAGCTTTTTCTTCCATCTTTTTTAAGACGTCTTCTGCCTTGGTGCCAAACAAATTGTCTTTGTTCAATGGTGCGTCCAATAATTTTGATTTGACAAGGTCTGGCAAGGTCTGTTCCTTAAGCCAAGCATGCCTAAGGACAGAATCAGTGACTGCTGCCCTGCAAGATGCTTCTAGGGCATCAAAGCCACATTGCAAGGTGTGCTTAGTAACTTGGCTTGCAGAATGCATAAGCTCTTGTAATTCCTTATTTTCTGCACAAGCAGGAAAGGAAGATATTTTTTGTTTGAGGAGTTCCATGGTATGCTGCTGATATTTCAGCTTGTAGAATTGACAATTTAGTGCTCTAATAACAAGAGTTGCAGAGGTGTATACTTTTTTACCCCATCTGTCTAAAGCTCGTGAATCCCTGTCTGAGGGGGTGGGATTCTTAGCTGTGGTTACTTTGATTCCTTTAGGTCCTTGGGAGATGACCTCTGGGTCAGCAGTAGGATTTTTGAAAAGGAATTTGTGAGAGTCAGGGACTCTGTAGTACCTGTCAGGTTCCCTGGGAGCAGGAGGAAGGGTGTCAGGAGTCAAACTGGATTCCATAAAAAGATCATCCACAGCACTGGAAATGCTCCCTTAAAGTATGTAAGGTTTTCACCAAATGAAAAATCCTCGGGAGGAGAGGCAGAGGGAATGGATTCCTCTGCATCAGAATCCTCATAAGCAGAGAGGGGTTGCATGTCTTCATATTTAGAAACCTCAGAATCATCGGACTCCTGTTCAGATAAAACTACTGGGGACAAGTCTCTTTTTCTTTTGGAAGGGGTAGCCTGGCTTCCCCTAATAAGCATAATAAGGTCTTCCGCCATTTTAAGCATTTGAGATTGAGGCATGGAAGCAGGTGCCTGAGCTTAGGTGTAGTTTGTACCCTGGGCCTTAGAAACTTAGACAATTGTTAACTTTTTCTGACATCGGTTAGAGCAAGAAAAAAGGATCCCCAATGGGGTACTTAGCTTTAGAAGACTTCAACTTCAATTCGTAAATGAAAACTCGGGTAGCGGCCAACTGGCACTCATGCGAATTGCTTCTGCTTTGGGCTCCTTGGCAAGAAAGACTGATGTAATGGTGTCAGCTGCCTGTTTTTATACCACTGATGACCTGATGTCAGTCCTGGAGCAACAGCAACCGACGCAGAAATACTAAGCCTCTGGTATTCGGGCTGACTGAGGGCTACCCCTGGCAGGATAACCCAAGTGTGATGACTGCAACAGTGAAACACGAAGAACATCAGCTGGCTTGTCTGTGGAAGCACTGTGGGGTGAAGACCACCCCTACCATCCCCAGACTAATGGTGTGGTTGAGAGGTAAACTCTACACTAAAGACCATGCTATGGGCATTTGCACACCAGTTTAAGAGGGAGTGGGGCAGATATTTGCCCCATCTGTTTGCTTAAAGAGAGGTGTCCCAGGAATCCACAGGTTTTTCACCCTTTGAGTTGCTGTATGGGCATAAGGTGAGGGGATCTCTAGATTTGATTTGTGATGAATGGGAGGGTCTGTGTGAACCCCACAAGAAGGCTATTGTTGTATATGTCCTAAACCTCAGGACAAGGCTCAGGGAACTCATGGGCTTGGCCCAGGAGAAGCTGGCAGAAGCCCAACAGCAGAAAAAGGTTTAGTATGACAGGAATACTTGAGCTAGAGAGTAGGCTGTAGGACAGCAGGTTATGGTTCACATTCCTGTCAGACACAACAAGCTGCAGGCAGCCTGGGAGGGATCGCTCAAAGTAGTGGTGTAGCCAGAAATGTACAGTCTGTACTCAAACGTAATGTTGTTGCCCCCACAACCCACCTATCATTTTAAAAATGTACTCAATCCTCAAAATGCTACCCCCCCAATATATAGGAAGAGGACACATTGCTTTCAACTGTTACCATTTATACCCATAAAGAGCTCCTTTTAGAGGTGTATTCCTTTTCCACAAGTATTCTTTGTATACCTCTATACTGTAAATATTTGTTTATGCAGATCAAAACATTCAGTAGTTTTTGAGTGGTAAAGTTTCCAAGAGATACTCAAAAAAATGTACTCATATGAGTACACTGAGTATGCTTAGCTACACCCTTGCGAGTGGTAAGGAAGGTCAGTGATGTTAACTACATGGTATAACTGCTAGGCCAGAAGCAGGGGCACAAACTGTACCATGTTAACATGATGAAACCTTACCATGATAGGGAGGCCCTGGTGCTAAGTATTTGCAGTAAGAGGCTGAAGGAGTCTGAGGGGGATCTATGGCTATAGCAAAATCCCAAGTTACTAAGGTGGAGTCTAGGGTTGCAGGTATATGATATGACAGTGCAATACTGTAATGGGGTAATCAAAGCAAAGGCAGCTGGGATCGCAAGACAGGGAATGGTGTAATGTATTCCCAGATAGGCTCTTCCTTCTCAAGCAATGTTTCACAAGGGTCAGTTGAAAAAGTAGCTTGATTCTTTGAGGGGGGGTGGAATGTCATGAAAGGAGATGCTGCCAGCCCAGCTATCTGGACTTTTGTAAATAATTATATGCCATTTGTAAATATCAACATAATTCATATAATATACTTGTCCTATAAATGTATTAGAACTGTATGTTGTGTGTATATCAAACTGCTGGTACAAAAGTGTGTGCTGAAAAGGTATTTTATAAAGTAAAGTGAGCTTAAAGATGTATCCACAGTGTAACCTGCTGGAAAAGAACAGAAATGTACATATACTATTGTAACTGTTTAAATGTATATATTTTAACAATGGAAACTGGAACACAGGTTAACTTGCAAAACTTCAGAAAAATAGTTGAAATTAAATTACTTTATGGCTGGACCATAAAAAAGATGTTATCTTTCAATTTCAGTGTAGCAGGAGACATAATGTCTGTATTGGAAAAGTTTTCTGTATTATCTTTAAATGTGGAGGAATGTAAATTATTTTACAACTTCCAGTATCTGCAAAGATCTGAGGGAAGCCCTTGTGTATGTATTTTCACAGCTAAATGCTAAATACTGCTAGTTTTCAGCAGCGTGGGTTTTACCTGGGATAGAGTCAGATGACAAGAAATGAGGTAATTCTGCAAGCTACCCCAGCAGTAACATTTGAAATGTTAATTTGGGAAGTCTCTGAGAGAGAGAGAGAGAGAGATAGCATTCTGTATTTTGTCTTTGACCTACAACATCAAGATCCCCCTCACATTTGTCTTGCTGCTCTAATTAAGTGAGGGTACTAGGGAACAGTATAATTCTCTTATATTCAGTCAAGAATATAGCAAAGCTTAGCTTAGATATTTTCTTTATTT
Source organism: Protopterus annectens (assembly GCF_019279795.1). Classification (NCBI taxonomy): domain Eukaryota; kingdom Metazoa; phylum Chordata; order Ceratodontiformes; family Protopteridae; genus Protopterus; species Protopterus annectens. The sequence continues at coordinate 807,002,995 of NC_056747.1, read as the reverse complement.
GAGACTGTCCTGCAATGTTGTTTAAAATATTTCCTGTGATTCTGAACTCTGATATCACTGTACATATATATTTAGTTTTGTCTTGTTCTTTTATTTATTATTAAATATATTTAAACATTTCATTATGACTGATCTGTCTAGACATATTTAAGTTCTGAAAGTACTTGCATATTTATTTGTTGACACTGTGTAAACCACTCCTAATATCCTTGCTCTTGGTCAAACTACCATTTGTATTGATAGTAACATTACACAGTAAGATTGGACACTCTCTGTTAAGGGCCTTAAAGTAGCTGATAAAGAGTTGGCTGGTGGCAGTAATAACTACCTTATACTCTGGACAGAAGGGGGCATAGCTAGCATATCTATGTCAGCCTTTCCTGTGTGTGTGTGTGTGTGTGTGTGTGTGTGTGTGTAAATCAAACCTCAAAGAGTGCGTGTATCAGCTACTTGGGCAAGGACATGAAGCACTCCTTGGACAGAGAGGGTGTTGGATGTCTTGGCTTGGCCACTCAGTTGAGATCTCAACCCTATAGCTGTGCCAGAGGGGAGTCTTATTGGGGATCTGGAGAAAGAGAGATAAACTAGCCACAGAATGACTGCGGTGTCTGTGTGCTCTTAAAGGAAACTGCACTGGATGCAGCGAGCTACATCTGGAAATACTGTGTGTACCTGTCATCCTCCTAAAGTACGTCTCCCACTGGTGCTAGTGGTGAGAATTGAGGCTCCTTGATTACTGGGCCAGTAGTGGGGAGTCACAGAGGTATTAGAAATATTTCAGAAATTCTATGACAGTCTCTATAAAGCAGAGAAATACAAAAATCAAGAAAAAATACAAATGGAAATATTTATGAAAGATTTAAATATACCAAGGTTAGAGGTGGATGAAGCTCAATTACTAACAGGATAGGAGGAGATGAGATAAAAACTTGTGATGCATAACCAATCTACAGGAAAGTCTCCAGGAACAGTGGGTATGCCTGTGGAAGATTGGAAGCTATGAGGAAAAAACTGATAAAGATCTGGAAAGTTTTGTTTAACAATATCTTAAAAGGAGAAGTACCACCTTGCTGGAAGAAAGCAGTGGTAGCTGTAATATCTAAAGAGGGTAAGGGAGCCATCAGATCCAACTTCACACAGGGCCATTTCAATATAAACCATGATTATAAAGTGTTCATGTCTATAATGGCTAAAAGAATGGAAAAATTAATGCCAAAACTGATAGATATGGATCAATGTGGTTTTGTGGAGAGGAAACAAACATTTGACAAGATTAACAGAACATTGATGATCCAGAGGGAAGCAGAATGTAACAAAATACCATTGTTGTTGGTGGGTCTTGATACAGATAAAGCATTTGACAGAGTAAGCTGGGATAATAAGGTTGATTAGAATATATGAGGGATCAGAGGTGAAAATTAAAGTGGGTGGGGTCCTTTCTAATAATTTCTGCTTGAGCAAAAGGACCAGGCAGGGGTGTCCTCCTTCCACTTTATTATTTTCATTATATTTAGAACTACTGGCAAAGAAAATAAGGGACTCAGAAATTCAAGGATATAATTGGTATGGTAGACAAGACAAGCTGGCTTTACTTGCAGATGATGACATTTTATACTTGACAAAATCAGAAAAAGACATTACAGTCTTGTGGAACATTTTGAGACAGTTTCAGATGTTTTGGGGATACAAAATTAATGAAGCTAAAAAGGCAATAGCTATAAATTATGCACCCACACATGAACTGGTTCAGGAATACCCATATTTATGGGGAAAATGACAAAATGAAATATTTAGGAGTATGGATTAAAATGGTTTTAGTGTGGCAGCTTAAGATATGTGGGAAGATAATACAAAAACTGAGAAAATGGAAGCGTTGTTACAATGATATGGATAGTAAGATACAAGCAATTAAAATGTTTTTCATCCCTTTAGTCTTATACACAGGTCAGGTATATTTTTTAAATTTATTTGGACTGAAAGTTAGAGATTACCTTCCTTATCAGTGATTTATATCAGAGTATATGCAAACAGGAATAAATAGTAGGGGGTCCCTAAACGAAAGACCAGCACTGGTAGAGTTTTTAATAGCATCTAGAATAGAAGCTGCCATTAAAAAAGAAATAATTAGTAGAGCATATAAAATATTGCATGATAACTACAAGAATCAATCAGAGGAGGTTAGAAAGGATTGGGAAGAGAAATGGATAAGTAATTTACAAAGAAACAATGGGAGGATATATGTATGTCTCCCAAATATGCAACAAAATCTAGAAGATTTAGGATTTTTGCCTGGAAATGTTTACATAGATATGTTTATACCCCAAGTAAACTCCAGAGAATTTTTCCTCAGGCAGACAGTAATTGTTGGAGGTGTGAAGGAGGAAAAAAGAGGTAATTGTGAACACATTTTCTGGGAGTGTGGTGAGTTGGCAGACTTTAAGGATTCCCTGCTGGATGCACTGTCAGAGATGCTGTGTGGGGAGATTGGTCTGACAAGGGAGATGATTTTTATGAGCTATGATACAGAATCCGAACTGCCTAGACATGGTAAGGCCTTGCTGTGTCTAATAATAGTGGATGCCAAAAATAGCAATTACTAGAAAATGGAAATCAAAATCTAAACCAACTATACTGGAAGTAGTAAATATAGTAACAGAAATAAAACAACTAGAATTGAGATCTTTAGAAAAGGGTAGGAGCGGGCAGCCACGGTGGTGCAGTGATTAGCTTTGCCGCCTCACAGCAAGAGGTTATCTGGTTCGATACTCAGCTGGGGTGGCTTCTGTGCGGAGTCTGCATGTCCTCCCTGTGGTCGCTTGGGTTTTCTCCGGGTGCTCCGGTTTCCTCCCACATCCCAAAGACATGCTGTAGGTGGACTGGATACTCTAAATTGGCCCTAGGCGTGAGTGCGTTTGTGTCCCTTCTGTGGAAGGTTGGGCGCTGGGCTGGCAACTTGACACCGTAAAACTCCACTGCCAATCATGAGCGGACAGGTGATCCGCTGTGGCGACCCCTAACTGGGAAAAGCCGAAAGTAGTAGAAGAAGAAAAGGGTAGGAGCAAACTACATAGGAAAAAATTGGAATTGTGGGAAAAAGAAGTTATGTACTCACCATAACATTCCATCTGAGTAGGTACTTAATTTGTCTGCAACCTGTGGGTATCGGATCCGACCTCAGATCCGAGCTGGCAGCTTTCCAAGCTACAAGATCCGAGCTCCTAGCTCCACCCCCTACCCATAATCCCCTATGTGCTGTATTACCTCAGATCGGTTTTTGCCCATTACACAACTCCAAACCTTGAAAGAGGGAACAACACCGGACCTACTCTCCTAACAGGAGAAAAACTTAGGTGGCCAGAAGTCCCGACAAGGTTCGGGGGATGGCAGGGGGGGTCGGTTGCAGACAAATGAAGTACCTACTCAGATGGAACGTTATGGTGAGTACATAACTTCTTTATCTGAAGTAGTTACTTCATTTGCTCTACAACCTGTGGGACAGAGTCCCCAGCTACCTAGGAAAAAACCTGGGTGGCCTTTACGGAAGGATATTCCGAAGCACCGTGGAGCCAAAGAAAGCCCTACCTCTCTATATTATATCCAGCTTATAATGAGAAATAAATGTATGAGAAGAGGACCAGGTAGCTGCTGAACATATGTCGTCCAAGGGAATCCTGGACCAGAAGGCTGTTGAGGTGGCCATAGACCTCGTAGAATGAGCGTGAATTCCAATAGGAGCCAGTTTGCCTGAAGATATGTACCCGTGAACTATGCACTGACAAATCCAATTTGCTACAGTCACTTTGGAAATGGCCTTACCCATGGCCGATTTAGCAAATGACACAAACTGGTCCGACTTGCGAAAATCTTTAGTCCTGTGCAAGTAAAAACGTAGTTGTCTGTGTACATCCAGTTTATGCAATTTGTATTCCCCTCTATTCTGAACATTTGGGAAGAACACGGATAAATTTATTGACTGATTGATATTTGACTCCAAAGCCACCTTGGGTAAGAACGATGGATTATAGTCCTGAGGAACACTCTATCCTTGTGAAAAATGAGATAAGGATGTTTCATACACAATGCTTGAAGTTCTGAAACTCTTTTAGCTGAAGTAATGGCCACCAAAAAATCTGTTTTCCAAGACAAGAATTTTAACGGTACCGAAGCCGCGGGCTCAAAGGGTGGGCCTGTTAGGGCTTGTAAGACTAAGGTAAAATCCCACGAGGGCACCGCCACTTTCACAGGAGGCTTCAAAAGAAAAATGCCCCGCAAGAAAGTTTTGCATAATTTTGTAGAAGCCAACAATCCTAATCCATCTCCCACATGGAAATGGAAGATGGCTGCTAACTGCACCTTAATTGTAGAAGCACTTGCTCCCTGCCTAAAAATCAGCGACAGGAAGTCTAGAATAGTCGGAATAGGAACTGTAAATGGATCCAGGCCCCTGGCTTTAGCCCAGATGGAGAAACATTTCCATTTGCTGTTGTAAATTTTCCTAGTAGCCGGTTTATGAGCCGCGACTAGAATGGCCTTCACAGGAGATGAGATACCGGGAGTCCTTGCCATCAGTGGAACTGGATCAGCCAAGCCACATGCTTGAGGTTCACCAGGTTTGGGGTTTGGAATCCTGCCGGATGTGAAATCAGGTCTGGAATGGGATCCAGAATCCATGGAGGAGTCACACTGCGAGACCGCAGGTAAGGGAACCAGACCTGGCGAGGCCAGAATGGGGCTATGAGGATAACTCTGTTCCCCAACCGACGGGCTTTCTGTATGAACTTCATCATAAGTGGGAGGGGGGGATAAGCATAAAGTAGACCGGGAGGCCAAGCATGGACTAGAGCGTCTCTGGGATTCTCCCTTTCGGGGGAAGTATTGCGAAGTACTCGCTGCATTTTGTGTTTTAACGGAGAAGCAAAAAGATCACAGTGAGGCCAACCCCATTTGCGGAAGATCTGCTTCGCAACTGATGGATTGAGAGACCACTCGTATGGAGTAAGAATCACTCGACTCAGTTTGTCCGCTAATATGTTGGACCGTCCCGGAATGTGTGTTGCTACCAGAAAACGGTTGGTGGATATCGCCCATTCCCAAACTCTCATAGCCTCTCGACAAAGGGGGCAAGACCTGGTTCCTCCTTGTTTGTTTATGTACCAGACTACTGACATGTTGTCCGTCTGGACTGCAATAGTCCCCAGAGGTAGAAGGTCGTGGAGAGCTTGCAATGCTAGAAGCACTGCCCTCATCTCTAGGACATTGATATGCAAAGCGGTCTCTAGGGGAGTCCACGTGCCTTGGACGGTTCTGCCCGAACAATGCCCCCCCCACCCGAGGCGAGAAGCATCCGTGGTCAGCATGGCTTGGGGAGGAGGGACGATAAAGGGTCTCCCTTCCTTCAGTTCTGGAGCGTGGAGCCACCAAAGAAGGGAGTCCTTGCAAACTCTGCTCAATGGAATTGGAGTGTTCGATGGATGGAGAAGTAGAGACCACTGAACTTGAAGGGTCCACTGGAGAACCCTCATCCGCAGACGAGCGTGGAGGGAGAGACCAATCGCTGCTGCCATAGATCCTAGTGCCCTCAGGACTAATTCCGCTGCTGGCGCCGGACTCTGAAGAAGGGTTTGTACCTGAAACGACAAGCTGCTCAGCCTGTCCGCAGTTAGCATAGCACGAGAGATGCGGGTATCTAACTTGGCCCCTATGAACTCAAGGACCTGCACGGGGCAAAGAAAGGACTTCTGTAGGTTCACTGAGATGCCTAAGCTCTGGACAAGGGTCAGAGCATAATCTCTTGCCACGCAGAATTGATGCCTGTTGGTGGCGGTAAGGAGCCAGTCGTCTAGGTACGGAAAGACCTGAATGCCCTGAAGTCTCAGGTGGGCTGCAACCACTGCCATAACTTTGGTGAACACCCTGGGGGCTGAGGTGAAGCCGAACAGAAGAACCCTGAACTGATAATGACTGGCTCCCAGCCGGAAGCGGAGAAACCTTCTGGATCATCTGTCCATCAATATGTGATAGTACGCATCCTTGAGGTCTATAGAGCACATCCAGTCATTCTGCTGCAGGAGGGGTAGAATTGATTAGAGGGTGACCATCCAGAAATAATCTCTGGATATGATACGGAGCACCCATCGATCTGTCGTAATGGACTCCCAATTTGACAGATGCTCTGACAACCGCCCCCCGACTGCCTCCAGAGAGGGACAGCCGGGTAAGCCCTCAGGGCTGCTGCACGGATCTGTCCGGGAAAGGTTCTCTCGACCCGAAGTTATGCGGTCCCCCTCTGCCTCTGGGCCGGTGTCCACCTTGTCCTCCTCTGCCTCTAGAGGATGAGGGGTCCAAAGCTGGATGGGATTGCTGAGACTTACGGAACCACAACTTCTTTTGTCCCCTCTGATTCCTTGAAAAGGATCGTTGGGGATTAGAGAAGCGGACTCCGACGGCAGACAGCTTCTTTCCGTCCTTCTCGCTTTGGACCAGCATCTCGCGAACGGTCTTGCCGAAGAGCGAAGACCCGTCAAAGGGCGCATTCGTGGAGGACGCCTTGAAGGGGTCCACGAAATCGCAAAGACGGAGCCAGGAGTGACATCGCAAGATGACCCCGGCTCTGCTGGCCCTAGCGGCTCCCTCCGTAGCATGGGAGAGTAGCCGCATGGACGTGTTAGAAATGGATTTCAGAGTGGCCATACGAGTCAAGAAACCTTTCTTGTCCTCGACCGACATGGACTCCAGGGGGGCTGCAGCATATTGCTTAATCAAGTCTCGCTGTAGCCTAATGGTATGTGCCATATAGTTCAGCGCCCTTATCAAAAAGGTCGCTGAAGCAAACATCCGCTTCCCAATGCGGTCCAGCGCTCGAGATTCCTTATCCAGCGGGTGAACCGAAGAACTCTCCTGCGCAAGTTCCCTCTTGGTGGCGGCTGCCACTAACATGGCATCCATGGGAGATCCCTTGGCCCAAGACTGTCTATCCACTGGGGGGGGGGCTAAGGATCTTGTCGGGTCGTTTCGGGATAGGCTCCACGGTGTCGGGCTCCTTCCATGCCCTGGTAGTAATTAGGTCTACCAGGGGGTCAGCCGGAGGGGACACCCAGGAGGTAGAAGGGCCTGCCTCAAATGCCTCCAGGAACACGGATTCATCCGTGGAAGGTTTTTGGGCAGACCACCCCCCTCTAATACGCAACATTTCCATGATGTCTCCAAAGGAGACATCCTCGGGGGGGGGGGTGACCTTGGGGAACCTTCCCCATCATCTAAATCCGTGTCGGTGGTGACGGACTCAGGGGAGTCCAGGTGCCTCCTTTTGCACCGATGTTTATGATGGACCGCCTCGGTGGGACTATCCAAAGAGGGCTCATCAACAGGGTCCTGTTCCTCCAAGGGAACCAACTGGAGGGCTTGAGCAGGCTGTCCCGATGGTCGGATGATGGAGGATAGACCCACATGCAGTGGGGGTACGGGAGGATCCGAAGCCCAAACCGGGGACCTGGAGGTCCTCGACAGTACCCTCTCCACTACCTCAAAAGCTGAAGGAGAACTACTCTCGCCCGGCTCCGAGAGCAATCTCCTCGGCTCCGAGGTAGGGATCGGGGTCAGAGGCGATATAGCCGGAGCCGAGAGAAAGGTGTGCTCCAAACCCAACGGAGCCAAAGACACACCAGCTCCCCCAGATCCAACGCTCAGCCCTCGGCCCCGAGAGCTCGGATCCGACAAACTCGAAGGCACAGTCGGCGTCAAAGCGACAGGAGCTATCGGCGCCGATGAATCTCCGGCTCTGAAAGGGCCCGGATCCGATGACTCCGAGACCCAAAAGTGGGTCAGAGAAGGCGTGATCGGAGCAAACATGGGGGCCGCAACTCCCCCCCAGAGGGGGGGGGAGGCAAGAGCATCCCCATCTGCATCTGGGTCTGGATGAATTGGCACATCATCCGATCTATGTCCACTTCGGTGAGGCTTCTGGTGGACCTTGAAGAAGTTGTCAAGATGGGCCGGGAGGGCCGCCTCGATGACCTCGAGGGAGACCGATACTCCTCCTCCAGCGAAAAGCAAGGTGAATGGAGCCAAGAAGGGGAGGATCCAGAGACCCTCGAGGGAGACTTAGCCAGCTTAGACGGCGGGGCTGAGGGTTGAGTCTCAGCCCGCCTTTTGTGAGACCCATGTCCCTTGTCCTTGTGCCTCTTCTCCTTAGAAGAAGAGGTACCAGAGTCCCCCGAACTCAAAACCAAAGAGGGAGGTTGAGTCGGGGGCACAGAAGGCACGGGGGCTGCCGAGGCAGCCTGCGCCTGAGAGGGAGAGGAAGAAGAAGCCGATTCCTGAGGCAACAAGCCTGCCAGGATCAGCTTGTTCTTCCTGTCCCTGAGAGCTTGAGGGTTAAAGGCCGCACAGATTGTGCAGGCTGATAAGTGGGCCGCCCCCAAGCATAAAACGCACTGAGTGTGGCCATCCACCGGTGAAAGCTTATGGCCACACTCAGTACATTTTGAGAAAACTGCCTTAGGCCTTTCCTCCATGACACCACTCACACAAAACACACCCAAACACTAAGGGGGGGGGGGGGAGGGTGATACATGGGAAACTACAATTAACTCGTTAGAGATGAACAAAAAACTATCTTCTAACTACACCAGAGAACTACACACTCTCTCAACAAGAAAAATAAAATAAGAAATTTTATCACAAAAAAGCTTGGAACTCACCAATAGCCAAGGAGCTCTTCAAAAGGTAGCTGCTTCAGTAGTGGCAAAAAATGATCTGGGGTAATACAGCACATAGCAGGGGATTATGAGTAGGGGGAGGAGCTAGGAGCTCGGATCTTGTAGCTTGCAAAGCTGCCGGCTCGGATCCGAGGTCGCATCTGATACCCACAGGTTGCAGAGTAAATAAAGTAACTACTTCAGATCAATACATATGAGGTGCTAGGACTTAACTCATTACAGCCGAGTGCGCTTCCAGGTGTTTCTGCAGTTAGGTCCTACTGCGCCTCTAGGCATCAAATATTGCTTGTTCATATTTGCATTAGTAATTCCAAAACCATGCTACATATAAAGTATCAGAATATTTTATATTGAAGCATACATGATGGCAAACACAACTGAATAGATATTTGACCTCTGTCAATGTATATTTCTTAGGACTGTAAGGTGATAACTTCATTTTTTAAAGGTTCAAGCCACACCCACTGGGAGTTAAAGGTGCACACTCAAAAGAGCTGTACTGGAGTGAATGAGTTTTTAAATGAGCTATGTAACGTTTGAGTGAGAAAGATTGGGTAGATTATAAGTGATGTAAAATGTTTGCAACTGGGAGTGTGTCAGTATGGTTTGTGATGTAAAATACTTGTGACTAGGACTGTGTTGGTGAGGTTTGTTTTCATTAAAGATGTTTCTTACTAAAAAAGGCAGGAATTGAATAATTTATGTAATACTCCTTAGGTTATATGATATATAGCAATATATGTGAAGTACTGTATAATGTTTATGTCAATATAGTGTGATTACTTTTATATGAATGAAAATGTGCCTATGTCACAAGTGATAATTCAATAAAGGTGTTTGAAAAAAAAAATAAGACAAGGAATAGTGAGTATATTCTTGTGAAAAGATAAATTAGTAATGTTTAAAGCTTTAATATTTATGCAACAGTTGGTAGAATGATAGACAGCTCTGAAGTTCACAACAGGTGGTGAAACAGTTACTCATACCATGTTAGAAGTTTGGCACTGCTGAAGAAGGCTGGGTATGATGCCTACATTAAACATTTATGTTACTGCATTAGCCTGTTTCTGTTGAACTGACCACTGGAGACTGCAGTTTGCTTACAAAACTGTTGACAAAGTGTTGTGATTCTCATAAGGGATGCTGTATTTGGAGCTATTTTAAATCATCATTGTAACACTAGGTAGATATTCAATACACTGGATTTAAACCATCAAAAGGAAGCATTCAAAGCCACTGAATTTACACAAGATATTGCTTTTGCAAGAACATCAGCCCCCCCCCCCCTGTGCCCAATCACCTGATCTCAGGAAAATTCACTACATGCCATCCCTTTGGAGTATAAGTAAGTGGTACAAAACTCTGTATGCACCAAGTTACACTGCTGAACAAGTTGAATAATCTACAGTAACGTGATTTTTCTGACAAAATACACACTAATGAAATGTGCATTGACTGAATGCATGCACCCCTTGTACTGCATTGCTTATTGTTGATAATGGCTAGCAATAAAAAATTTAAATTCTGCCAGATCTAATAAGAAAAGGTACTTCATTTAGAAATAAATGAAAATGCAGTTGCTACCTAGGTCCTTCTTACTCAATAAAATCAACAATATTAAAAAAAAGAAAGAATTCATGAAGCAATGAAAGGACCAGCACCTATGAAAACTAAAATAGTAATGGGGAAAAAAAGTCCTATATATAAAATGGAAAATTTACAAGAGATTTGGAAGGAAGGTAAGATCGGAAAGCTTATTTCTTTTAGCCTTCTAATTACATATAAAGATTTTGAAGCACTGAAGGAGTATGCAGGTAGTAAGTATGACCATATATATATATATATATATATATATATATATATATATGAAACCATGAAAGGTTCTATTGGTTAAAAAAAAAAGGAAAATCTGCATGATGTAAGAGTTATCAGGAAAGCATCTTGTGCTGAGTTGAACTCTGCTAAAGCTTTTAAGGAAGAACTATATTCTGCCATTCTGAAAGAAAATTATTTGCCTGAGCAAATTACATTTACTTTGGAAAAGGATGCCAACATGCACATATATGCAACAATTAAAACCATGACTGAATCTGAAGCATTCAAGGATTGACTTCTTTTGGTGGGGAATGTTGCTGGTTTCAAGGTAAAACCCCTTATGATACATCACTTAAACAACCCCAAGGCTTTCAAGAATGTCAGTAAGCATGCACTACCAGTATCCTGTGGGGGAAAAAAAACTCTTGGATGACCCTAGCACTGTGAGAATTGTCTTCTAAACTGTCCCCCCCCCCCCAAGTCAAAGAGTGCTGTCTTTAAAAAGGCATTCCATTTAAAATGTTGATGATTTTGCTATAGGATACCCACCATAACTGGACAACATGAAACCAGATGTTAATGTGGTTTATCTTCCAACTAACATCTTCTTACTTATTCAACCACTGGACCAGGTACTAATGCAACCCTCTAAGCATATTACTCAGGCTACTGTTGCCACTAAAAGTGACGCAATGATCAGATAGCCTAGCAATCACCTATGAACCTCTTAACAACCACAAGGGTTTTTTTTAAGCTTAGTTATAATTCCCAAATATATCTGACATGTTTTGATACCCTAGGGTCACTTAAAGGGGTATATGTAGGCTTGAGCATAGGTGGTCAAGCATTTACAGGCTGTTTCTGTATAACAGAGACACAGGTGCCAGATTAGGGTAAATTTCCTATTCCCCATCCGCTTTTCCATGTTGTGCTTGAATTGGGTTAGGGAAAAACTCGACTTCACATGGATGTGAAACCTGTTCCAGAGAAGGGGTAGTCTGTGAAACACATGCCTGCTCTTCCAACATGTTCTCTTTATGTTGCAGATGAGGTTTAGACCCCAAGATTGAGTAATTCTGATGCTGTTGTTGATTTGTTTTGCAGATGTGCAACAGGTCTATCAGAGCAAGATCAGAGGGTGCTTTGTAAGTCCAGCAAAGATCACCTCTCAGTAGGCTACAGGTGGCTGAGTACAGGATAGAATATGTTTATGTTCTGTATTCTTTTTGTGGGGAACCTCTGTGGATATTCCAGTTGTTGCATATGCCTGGTTAGCTACATACCAAAGGGGGAGATGATTTGTTTGATGAGTATAGTGGAACAATTACATCCTTGGACCTAGATGAGATAACCTTGATTATACGTTGTGCAATATAGAATGATTTCCTTACTATTGTAGACACATGATGGTCAAAGTCCAGGTTATCATCTACACATGCTCCAAAATTCATGATCACTGGGTCTATTCATATGGATGTATTATCAATATGGTAGTTCCCATGGGTAGCCATCTTCCCAAATGATACTGTTATGAATTTATTGGCACAGGCTTTTAGAATGTGGCTCTGGCACCAGCTATTGATCTGTGTCAGGCCTTCTCAGAGGGTGTTTAAGTCTTTGGGGGAATTCCGTAAGTATGTCTAGTTTGCAACAGTTAGCAAACTTGGTCAGACAGAGGCCCTTGATATTGGCCTTGAATCAGAGACATAGACGCCAAACAGGAGCAGCTCCAGCTCTGAGCCTTAGGAACTCTGCTTGTGACTAGCCATTTTGTAGAGGTAGACACCCCTACCCTAATTTCATAGGTCTTACCTTTGAACCAACTTACTATCCAATGGGTGACATAGGAGTTACTATCTCAAATGCTTTGGACAGGCCAAGGTAGGCAGTATGCCCAGTTTTACAACTATTACTTTGGTGACCTTCTCAAAGTCCACCAGGTTGAGAATGCATGACCTGCCCTTGATGATACCAAACTGGGTTGGATGCAATGTCTGAAGATTTCCTATACTAGTCAGACTTATAAGTCTGCAGTTACCTGGGTCTGCAGACGGCCTGCCCTCATGCAGAAGGTTATCTGGGTCCATAGAGAGCCTGCCATTGTGAAGAAGGTTACCTAGGTATGTAAATATCCACTTTGTGCATTTGGAAAACATTTTGCACTGCACAAGTAACACAGCAACCTGGTAAGAGGTGACATGTCAACAGGTAAATGCAAAAAGGAAGAAACTCATGAAAAACAAAAACCTGAGGGTTTGTATGTTGTGAGGTGGTCCTGAGGGGTGAGACAGAAGGTCTGAAAAGGGATCCTGAACCCAAGGTGGGTATATCAGATGAGGCCAGAGCAATGGGGAACCACACTTGTCACAACCAGAATGAGGCAATGAGGATCACCTTACTCTTCTGTTGATAAGCTTTCTGTAAAAACTTTGATATGACAGGAGTGGGGGGGGGGGTGGGCATAAAGGAGTCCAGGGGCCAATCGAAGGATCACAGTCTCCCCCAGTGACTCTCCCTCTGGGGGAGTAGGGAAAAAAACTGCTGCATTTGGAATTGTGGACAGAGGTGAAAAGGTTACAGCATGGTTGGCTCCAGTGGTGAAAAATCTGTTCTGCCATGAAGGACTGAGACCACTCATGAGGAAAAAGAACAGATATGCTCAGTCTGTCTGCTAAAACAATGGACCTCCCTAGAATATGTGTTGATGAAAGAAAGAGGTTGCAAGAGATCACCCACTGCCACACACTCATTGCCTTCCAATACAAGCAGCAAGAGTGGGTTGCTCCCTGTTTGCTGATGTAGCAGACCACTGACATTGTCCATCTGTATAGCAATCATCTCTTCAGGAATGATGTTGTGGAATGTCTGCAACACTAGAAGGGCTGCCCTCATCTCTGGGATGTTGATGTGAAAGTTGGCTTGTAAGGGAGACCACGTGCCTTGGACTGTTTGCCTCAGGTAATGCCCCCCCCCCCCAACTGGGAAGCATCTGTGGTCACAGTGGCCTTGGACAATGGAAGAAAAAGGGGAAGCCCTGTGAAACATCTGGTGTGTGGATCCACAAGGATACACTGGCAGATCTTTGTGATTTGAATGGGATGTTGATTCATAGACCATGGAAAGTACAGTTGTGTACACTTACCATAAATGTAGATATTCAAGTGTATTTACTGCTGCAGTCCTGAATTATGAGATTTCCTACATTGGAAGCCCTTGGTTGGCCTGACTACCAGAGTAAAAAAACTCCTTCATCCCTCAGTTGACAGATGCCCTAGTCTGCTGTCAGGACGGTTGGGTATAAAGGGAGCCAGCCAATGCCAAGACATTAGTTTTTTTCTGCCTCCTAGAAGGTAGGAGTCCCATAGAGGAATCTTAAGCAAAGGACCAGGTAAGATGAAGGGGACTTGTAGGGCATCCCTGCAGAGGGTTCTCTGGAAGAGGATAACAGAGAAAAAGCTGTAATTTTAAGAAGAATAAGGGGAATGGAGGAAGGGAAAGAAGACTGCAACAGTGAATGCCCTCGAACATCTAAATTTATGTTAAGTGTATACAACAGTACTATCTTCTTCATGCTTCACTGTTGCAGTCCTGACTTATGGAATGATTCCCAAAGCTGAGATAAGGATGGAAGGTGCTTTAATGGGAAGAGAAGATGCCCTGCAAGATGGGAGTGGAAAATCCTGCTCTGGACTTGGGGAAGGCTGACAGGTGGTAGTGTTTGGTAAAGGTATGCACCGATGACCAGGTAGCTACTTTCAGAATGTCTTTGGTAGGCACTCTCCTTACGAAAGCAGTGGAGGTAGATGTGGCCCTAGAAGAATGGGTCCTAAGAGATTCAGGGGCGTTCTATCATGGAGACTGATTGCTTGGAGACTGGTTTTCCTTCAGAGCCCAAGGCAAAGGAAACAAACAATTGTTCTGACTTTAAGAGTTTTAGTCCTGTTAAGGCAGTAGTGAAGCTGGCTATGTACATCCAAGGAGTGAAGGATTATTTCTCCTTGGTTCTGTAGCTTAGGGAAGAAGGTAGGCAAGTATATGGCTTGGTTCAGGAAAGTGTCCATGACCACCACGGGAAAAAGGAAGGATTAGTTCTGTGTTGTAGAATAACAGGTGTGTTGTACCTTTAAGAAGCATTTTCAAGATCTGTGTGTGCATATAAATACCAAGCACATGTTAATTTCTGTGCCATTTTGAAGGTGCAGCCAGCATGTTAAAATCTATGTGCATGACAGCTAATCTGTTTATATGTTAAAGTTACTTAACCTCATTTATGATGTGTTTACATACAATAAGACTGCTTGAACAAGAACCCACAATGCTCGCTTGTTTTATCCTGACTTGGCGAGCGACATGGTGTCAGAACCGGGATTGCAAAGACTATTTTTCAGAACTACAAAGTGCAGAGGTAATGGCGAAGATGAATTAAAAGAACCGAGAGCAAAAAGGGACAGAAACAAGTCAAAGGTAAAGAGAACACACACAAATGATTTGTTTATTAAAATAGGTTAAATGGAGAATTACAAGGGCACAAAACATATTATTAAGCAAATGAGAAGTAGAAAAGAGCTCATTAATCAGATGAAATGTTTGAAATGGAGTTATTTGATAAAACAAGCATTACAAAAGTACACGAAGGGTTCAGAATTACCTTAGAATTGTAAAATAAGCAAGTTTAAAGTAAAACAAGCATGTTTAGAGTTAAAACGAGCACAAGGAAGTATAACTGGCATGAAGAGAGATTAAATGAGCAAAATGAATATAACACAAGGGCATAAAAGACACATTAAGAGATTCAATGACAGAAATGACTAATAGAAACGGCAGAAAAGGGCACTTTGAGTATAAATAAAGCAAAGGCGACTGCATGAGTTTTAGCAAATTACTGTGTTTTGGCACAAATTACTACTTCGTATTGATTGAAACCTTGAATAGCATAACTAGAGTTGTTCAAAGTATCTCAAAGTGTATAAATGTGCTTGTAGTGTGTGCTTATTAGGGTGTATTTATTCCGGAGAGTTTGCTGTGTGCACAGTGCAACTATTTTGTGAAGTGCAGTCAAGTGAAGCCATTTTGAAAATGTTCTTGCGCCTGGGTGTGTCAGTTCAGAGTGCCGCCATTACAGAGTTGTCTGGCAAAGTGCAGCCATTTTGGATACAGTTCAGTGTGCTGTGTAATGTTTATTCGCAAAGTGCAGTTATTTTGAGCTTCTTCTGCCCATACATTCACAAATTGCAATTACTTTAAGACAATATATTCGCAAAGTGCCATTACTTCAAAACTATTTATTCTTAGAGTGTCATTGCTTCGAGATAGCTTATTTGGAAAGTACAGTTACTTCGAAATGTTTCTTGATATCAGCTTCCATTGCTCAGTTTATTTGCTCTGTGCAGTTGTTCGAAATGTTTCTTAAAATGATGATGTTACTTTGGCAGCAAAAATGTTGATAAATGGCTTTGGCATTAAAGCGGTTATAAGAAAAGACAAAGGCTCGTACAGTAAAATAATGATGATAAATGACTTTAGTATTACTGCCTTTACAAGATCAATGGCTTGTATAGTAAAATAATTTCAAGGCAAGTGGCTTTACAGTAAAGATATTGCAAAGTGTTGCAGTGCCCAGCAATCTTATTTCATGAAATTCAGTTATACAGAGGCTCGTTGTATTGTTATAAGTATTGGCATAAATTTCAAGCACATGTATACATGTATGTACAAGTGTGTATGCTCATGCATATTTTCAATAGCTTTCACTGAGATATGTGAATATGGCAGACAGATTTCTCAAGGCACAACCACTTGCGTTTGATCAGAATATTGCAGAGAACTGGAGAATATTTGAGCAAGAATATGATATATTTATACAAGCAGCTTATTCTGATAAAGATGCACGCACCAGGGAATTCATTTTGCTGAACCTAGCAGGGTCAGAAGCCATTGAAAGGGAGCATTAATTTGCCTATTCACCAGCAGTGTATGAAGGTGAAGGAGAAACTTGTGGTGTTGTGCAGACTGAATCAAGGGAAGACCCTGAGTGTTTAAAGCACAAATTCAGTGAAATGTGTAACCACCAGACTAATGTTACACTAGAGAGGCATTTGTTTCACATGAGATCAAAGGTAATGGGAGACTTTTGCAGCTTATATTGCTGACCTGAGAAACGATTTGATAAAGGACAGATGTGTGGTACTAATAATGCTGCTGTGGAAAAGATTTTGCTTTGTAACAGTGATTTAATGCTGAGTAAGGCCATTGAGATTTGTCAGATTCATGAAGTAACAGAAAGGCACACAAATATGTTTGCTAATTATAAGAGCATGGTTTCAGTAGGATCCAGAGCTCATGTTGACAGCATGCAACTTTGACAAGCAAGAGCAGGCCTAAGCACATAGCAGCAGCCTCTGCGGGACTTCCAGGCAAAACCCACAGTTTTCTAGCACATTCTAAGAGCAGTTCAGTTAATAGAGCATGCTCAGTGCAAAACCAAGGGTATCTAGTGCAAAACAGACATTGCCCAGTGCAGCATAAGAGTGAATCAGCAAAACCCAAATCAAGCTTTATTGTTAACTGTTGCAATTCTGGTGCCAACCATGAGTCCAGAAGAGAAAAGTGCATGGCAGTCAGCAATTTTAAGTGTAAGAAATGGAACCATTTCCAAAGATTTTGCAAATAAAGTACACCTCACAAAGTTACAAAGGGTCACTCGAAAAAGCAAGTTAATCAAATAGACCTGCAGCAGTCTGCTATCTATGTAGATGATGTGTCAGTAATTGATGAAAAGATTGATGCAGTAGATTTACTGGCAAGAAATGAAGTGTTTTGTACTGTTCGGATCAATGGCAAATCGACCAGGCTCAAAGTAGACACTGGTTCAAAGTGTAATGTCATGTCTGCAGATATTGCAAGGGTCAGAGTTGGTGAACTAAATGCCACTAGTTGTGCAAAACCTGTAGCTTAGGGAGGTGAAGAAATTCAAACCAAAGGCTCAGTAGTACTTTCCTGTTATGTGGCCAAGAACCGTTATAGCCTATTGTTCTATGTGGTTCGAAGACCTATGCAGTCATTATTGGGTCACAGAGACAGTTTGAAAATGAATCTGCTTTCTTTTACCAAAGAAGTTTATCAAATAAGCAGATGTTCTAGTTCCAGCTTCACCAATTCTATTTTTTCAGTATATGCTGATGTTTTCGATGACAGATTGGGCAAATTTCCAGTTGAGTATTCCATGAAATTAGATCCAGAAATCAATCCAGTGGTCAGACCAGCGAGAAGAGTTCTGATAGCTATGCAGCATAAGGTCAAAGCTCAGCTGGACAAAATGGTGCAACAAGGTGTAATTTGTCCAGTTATAGAACCTACCAAATGGGTGCTGCCCATGGAAGAAGCTCATAAAAAAGGCTCAGATGAAATCAGAATATGTAATTGACCCAAGAGATTTGAACAAAGCATTGAAGAGATGGCATCATCCCATGCATAGAGTCGAAGATGTTGCAGCCCTGATACTGAATGCCACTGTTTTTTTCTGTCATACATGCAAAGAATTAATTTTGGCAAGTGATGCTTGATAGCAAATCTTCATTATTGACTACATCCAGTACTCCATGTGGAAGATATGGATTCTTCAGGATGCCATTTTGGAATAAATTCTGCAAGTGAAGTCTTTTGGTGTGCAATGGAGCAAATTTTTTTGGGTCATCCTTGTGCCATAATAGATGATATATTGGTCAGAGGCAATGGTGAGGTAGAGCATGACAGAAATCTTAAGAGAATTCTAGACAGAGCACATGAAGTGAACTTAAAGCTCAATCCTTTGAAGTGCATATTCAGACTACCAGACGTTACATATGTAGGTCGTTTGTTTACAAGTATGGGCTTGAGACCAGACCCAAGCAAGCAGTCATTCTTGAAATGTCAGCACCAGATAATGTGCAAGCTCTACAGCATTTTCTTGGTATGGTCAATTACTTAGGAAAGTTTATACCAGACTTCAATGAGTTGACAGTGCCTTTGAGAGAGCTCACACGTAAGAATGTTACTTGGTTATGGCTAGACCAGCACCAGAGAGCATTTGAAGTTCTTAAGCAGAAAATTGTTATCCACCCCCCCAACATTAAAATACTATGTCAACAAACCAGTGACTCTTTCCTGCGATGCTTCAAAATTTGTCTTAGGTGCAGTTATTCTTCAAGAAGGCAAGCCTAAGCATCTATAACACTTATCCAGACTGAGATGCAATATGCTCCAATTGAGAAAGAACTTTTGGCAATAGTGTTTGCATGTTCCAAGTTTCATGATTATATCTATGGTCGAGCAATCCAGATGATATTCCTATTCCAGAATGTATCTCGACTCCTGATACTGTTCTAGTTCCAGCAGATGATTCCAGTGTTCCTAAGATGGAATAGTCAGCAGAGACAATCCCAGTTACTAAACCAGATCCCAAATTTTATGTCACACGATATGGTCGCATTTCAAAGCCTAGTGTGAAATGCACAGTGACTCGGACATAGTTGTATATATGCATCTAGCTTTGCATAACTGCATGATGAAAAACTTATTTTCTCAAAGAGGGAGGATGTACAATAACAGGTGTGCTGTACCTTTAAGAAGCATTTCCAAGACCTGTGCATGCATATAAATACCAAGCACATGTTAGTTTCAGTGCCATTTTGAAGGTGCAGCCAGCATGGTTAACATCTATGTGCATGATAGCTAATCTGTTTATGAGGTGTTTACATACAATAAAGCTGTTTGAACAAGAACCCAAGATGCTCGCTTGTTTTATCCTGACCTGGCAAGTGACATGAGTGAAACTCTGTTTAGGTGGAAGATAAGAAAGGGTTCCACTGCCATGAGAGCTTGCAACTTAGAGATCCTCCTAGCTGAGGTGATAGCCAGTAAAAGGGAAGTCTTCCAGGTCAAAATTTTGAAACCAGCTGATACAGCTGGTTCAAAGTGGGGTAAGACAATTTTTCCAGAACAAAGCTGAGGTTCCCAAGGAGGGGTTGGCTGCCTCCTAGGAGGTCTGACATGCAGGATGCATGGTGGAAAAGACAGGAGGAAGAAGAGGGATGTAGGCTGAAATGGCATAAGTGTGATTCTTAATGGATAAGGACAGGCCTTTGAATGTCAAAAAATGTGAACACAAGACCAAGAATCACCAAAATCCATGGCCACAGTACCCAAATCTCCAAAAAATGTGGTTAGAAGCAGTAAGTTAAGAACAGCACATTTATTGGTACGTAATCTGAATCACACCAAACAGCAGCAAACAATAAACCAAGCGCTTTCGCTCGGTTATTACCGAGCTTCTTCAAGGTTAAAAAAATCTGTTGTGTAGTCAGCCATGTTAAATACTAAATGCAACATCACATGACATACCCCCCATGTGAATCATCCCTAATCAGTTTCTTAAAAATACAGTGTATATAAACTTTCCTTAAATATTAAATATATATTCCAATCCAAGAATCAAACTCAACTTTAAATTCAGTAATGACAAAAATGAAAATATATATTACAACACATGTAAAAACACATAAAAAATAATAATAAAATAAATGGTAATGAACATGACAATAATAAATATTAAATTAAACCATGAAAGTAAATAAATGTGACATCTTCATTACCAATACAGCACATGGTAACCAAACTGAAGGCATTAGGCTGAACTGCAAGTGCATCCAATAGCAGTGTGTTTAATGGGGAAATTTAAGCAGTCTACAAGAACCCCTGTTATAATCGTGCCTTTCTTAATTTGAGCACACTGTTTATATTCAAGGCGTCATTCATGCCCAGTGGTCTAATTGCGTCCAGTCTAAGCTGCCAAAACAGTTCCCGGTACTCCAACCTAGCTTCCCAGTTCCCTCCCCGTGGGTCGGGTGTCACTTGTTCTAGAATTGTAAACTTAATTTGCATATTTTCACATAGTTGTGAATGCTTAAAAAAGGCATTGGTCATTTTACCCTTACTAATATCATATTGATGTTCATAGACTCTTTTTCTGTCTTGCCTACATAAAAACTGTGACAATGTAGGCAGATTCCCAGGTATACCACTCCTTTGGTGGCACAATTAAAGTATTGTTTAAACTTATATCTAAAATTTCTGGAAGGGATAGAAATAACATCTTTATTCAACATGAAGGCACATTGGTTACATGAACCACATCTATGGGTACCCTTCTTCATTCTAGTGGACTCATTCTTAACAGCCTTATTTTTCTCAAAAATTCTTTCAAATTCATTCCTCTTTTCTAACGAAACCTGGCACTGAAGGGATGAGATGTTTTATATCTTCATTCACTGAAATAATGGGCCAATACTTTAAGATGACCTGTTCTATTACCTGAGAGTCTGAAGAATATGTATATGCAAAACTATTCTTAAATTTGGAGGTGTTGTTGTCTATCACCAACTCCGTACCGGCTATCCCGGTACCTAATAAAGGGTAATACCTAGATTCCCTGTTATCAGTGACTTCCTGGGCCAATCCATCAATCAAGTTGACTGGATATCCTTTTTCTATAAATAAGCCACGGAGTGTGTTGGCTTCCTCCAAAAAATATTCAAAAGTGCTACACATTCTCGAGGCTCTAATCATTTGGCCCTTAACTATCCCTTTTTTCTGGTAAAAAGGGTGCCCCGCTACAAAAATGAAGGTACGCGTTAGAAAAGGTAGTCTTCCTAAAAAGTTTGGAATGAAAACAGCTGTTTGCGTAGTCCTTAATTAATGTTACATCCAAATAATGTAAAACATCCTGGTCGATGATGTGAGTGAATCTAAGAAAATCAGTACATCCATTGATGTGTTCCAAAAACCCATTCAGGTCATTACTAGAACCATTCCATAGTAGGCAAATATTGCCTAAATATCTGGTATAATGTGTAATGAACTTTTTCCATGGTGTATTGAACACAAATTCTTGCTCCCAATGGTAGAGTACACAATTGGCGTATAGCAAAGCACAGCATGCTCCCATCGCCACGCCTTTCTTTTGGCGGAAAAACTCTCCATTAAAGTAAATAAAATTGTTTGTCAAAACTGTGTCCATTAAGTCCACCACTAAATTGATGCCGTTGCTAGCCAACGTGCCATCAAGCGTAAGGGTTTGCCTAAACCATTCAAGTCCTACTATGTGAGGGATACTTGGAAATAAGTCTATAATATCAATGGTTACCATGTATAGCTCTGGACTAAACATCTGTCGGTTAATAACTTTTAAGAAATGCCAGGAGTCTTTGCAAATATGTGTAATTGGTGTTAAGACTCTTTTGGCTATATGATCTATAAATTTTGCTAAGGACTCCGTATTACTGCCTGCCCCAGAAACAATGGGCCTAAATCTTAGAGGGACTAGGCCTTTGTGTGTTTTCGGAATACCAAATATTATTGGTACCCTTGGCTTCATAACATGAAAATAGTTGTATAGCTGCTCATTAATAGTGCCTTGCAAGAGGTGGTCGTATAAATAATAACTAATTTTGGCATAAGCTAAATTAATTTCATTAAGGGACACCAGTTCATATTGTTCAACATCCTGCAACATTCCCTGTAGGATGAAATTGTAAACTAACTGGCACATTAGCACCACACCCCCTCCTTTGTCAGGTTTCATAACCCGGCATTTTTCCTGCTTTAAGTTCTCAATCAACTGGAATTCTTCATTACTGAGGTTCAATGGGCACTTGTTTTTCTTGTTTTTACCAGCTGTTCTAATTTCTCTCTCTACCATTTCCTCAAATACCTTAAGAGATGGATGTGTGGGGGGGTTAAAGGTGCTAGTTCTGGTGAGATCTGAATGGGTACTGGGTTGACCCTTAAAAAATATTGAAAGGTTTAGCTGCCTAATGAACAATTTAAAATCTATCAATGTGTTAGTGGTGTCAAAGGGACTAGATGGGACAAAGGTAAAACCTTTCGAAAATAAAGTAAAATGCTCATCTGTGAGCAAGCAATCAGTAAAGTTGTAAATTGTAAAATTATCTTTTCTGAAAATAATTTTCTTGGTAGGGGCCTCATCCATTGTTAATGATAAAACATTAACCAGTGGTTCTATTTCTGTTTACGATTCCACCCTTGTTTCTGATGTCCCACCCCCCTCACTCCCCTGTTGGGAGGGTGTTGAAAATCCTGGTAGGACTGTTTCCTGCCCCTCTCAGCAATTCTTTCACTCCTCCTGGGTGGTTCATTGTCAACCTTAACACCCTTATTGTTACATTCCACCATGTTATCCCCTTCCACAAACACAGTGTCATAGTTATTTCTTCAACCACCATATCTGTAAATAGGGTAGGCTAAGCCTTCCTGGTATTCGTGCATATCCCTGTCAAGTTTCTTAATTTTCCTATTTAAAACTTTTAAACAGTGTTGGTCAACCTCATAAAAAACATTGTCATAGCTTCTTTTAACACTTCCAAAATTCACATCATTAGTAACATTTTGGTTAAGAGCGGTCAGCTCCTTCAATAAGAGTTCAGCCTTGGACTGGTACTCCACAATCATTAGTTTCAACATTTCTATACCCGCGTTGTTAAAAATGTCACATAACTTGTCATACAATTCAGTCCCTGGGTGCACAAAGTTAGGAAATTTAAATAAGCGAAGACCTTTGGGAACCCTGTTAACCTGTATGCATTCATTTAAGTAGTCTATCTCCAACTGGTTGTTTTTAAGTGCATATAACTTGTCTCTAAACAAGTTAAAGTTATTCTCAATGTTTCTGTTAAAATTGGAGTCTACAGTACCTTGCTGAAAATGGAACTGCTTTTCAGTCCATGCTCCAAAGTTAAAATCCTTGTTTGCGTCCCTTGTATTGTCGTCTCTTCTCGGTTTACCACTAGCAACATTTTTAGTGGAAGACGTACCACGTTGTGAATTGTCTCGCAAATGGTTACCGGAACTGATGTCATCCGCCCTGCCATTCATAGCAGTTGGTGAAGAGGAAGTGACCCTATTGCGCTTATCAGAAAACTGCAACTGGTTGCCAGGCAACCCAAAACTCTGTTCAGCATTTTTTTCTTTCAGTTGTTTAGTAAGTTCAGTTAACAGGTTCAAAACCTGTGTAAATTCAGCGTGGGTCACTGGAGCATTGTCAGTGTCTTCTCTCAGTATCGCTGGGGTCTCCATAACGTTGGTAGAATTGGTTTCTTCAGCCATGGAAAAAATAAGCTCTGAATGTCAAAAAATATGAACACAAGACCAAGAATCACCAAAATCCATGGCCAGAGTACCCAAATCTCCAAAAAATGTGGTTAGAAGCAGTAAGTTAAGAACAGCACATTTATTAGTACGTAATCTGAATCACACCAAACAGCAGCAAACAATAAACCAAGCGCTTTCGCTCGGTTATTACCGAGCTTCTTCAAGGTTAAAAAATCTGTTGTGTAGTCAGCCATGTTCAATACTAAATGCAACATCACATGACATACCCCCCCCATGTGAATCATCCCTAATCAGTTTCTTAAAAATACAATACATTTTAAGGACAGGCCTTTGTCCACCAAGATAGCCAGGTACTCCAAAATTGAACTGTTGGTACAGAGAGGGTTGAGGCCTTATTGCTGACACCAAATAGAGAATCTTTTCCACTAGGCAGAGTATGTTTTCCTAGTACTCGGTCTTCTAGATTCTTTTAGAATATTAAGCACCTGACTACTCAGGGATTGTTCAGGGTAGAATTGTGATGAATTATCCAGGCAGAGAATCTGAATCTGCAGGTTGGGGTGCACAAAATTTCCTTTTGCCTGAGTCAGCAGATCCACTCTTTCAGGTAACTGCCAAGGTTTTTCTTTGGTTAAACTCAGTAGCAGGGGGTACCAGTCCTGCCTGGGCCAGTCTAATGCTATCAGGATGACCCTTGGTCTTTCTTCCCTGAGTTTTAGGACACTTGGAAGGAGAGGCAGGGGAGGAAATGCATACAGAAATAGATGGCTCCAGAGGAAGGAGAAGGCATCTGTTCTCCAGGCTGTGTGAAGTTCGCTCCTGGAACAGAATATTTTTAACTGAGAGTTTTTGTCAGTGGCAAAGAGGTCTATTTAATGGTATCCCCATTTCTGGACTATGCTGAGAAATGTTTCCCGATGCAGCTGCCACTTGTGGGGATCTATCAAGTGTCTGCTGAGGTGGTCTGCTAGAATGTTCTGAGCCCCTGGAAGGTGCTGAGCCATCAGGTGCAGCCCCATAGCATTGGCTGTCTCCCAGATCTGCACTGCCAGCCGGCAAACATGGTAGGAGTGGGTGGCTCCTTGTTTGTTTATGTACCACGTGACTGTTGTGTTGTCTGCTTTGATAAGCAGAACCCTTGGTTTCCAGTGATCCTTGAAGGCCACCATGCCCTTCTGTACTGCCATCAGTTCCTTCCAGTTTATGTGTTTGTGCCTGAACTGCTCTTCCCATTTGCCCTGGGATAGCAGGTGTTGGAAATGGGCTCCCCAGGCTGTGTCTGATGCATCTGTGGTCAAGGTTTGCCACTGACGGATGAACCTGAAGGGATGACCCTGGTTCTGTGCCCACACTTGTGACCACCAAGCCAAGTTCTCTCTAAGGCAGGGAATTAGGTGAATTTCTGTCTCCAGGGTATGTGAGTGCTGGCACCACAGTTTCTTGAGGTACCACTGAAGTTTCCTCATGTGTAGCCTGGCCAGAGAGATACAGAATTCCATGTAGTCCAGTGCTCTGAGGAACTCCCTGGCTGAGAGGAATTGCCTCTGCATTATTGTTCTGGAAGTATTGGGTTAAGAAGGAAGGCCCTCTGGAGGGAGGAATCCAGCAGAGCTCCAAGGAACAATATCCTGGTGCAAGGGTTTGTATTGTATTTGCTGAGCTTTAAGGTGAACCCTATAGAACAGAGAAGGGTCCAGGTGAAGGCAAGGTCCTTGAGAAGCTTGGACTGACTTGTGGCCTGAATGAGGCAGTCATCCAGATAAGGGTAAATCTGGATGCCGCTTGTTCTGCAGAAAACAATCACAAGGGCCAGACATTTGGTGAAGGTGCTGGGAGCAGCAGACAAGCCAAAGGGAAGTGCAGAGAATTGAAAGTGACTGGTACCTGCTCTGAAGCAAAGGCACCTTCTGCAGGATTCTTCTATAGGGATGTGCAAGTAGACACCTTTCAGCTCCATGGTAACCATTAGAGAGCCTGAGGTGTGATCATGGGAAAAAGCTTTTGAAGAGTAAGTATTTTGAATTTTGGCACTAAGAGGGACTGATTGAGGATGGATAGATGCAGGATAGGGCACCAAGAGCCTTCTTTCCTGCGGACCAGGTATAGCCTGGATTACATACCTTTTTCCTATCTGGTGGTCTGATACTGGTTCCACAGAGCCATGCGAGCATAAGTTGTGAATCTGAAAAATGGCCCCTGCCCTTTGGTTTTGTGGCAAATCGGGGTAGCCTGAGAATCTTAATGGTTCTTTTGTGAGTTTGCAAACTTTGGAGATTACTTTCAGAACCCACTTGGAGGTGATGAGGGCCCAGTTTTCCTTAAACAGGGAACATTTTCCTCCTATCCTGTCTGGGGTGGTGGGTAGGGGGTGCAGTGAGTTATTGCTGATCTCTGCTAGGGCCCTGTTCCCCGGCCTGGGTGTTCCTGAGGACCACTGCCTTGCCCCCTGCTGTTGCTGCATGTGAGACCTTTCTCTGACTGGGTTTTGATTGGGAGAGAAAGGACCAATGCTTAGTGGGAAAATTCCTACTGAAGCTAGCAGGCTGGACTTGGAGGTAGTCCTTGACCATTTGCATGGATTTTGCTTTATCCTCCATCATTTTTAATACAGCCTCAGCCTTTGATCCAAAAAGGGAGTCCTTATTCAGGGGTGCATCTAGCAGTTTAGATTTGACATTCTCCAGTAATGTCTGTTTCCTAAGCCAAGCATGCCTTCGGATGACAGAGCAAGAGACAGCTGGTTAGGAAAATGCCTCTAGGGCATCATATCCACAAGTGCAAGGAGTACCTAGCTACCTGGGAACTGGAATGGCAGAGATCCAGCAATTCCTTGAAGGTGTTCTTGTCCTTCAGGGAGGAAATCTTTTGCTTAAGTTTTTCCAAAATAATCTGTTGGTATTTTATTATATGAAATTGGCAATTGAGAGCCCTCATGGCCAGGGCAGATGAAGTGTAAACCTTCTTCCCAAATCTGTCAAGGGCCCTGCTTTCTTTGTCCGTAGGATGTGGGATTTTTGAAGTACTGGCCCTAATTCCTTTGGGGCCTGGAGTGACAACCTCTGTGTCAGCAGATGAGTTCTTAAACAAATTATTTATATGAGTCCCATACCCTGTAAAATCTGTCTGGTTTACAAGAGGCTGGGGGAAGAGAGTCTGTATTGAGAGATGATTCCATAAAGACATCTTCTACCACTTCCAAAACTGGAGGGATAGCCAAGAGTTTGTGTTGTGGGTGATCGAGGAACTCCCTGACCCTTTTATTTGCTTGGGGAGTACTCCTGTGCCTGCCACCAGAAAAACTGTCTCTTGGCATGTAGTGTCTCCCCAAAGGTAATTTCCTCAGGGGGTAAAGCAAAAGGCAACACCTCTTCTGAATCAGAATCCTCAAAGGAGGTAAAGGAAGGGCTATTCAGTGACAGAGTCGTCCTGATCAGAGTATTCATCTGAATCAGGGGGTTTTGAAAAGGCCTCCAGTGTAGGGTCTCTCTTCCTTTTTCCTGTGGAAGATTCAGGGGGAGGTTGCCTGCCTCTGGCCAGGAAAATAAGGTCCTTGGCCAACCTGATCAAATCCTGTTGATAACCAGTGGGACGGGAGCTGGTAGGGCTAGGTACAGAAACTGAGGTCAAAATATTTTTAGGTGTAGGTTTTGCCTTGGGCCTATGCACATCCTTTACTCTGACACCAGCTTCCTTGAAAAAAAAAAAACAATGTTGGCGGACGCCCTGAAGGAATGTCATCAGTAGAGGACCATTTGCTGGAAGATGAGGTCTGCTTACTGACTCCAGATCTGACCAATGAACCAAACACCAAGGCCTGAGTTGAAGTTGAGGGACCCAACAGCATGTCAGACTCCAAAAGGGTCTCAACACAGGCATGCGCCACCACCTCGCTTGCAGAAGGGGGCTGCAAAGGTGCCTCTCCTTTCTCTGCGATAGTGAACCTTGGGGAAACTGGCAGGTGGAGAAAGGTTGTTGTCTGAGGTCCTAAGTTTGTTTTTTTTTTTTTTTTTTTTTTTGCTTAGGCAACGCAACCTTAGGATGACTGACAGACACCATCATGCAATGGGAAGCGGATGGCTGACCTAGGTGCTTAGACAAGACTTTGGTCCTACACCTTATAGTCCTAGTATTGAAAAAGGAGCACAGATGGTAATTTGGGATAGTGTGGCTTGGGCAGTGGAAAACAAGGTATGATAGTGTCTGTGTGGGATTCTTTTACCACAATAGAGATAGTTGTTAACATTATCTGACATTAATCACAAGTAAGAAAAGGAGTTCCCCAACAGGGTACTTCGCTTTAAAAGAATTTTTCACTCTGGACTTTCATCACCAAAAATGCTTGGGTATAGGGAATAATTACCAGAGGTTATTACAAAATTACCAGTAATGGTAAATAAGACACTCCTGACAGCGAAAAACCACCAATAATGGTAGAGAAGATTACTAGAGAAAAAGAAGAATAGTAGAAAAAAAAGGGGAAAAAGGTGGTGGTGCTGCGGTAGCGTTGTTGCCTCACAGTTAGACGTTGCCCGTTCGATTCTCAGTTAGAGCGTCTTCTATGTGGCGATATGCGTAAATGGGCGTTCCTTCATTGAAGGTTGTGCGTTAGGCCCGGCATGCCAGCACGTAAAAATCTACTGCCAATCAGTGGACCGGAGTTCCACTGTGGCGACCCCTAACCGGGAAAAGCCGAAAGACACAAACAAACAAACGGGAGAACAGGAGAAAGAGAAAAAGGGTCAAAAACCTAGAGATAGGGAGAGAAAACCAAGCCAAAAAAGAAAGTACTTATCTCCAAAAAACTTGAGCTATGTCAACCACGTCTGATTGTTATTGTGGAAAATGAGATCTGAGGTAATTTGGGACTTGGGAGAGGATTATGCATAAGGGGAGGAGCTTGAGCTACGGAACAAAGTCTGAGCAGTGGGCGAAGTTGGATCTGAAACCCAAAGGTGACCCCAAAAGTTGAGGAATGGACAAAAAAGACATCAGATCACATACTAGCACATGCAAAGGACTTGATAAAGAACCTAATGAGATTGGCAACACCACAGCACAGCTGGCTAAAGAGCTGGAGCTGGAAAATGATAATGAAGATAATGAGCAGATGGAGGAAACCGCAGGAGAATAATTATGCAATAAAGACCTTCAGGCAAAGAAAGCTGCAGACAAAGACAGAACATGAACTGGCTGACCCACCATTTAAAAAAAAATCAGCCAATGAATGGAAGTGGAAAACACCCTCTCCTTTAAATATGCTTGGCAAATTAATAGAAATGGAGAATGCTGACTCCCACTTTAAAAATGTACAGAACATTAATGGAATAAGACAATGTGAACAAATTCCAGTCTACACAGCAGAACAAATTAGCCAAGGCACTACCTATGCTCTATGCTAAGCCTGGGAAAGATACAGTCAGAATCAATAATCCATCCAAAACTCTGCTTCAATTAGTCAGTTGTACAAGATAAATAAAAAAAAACACTCAAGTCACGTGTCCATTAAAGATAACAATATTGTAAAACAAAATAGAATTACATGGTGCAGCATTTAGGCATGTTAACTGTTTACATATACTTATGACACATGTTGTACCATACTGAACTGTACTATACAAGTGGATTTTCTTGAAAAAGTACTCATTGTAAGTAATGTAACTGCTGCAACTACTTCAACAAAAGATGCCGAAGTTCTTCAAAATGGTCTACAAAAATACACACCTAGACATGGGTAATTACCTCAACTTTTAATGTTAGTAAATGCTGTATTATCACAACTGGCATAAAAAATGTAAATCAGGATTACAAAACAGTCATATAACAAAAACAGCATCATTAAAAATTAAGAGATCATAGCAGACAGTTTAAACTTGGACCAATGTGCATGAGACATACGATATAGCTCATATAACTTTAATATGTCTAATCACTCCAGAGAAATTGCTGTACTATTTCATACCTCACTGATATGACCCATCATAGAACACAATGCCCACTTGTTAGCCTCCGATCAAGCTACTGGAAAGATCCTGAAAATGTACAATTTCTTACTACAAAACATTACACCTTTGGATAGAATTGTTTCAGAACTTGCGTCATATTCTCTTTCATATAAGTTACTTAGAGGTGCCTCTGTCTGGCCTACAAGGCAATATCTGATCCGTTGTCTCTAAAATACTAAAAGAAAACATCAGTCATTATAATCAGAAGTCAATTAACTTCCTTCAAAAATAATGTTTCTGTACATCAGACAGAGGATTATTTTTTTTTGTTGCATTATATGTCTTAGGCAATTAAGACTTCTTTTTCCAAACATACACATGCACAGACAAGTAGAAAACTTGGGGGGAGGTGTTTTTGCAGTATTCAAGCTTCCTTAAAGCCAACAGACCATAAGCCTCAATTGAATCAATGATACAAGGTGAGTGGACTCCATCAGCACGTTCTAATATGTAAAGTATTTGAAATGTTTTGAATGATACTGGGTGGAAAAGGAGAGTTTTCTTTTGTGTATATATGCAATAGGCACAATCCTTTAAAATTTGCAGTTATAATCCTATCTGCAGGTGAACTACCTTAAATGTTTAACAATGGGTTTGGCAGCACACAATGTACTGAGTAGGGACAGAAGTGAGTTTGTTTCTTCAGTCTGCAGTATAGTTTTACATTAGTAGTCATTATGACTGCTAAAAAACTGCTATGCTGTCTGTAGTCAAACAAAAGAACTAGCACTTTTAATTATGAATCCAACTTTTTTATGTCAAATTGCAGCAGCCAAAATGGTTTCAGTGATGCACAGTTACCAAGGTGACTGCATGCACTATATAACAGTCAGCAGAAGGGAGCACTGAACTAAACCTGCAATTGGAGGACTGCAGTTTCAGGGCAAGGATATAGCAGAATCCTAAGGCGGAGACACAGCTGCACATTAACACCACTTGCTTGAACACACATGCAAGTCAAAACAAAAATGTATGGGAATAAAGTGGACGCATTCTGAATAAAAAAGTGCTTTTATGTTCTGCACCTTAAACCATTGTTTCAACCATTACATACATTTTAAAAAAAATATTCCACTGCTACAGAACTGGGGATGGGCGAACACTGGAATATTGAAGGTTTTACACAGACAAATGCCTTTACAGCTACATTTCATGAGAAATGAGACAATAATGAACTAAAGACTCTCTTCATTACCACTAATTGTGAAAAGAATTCCCTCTGCAGCAGGTGCTGACATGTGGCTATGACCAGCAAAACAATGTAATGGAAGCAGACGTTGACATAATTTTTACAGTGCCTTTACACACACACACAGTTTGTGACAAAAATACACAGTTCAAACAGAGCTACAAGTGAACATCCAGGGTAATGAGGCCACAGAGAAGGAAATTAATTGACTAGTAGGCCAGTACTCGGACATTGTTTTATAGCAGAATAGAGGATCAGTCTTCCAGAAGACAAGAGTCTCTATCAACCTTAAATTGAGGCTCATAAGACCCAGCAGTCTAGAGATGCATCTGACCATGGTAATGTTACCTGGGAATACATTCTTTCAGGAGAGACTTCATGCCAACTGAGACAGACAGATTAAAAGGTAGATAAGTAAGAATGTCCTCTATAAAAGATCAGGTCTTGCTGAGGAGGCTGATTTATCCAAGACTGAAGTTGGAGGATCCCCTTCAGAAACTTCTTTCCCAGTCTCTCCCAGAACCAGCTTCTGCCTCCACTAAGTCATGATACACCAGTTTGGTTGAAACATCCAGATTGAGCATACAATATTTAAGTCATGCATCAAAAATGTGCTTGAGATAAGTCCAGCAAACCTTCAAGAGGAAGGAGTAGTTCTCAACCTTAATGAATAAACTTTTCCATGTGGCTCATAAGTCTGTCAAGAAGAACACCTTGCTATCACCTACCAGCAGATCTGTAAACTCCCTAGTTAGGTCCAGTGAAATGTAATGGACTACTGCAGCAGCAATTCTTTTAAGTATACCCAGTTATGAGGATACAATAATATAGCAACCAGGGCTTGAACTGCGATTGTCACTGGGGGTTTCATACTCTGTGTACACAATTTCTTTAACAAACAAGAAATCAGGAGTAATGGAAAGAACGTTCTTGTGCATATGAAAAACACATCCACGGCCTGTGCCTTTCTTGACTCTGGTAGAAGAAGCAAAATGTAGAATACAAACTATTCTCACAGACAATGAACAGATAACTCTCCGGATTGCTCCCTCTCCACATGTTTCAAATGTTTCATCATAAATATAGTTCAAACCAGATGGATGAACTCAAGGCAGTCATTTAAGATATCTGATTATCCTGGAAGATCAAGAATGCATGCAGCCTAGTGGCCCACTGACAAATACAAAGAAGACGAGGATACATCCTCCATTCTGTTTGTTAACACATCACATCACTGTTTAAGCTGTCTGACCTCAAGGGGAGTGGGTTCTGTCTTCATCAGGGAATCTACAGCTTGCAAAACCAACAGCTTTACTCAGCTGCAAAAGGTTTATGACCAGAAACCTGCTGAAGCAGTTCCATGTTTTCATGGACAAGGGCAGACCCAAAGTGGGTCCCCCTGTCCTATGAACAGAATGTGGACCATCAAAGACTGCATTAGCACTTATGGAAAAGAAGGGGAAACTTGTCTCCAGTTAGGCAAAACATCACTGACTCCAGGGAACAGTAGCATGGGTCTTGACAAAAGGAGAAGATCCATTAAAGAGTTATGGCTCTACAGCCACTAACAAAGACTGTTTACTACAGTACCTTCATATGGCAGCAAGCAAAGGATACTGTTAAGATCACTACTTATACCTACCCCAACAATAGCAACAAGGTCTAAAAGACTTCCAAGAGAACTTCTGGGCTTCAGTGTTGTGTGGGGGAGGGGAGAGGAGGAGAAGGGGGAGGGGTCAGCATTGGAAGTTGTCTAAGGTAATCTTTTATGAATGAGTTTACTGCACTGGGAACAGACATGACTTCTCCCAGCAACAGTAACCCCTAGTAACAGCAGCCAGACAAGGCACAAGTCAAGGCTGAACCCAGAACTTACTCGGAAGGGCCATCATCAGACAGTCATTCAAGCACTGACACACAAAAAAATACCTTCCTGTATTATATCTGTAGTACCACAACCAGCACTTTGGTGAAGACTCAGACAACAGACCAGACTGCAGGTAGAAATCTGTTGTTTCCTATATTCTGATACAAGCAAGCATCAGTCATGTCCAACATCTTCTTTAAAAATTCCAGCAGTTATAGGGGCATTATGAAATTAATAATGACCATGTGAAATGTTACATAACTGAAGTGACTGCTAAAGTCACACAGTAGTAGAACTGACAAACACTATTCTCACTGGCTTTTTGGAAACATGGAAAATGAAGTACTCCTCCATAAGCACTATTTATGGCCTTAGTTAAAATGAGGGATTTAGACTGTAATAGCAACTATTTTAGCATAGCTCAGGTTATTAGATATGGAGAAAAGAGAGACCCCACACAGTTCTAACAAATGCCTTTTCTAGGACTTCCAGGATTCACTTGTCAAAAGTAATGGTAGAAGCATTGGACACATAGTAGATATCCAGGGACACAAGTGAGAATTGGTGCAAGGCAGCTAGGTATGACCTCTCTGGACACACTGCAGGACATTTTTTGGAGGGGTAAAAACCAATATACTGCAGGGTCACTTTGATGGCAAGGATGTACCTTTCCCTCATGTACCTGCATAGGTCTAGTAGGTGGAAAGATGTACATACCTCCTACAACAGGGTAAGCTTTATACTCTTTCTTTTGAAATCCTTAATAATATTTTAAGAAGGCTGCCTGAACAATCCATCCCCAAAACAGTGTGTTCAAAGCAGCCTGTCAGAGCTTCTCAGAAGAGTTGTAATCAGGTTGCTCTCTGCAGGTAAATGTCAGGTGCAGCTGCCCTTTCCAAGATGCATGTCACTTCAGATAAGCAGGCCAGGATATCCCACAGATGAAGCTATGCCTCTTTGTGGTTTCTGTCTAAGCAGTGTGTGGATGGGTGGACAGCTTCTACATGCCTTAATCTGTTTAGAAGTTTTGAAAATGGAACACTGGTGAGATATGTAATTCAATACTCTCGAGGTCCAAAGTGACAGAACTCTGGTCAAACCTGCTTCATGGTTTCGAGCTCCTTACCCTGGAGGAAGGGGGGATAAATATCTTGCTCTGTAGGAAATACACTACCCTGATGATCCAAAACACAAAATAAACCAGTGATGCCCAACCAGTTCCAAACAAAATACAACACTCAATTCACTGGTAAATAAATGGTGTCAGGTCCCACAAAATCACACCAAAGCTGGGTCAAAGAGCATACTTTCTTTAATATTAACTTCAGTGGGACCTGACACCGTTTATTTACCAGTAAATTGAGTATTGTATTTTGTTTGGAACTACCCTGATGATGCTTGAACACAAGGGAGGACAAGTCCATGGGTGTCCTTTAAAAGCAGCCCACCTCGGCAGCAGATGCACTAATATCAGGGCTCTATGGCAAGAAAATGACATCCTTTGCGGGGGATTTCCAGTGATGGTGCTGTTGTGAGAAATGCATCTCAGTTGCTCTTTAGTAAATCTTAAGGTATTATTAACTTGGGAGATTTTATTGTGGCTGTGCCTTCAAATGTCATGGATACAGTTTCATACAATCTGAAAAATTCTGCCCTGAGAATGCAAAGGAAGCAAATGTTGGGAATAAAGAGTGAATGCCAGAGCTGCTGATTTTGAGCAGTTGGGTGTTCCTGATAAGGTGGTGTGGAAAACTTTCTGCCCACTATAAAAGAACCTTTTTAAACTAACAAGGGAGCTTGAAGTTAGGGGACTACACAGCAGGAACTAAAAAACATAAACCAAAAATGGTTGCAGCTATGAATTCACACATTATAGAAGATGTAGAAGAAATTTTGGACTTGAGAGAGAAGTATGAAGTGATGAACTGTGTAGGAAATCTTGAAGAAACATCATGTGGACATGCATGTTACAGCCCATAGAAAGATGATATCCGAAAGATGCAGGCATGCAGAATAAGCTAGAAAGATGGACAGTATTCCAGGCTCAGTAGATAAAGACTGAAGAGTCCAACAGACTACGTTCCATGTACAAAACAGCCGCAGCACATTTTGGTAAGATTTGAGAATTATATAGTTAAACACCTGATTCTATCACTAGTTTGGTGAAAGCAGAAAATCTACAAAGTTGGTAATGTTTAGTGTAGGCTCAGGACTCAGTCATAATAAGCCAAATGTCATACCACAGATCTACCATATTCTTAATGTGTTCAAGGAAGGGTCTATTCTAATAAAGGATGGCAGCTTGTTCCACCTTAAAGCTGCTCTTCAGTTAAATGATATACAGACTTGTTTTTGCTGTGGGAATACACACAAACATAGTGAAAATCCTGGTATTTATTCCTGTTATTAAAATTAATATCAAGTGTGGCTGACAAAACATCATCCAGCATACATTTAAAGCTCCATATAAGGTCACACTTCTAGATCTTACAGCACATTGAAAACAATCTCAGATTCTTTATACTATGCTCAGTTTCAATGTCTGAAGCAGATTTTTTTGGTAAATTTTCTTTGAACTTTTTCAAGGGTCACTATATCACTGATAGAATATATACAAAAAAAACAAACAAACAAAAAAAACTTCCATATTCACAGTGAGGATGAACCATTCTGATGAACAGGATCATCACAGACATGCATCAAGAAGTAACAGACCCTAGGATTTTTGACACCCTAACACTTTCTAGATCGTAGACTAACATCAAGTCTTTTGTGTAGTCTTACCTCTAGATCATTAAAAGTACAGTTGTGTACCTACAATAAATGTAGATGTTCGAGTGTATTCACTGTTGCAGTCATTACACTTGGGTTATCCTGCTGGCAGGCTACCCGCAGTCGGCCTGAATTCCAAAGTCTAGGTCTGGCGTCGGTTGCTGTCGCCTCTTCCCTGACGTCAGTGCGCCAGGGGTACATAAGATGCGGCCAACGCCATTTTCTTCAGTTTTTCTTGCCCCAGATGTCAGGTGCCCCCAAATTGGTAGGCTGAAAATTATGCCAATAAATATGCATGCACAAAAATACATATTTCCTTCATCTACAAGCAAATACACCACATAGGTTGTATAGGATAGAGAAGTACAGATAAGTCCCAGCAAATAAAAGGGGGATGGTGGGTGGGTAACCTGGACTGCAACAGTGAATACACTCGAACATCTACAGTTATGGTAGGTACACAACTGTACTATGTTCATCATGTTTCACTGTTGCAGTCATTATACTTGGGTTGAATCCCAAAGCTGAGGTTGGGTGGCTGGGTCTAAACAGGATTAGGAGAGGCTATAAGGCCCTGCAGAACTGCAGTGGCAAAGCCTGCTCTGGATTTAGAGTAGAGAGGTAAGTGGTAGTGCTTGGTAAAAGTGTGCACTGAACTCCAAGTTGCAGCCTCTAAAATGTCTTTGGTTGGTAATCCTCTGAGGAAGGCTGCTGAAGTGGCTGCTGCTCTGGCTGAATGTGGCCTAATGCCCTTAGGCACTGATTTGCCATGTTGTGAATAGCAGAAACAAATGCAGTGGCCTATCCATTTTGAAATAGTCTGCTTTGAGATAGCCTTTCCTTGTGATCCTGCAGCATATGCTATTAAGAGTTGCTCAGTCTTTCTGAAAGCTTTAGTTCTGTCCAAGCAGAAGCATAGCTGTCTGTGTATGTCCAAAGAATGCAGGAGTCTCTCACCCTTATTCTGTGGGTTTGGATAAAAGGTAGGCAAATGAATGGTTTGGTTAAGGGCCACACTGGACATTACCTTAGGCATAAATGTCGGGTTCGTCCTCAGAGAAACCCTGTCTGGATGGAAAATGATAAAAGGTTCCACAGCCATGAGTGCCTGTAACTCTGAGACTCGTCTTGCAGAGGTTATTGCTAGGAGCAGAGCTGTTTTCCAAGATAAGAACTTTATTTCAGTTGTATTGGCTGGCTCAAAAAGCGGCAGTGTGAGTTTTTCCAAGACATAATTGAAGTCCCATGCAGGTATTGGTGCTCTCCTTGGAGGTCTTATGTTTTTGGCCCCTCTGAGGTACTGTCTTAGCAATGGATGTGAAAAAATTGGTGGTTCCGTATTGTAATGAGCTGAAATGGCAGAGGCATGGATTTTAATTGATGAAAAGGATAGGCCTTTGTCCAGCATCTCAGTTAGGTATTGTAAAATCTGAGGAATATTTGCTACAAACGTGTCAATTCCTTGTGCCTGGTTCCAAGCACAGAATCTTTTCCATTTTTCTGCAGAAGATTTTCTGGTACTGGGCCTCCTGGCCTCCAAAATAACATCCATCACTGCTTTAGAGAGAGGTGTGTTCTGAATGGCTACATAATCCCCCATGCTGCCAGATTTAGGGTTCTGAGTTGGCTGTGCAGGATCTGATTGTTTCGTTGGGAAAGTAAATGAGGAATTAGAGGCAATGTCCAGGCTGGGCCTTGAGACAAGCTCTTTAGGATTGGGTACCAGTGCTGGCGGGGCCAGTCTGGAGCAATCAGAATAATTTTTGGCTTCTCTTGTCTGACCTTTAGGAGTACCTTGGGGAGGAGAGGGGGAGGAGAGGCAGAGGAGGAAAGGCATATACTGTTAGGGTTTTCCAGCTGAATGATAGAGCATCCACTTTCCATGCTTGCTTGTGATAAGTCCTTGTGCAGAATCTGTATAGTTGGCAGTTGTGAGGGGAGGCAAATAGATCTATGTCTGGGCGTCCCCATTTCTTTATTATCATGCCAAACACTTGTGGATCCAGTTTCCACTCATGGGGATCCCTGAGGTTTCTGCTTAATTCGTCTGCCAGAGTATTTTTCTTTCCTGGCAGGAATTGTGCTTGCAGTTGTACTTAATAAGTCAATGCTGTGTCCCACAAAGTCATGGCTTGTCTGCAGAGGGGGTAGGAATGAGTGCCACCCTGTTTGTTTATGTACCACATGGCTGT
The DNA here is from genome assembly GCF_019279795.1 of Protopterus annectens. Lineage (NCBI taxonomy): Eukaryota > Metazoa > Chordata > Ceratodontiformes > Protopteridae > Protopterus > Protopterus annectens. Next base: position 806,965,277 of record NC_056747.1, on the reverse strand, counting down.
AGTATTGTCCGTCCTTATCAGTAGTTGTCCTGGATGGAGTAGATTCTTGAAAGCTGTCAGGGCATTCTGAACAGCTAGCATCTCTTTTTGATTGATATGAAGATGCCTTTGGCTTGTGGGCCATGTGCCCTGAATACATTTTCCTGCCATGTGGGCCCCCCAGGCATAATCTGAAGCATTCGTTGTTATTGACTGCCTGGCTGTGGGAAGGGTGAATGGCTGTCCCTTGTTGTGGTGACAGGCCTGTGCCCACCATCGAAACTCCTGTTGCAGGCAAGGAATGAGGGTAATTAATGTTTCCAGGCTGTGACAATGTTGAGTCCAAACACTTTTTAGATACCATTGTAGTTTCCTCATATGCAGTCTGGCATATGGAATTAGCAGAATGCAGGATGCCATGAAGCACAAAGCCTTCAGAATTTTTCTTGCAGATAACTGGGTCTTTGTTGCCAACATTTTGAAGTAAGAAATCAGTTGCCTTTGTTTGTCTGGTGTGAGATAAGCCATCTGGGCAGTTGTATTTAAGCTTGCACCCAGGAATATTATCTCTTGAGAGGGTACTAGTTTTGATTTCTTTTCGTTTACTGTGTACCCTAGGCAAATTAGTAATCTTTTCACAAACGCCAGATGCTTTAGTAGAATGTCCTTGTTCTCTGCTTGAATAAGGCAATCATTCAAGTAAGGATATATCTGAATTACTCTGTCTGCAAAATGCAATTACTGATGCGAGGCATTTTGTGAAGACCCTGGGCGCAGTAGATGAGCCAAAGGGCAGTGCAGAGAATTGGTAGTGCATTGAGCCAGCCATGAATCTGAGGTATCTTCTGCAAGATTGTCTGATTGGAATATGCAGGTATGCCTCTTTTAGGTCCAAAGTTACAAGCCAAGCCTTATTGCCCAGCATGGGCAGAAGCTGCTGCAGAGTCAACATTTTGAATTTTGGAACGTCCAGAAATGTATTTAGAATAGACAGGTCCAGTATTGGTCTCCAGGCTTTGTCTTTTCTGGGTACCAAGAAAAGTCTTGAGTAAAATCCTTGCTGTGGTACCTGCTGAATGGCCCTCATGTCCATGAGGGATGAAACTTGTCTTTATGCCTCTGCCCATTGATTGTGTGGCAGGGTCTGGCATACCTTTGGCCCTTGGCAGGATGTGAAAGTGGAACCTGTAGCCCTGGGACACTATATTCAAGACCCATTTGTCCTGGGTGATCATGTGCCAATTTTGAGAAAAAAGTGCTAGTTTTCCCCCTAAGGGGCTGCCAAAAGATAAGTGCTTGGTGCTGGCAGAGGAAAGTCATTGGGACTGTTTCCTGTATGGCTGTGATTTGTCTTCTCCACTTTTGGAGGTAGAAGCGCCCCACTGTTTAGGCCTGTATGAGCCATGGGGCTGGGATCTGCCTCTGGGGCATCTGTATCTGCCTCTTTGCGGCCTGTCTGACACTGGAAAGGACCAATTCTTTGTAGGCCAGTTCCTGCTAAATTTGGGTGGCTGTACCTGTAAGAAATCCTTTACTGTTTGCATAGATTTCACTTTGTCCTCCATTTTCTTCAACACCTCCTCTGCTTTAACACCAAATAAGGTATCATGCTGTAATGGAGCATCTAATAATTTTGCTTTAACATGATCAGGCAGATTCTGTTCCTTTAACCAAGCATGCCTCCTAATGACAGAACCCGTAACTGTAGCCCTGCAAGAGGCCTCCAGAGAATCAAAACCACATTGCAATGTATGCTTTCCCACTTGTTCAGTTGCATGCAATAAATCCTGTATTTCCTTATTTTCTGCACAATCAGAATTTGACAACATTTTCTGTTTTAGCAGTGACATTAAGTATTGTTGACATTTAAGCATATGAAATTGACAATTTAAAGCCCTCACAGCCAAAGTAGCAGAAGTGTAAACCTTTTTTCCCCATCTGTCTAGTGCCCTCAGAGGGGATAGGGTTTTTTGCAGTAGAAGCCTTGACCCGTTTGGGACCCTGAGAAATAGTTTCAGGGTCAGCAGCAGGGTTTTTATGAAGAAATTTATGTGAATCTGGAACCCTGTAGTATCTTTGTGGTTTAACAGGGGCAGGAGGTAGAGAGTCAGGAGAAAGGCCAGACTCTGAAAATACATCATCTACAATGTCTAACACAGGAGGAATAGCCAAAGGCCTGTGCTGAGGGAGTAAAAGAAAATATCTAAGCCTTTTCTTAGAATCTGAGTAGTCTTGGCTCTCCCAGTGGAAGTGCTCCCTCATGGTATGCAGGGTTTCCCCAAAAGAATAATCCTCAGGCGGTGAGGCTGAAGGGATAGATTCTTCAGCATCAGAATCCTCATAAGGAGGAAGAGAGTATTCCTGTTCAGAAGAGAAGTCAGAGGAAATGGAAACCTGATCTGAAGATTCATATTCTGTCTCTTGCCTAGGCCTCTTGTCAGGAGGAGGATGGGAACCCCTGATCAAGGTAAGTAGGTCTCCGGCCATTTTGAGCATCTGTTTTTTAGGCATGGTAGTCTGTCCAGGAGAATGCTGTACTTGTTTCTTTGTCTTTAGAACTGCTTTAGTCTTTGCTTTGGAAGCTGAAGTAGGCTTTACTTCCAACTGTGTAGGTCTGAAAACACCCTCAGAAGCAGATGCCTGCTCAGTGGCTCCGGACCCATCTGAGGGAATAGTTGCCGAGTGTCCAATACCTTGAGTATCCAGAGGCCTAGCTGGCTCCACATTGGAGTCGTCAGCGGCCTGTGGCTCTGAAGTAGTGGGCGCCAGGGGCTGTGAATGCATCTCACTGAGAACCGGCGATTGGCTTAGCGGAAGCCTCGTTGTCGGTTTTGGACCTTGGATGCCTGTCCTTTTCTTTTTCCTTGCGCTTTTTATAAACTCCGTTCGTCGGTTGTTCTGACGGTATTATATAATTGAATCTTCGGCCAAAGTAATGAAAGGCAAAATTGTACCGACGCTTAATAGTGCGTTGGTTAAATCTAGCACAAAACCGACAGCTAGCAACGTTGCGATCAGGGCCTAGGCAAGGAATACAGTAAGAATGAAAATCCTTATGAGGTATTTACTTCCCACAAGAAATACAATTGTTAACTTTTTCTGACATTGGACTGGAGCAAGAAAAAAGTTTCTCCAACGGGGTACTTAGCTTTAATGAAGACTTCGGATCTGAAATTCGTTTTTGAAAATCTCAGGAGTCGGCCGACCGGCACTTGCGAACTGCTTTTCCTTCAGGCACCACGCGGCAAGAAAGACTGAAGAAAATGGCGTCGGCTGCATCTTATATACCCCTGGTGCACTGACGTCAGGGAAGAGGCGACAGCAACCGACGCCAGACCTAGACTTTGGAATTCAGGCCGACTGCAGTTAGCCTGCCAGTAGGATAACCCAAGTGTAATGACTGCAACAGTGAAACACGATGAACATCAGGGTCGATATTACTTCTTCAAAGTTTTATTTCTGTGAATACCTAATCATCAACCCCTTTAAATCAAACAACCATTCGTCGAATGTTCACATCAGCGAATGGTTTTCATAGGGAAGGGAGTTAGTTGGTCATCATTAGAAATTTGCCCTTTTCCCCACTGTAGTACGATCTCGGAGTTTGTGTGTGTGTGTGTGCAATATATAATACATACATATATATATATATATATATATATATATATATATATATATATATATATATATATCAGTAGACACCCACCTTGGTGGGTTTGAAATAATGTAGTGTGTGTGTGTGTGTGTGTGTGTGTGTGAGACGATCGTCATGGTGGACAAGTAATTCCTTTCCCTATGAAAACCGTTAGTTGATGTGAACATTCAATGAATAGATGCTCAATGTAAAGGGGTCAATGATTAGGTATTCATGGAAGTAAAACTTTGATGAAGTATTACAGACCCCAATAAACATGCTATATTATGTTACTCCTCTTTTCAATAGTATATAGGTATCCTTTGTTTTCTTTGCCTCAGTGTAACATTTTACTTTTTTTTGTTTTGCTGTTCACTTATTTTGTGTTGCCCAGGTTAAAAAAATCTGTCAGAATTTTTCTGCAATTTGACCTGATCTACATCACTGGTAATGACCATTCCAACTTTCAAGTAATCTGTGAAGTTTTTGACCAACAAATAGTGTCTGACAAGAACGCTGACATAAAAAGGAAAAACAGATATATCCCTGTGGAACATGTTCAATTGTAAAGTACAGTTTTGTACCTACCATAAATGTAGATGTTCGAGGATCCACATTGCTGCAGTCATAACCTGTGGGCAGTCCGCTGTCCTCGGTCGGCCCGAATACCAAAGAGTTAGGCTGACGTCAGTACGTAGTAGTACTTAAGCGCATGACCGACGCCATATCCTCAGTCTTTCTTGCCCCAGATGTCAGAAGGCCTTAAAAAGGAAAGGCCAGAGCCAAAATAGTAAATACCCAACCACCACAAGTGAGAAAATAACAATTATCCCAAAAAAACAACAGCAACCCCAAACTATAGAGGGGAAGGAGGGAGGGAAAATAGGACTGCAGCAATGTGGATCCTCGAACATCTACATTTATGGTAGGTACAAAACTGTACTATGTTCTTCGTCTCACATTGCTGCAGTCATAACCTGTGGGTAGAATCCCAAAGCAAAGGAAATGGGAGGCTGGTAAACTAAAAAGCATTAGGAGCTGCTAACATGCCCTGTAAAACTGCAGTGGCAAACCCAGCCCTAGACTTGGAATAAAGATTGAGATGGTAATGCTTAGTAAAAGTGTGTACTGAGCTCCAAGTAGCTGCCTCCAAAATATCCTTAGTAGCTACCCCCCTCAAAAAGGCAGTAGATGTGGCAGTAGCCCTAGTGGAATGAGGTCTGATCCCAGCAGGAACATCCTTCCCATGATGAGAATAACAAAAAGCAATACAATGACCAATCCACTTAGAAATAGTTTGCTTTGAAACAGCTTTCCCTTGTGAACCCAGAGCAAAAGAAATAAATAACTGTTGAGTCTGCCTGAACTCTTTAGCTCTGCTCAAATAATAATGTAGCTGCCTGTGAATGTCCAAAGAATGCAAGACTTTTTCCCCCTTATTTTGGGGATCAGCATAAAAAGTAGGCAAATGAATAGACTGGTTCAAGGCCACATTAGAAATCACTTTAGGCATAAAAGTAGGGTTAGTACGCAAAGACACCCTATCCTTATGGAATACCAGAAAGGTTCAACTGCCATGAGTGCCTGCAATTCAGAGACCCTCCTAGCACAGGTAATGGCCAACAAAAAGCAGTTTTCCAAGACAAAACTTCAGCTCAGGCGTAGCTGCAGGTTCAAAGGAGGTAAAGTAAGCTTCTCCAACACAAAATTGAGATCCCAGGAAGGAGTAGGAGCTCTACGTGGGGGTCTTATATTTTTTGCCCCTCTAAGAAATTGCTTAAACAAAGGGTGAGAAAATAAAGGAGGGTCACAATCATAGTGAGCAGAAATGGCTGCAGCATGAACCTTCACAGAGGAAAATGACAAACCCTTGTGTAGTAATTCAGTAAGGTACTGTAGTGTAAAACTCAAATTAGGTACTGAGACATCAAAGCCCTTTGCTGTGCTCCAAAGAAAAAATCTCTTCCATTTATCAGCATAAACTTTTCTAGTACTGGGCCGCCTGGCTTCCAAAATGACATCTAAAACCTGTTGAGGAAGCTGAGACCCCACAGGCTCTAAAACAGAATACGCCAGGCTGTTAGATGCAGGGACTGCACCCTGACATTGAGCAAATGATTGCTTGACTGGGACAACAAGTGAGGAATCTGTGGCAAAGGCCAAGGAGGCTCCTGAATTAAACTCCTCAGCAGGGGATACCAGTGCTGACGTGGCCAATCTGGTGCTATTAGAATCATGCAAGGCTTGTCCCGCCTGACTTTCAAGAGTACCTTGGGAAGGAGAGGCAGAGGAGGGAAAGCATAGACGTGAAGGTTGTTCCAACTGAAAGAAAGAGCATCCACTTTCCAAGCTTTTGGGTGAAACATCTTTGTGCAAAATTTTGGTAGTTGGAAATTTAGTGGAGAAGCGAACAGATCTATGTCTGGAGTTCCCCAAGCCACTGTCAACTGTTGGAATACCTGAGGATCCAATTTCCACTCGTGGGGGTCCACAATTTGTCTGCTCAATACATCTGCTAGGGAGTTCTGTGCTCCTGGCAGAAACCGTGCTTGAAGAGTGATGTGCAAACTCAGAGCAGTCTCCCACAATATCATTGCTTGTCTGCAAAGAGGGTAAGAATGGGTTCCCCCCTGCTTGTTGATGTACCACATGACTGTTGTGTTGTCTGTTCGAATCAACACCTGTCCTGGTTGAAGTAGGTCCTTGAAGGCCATCAGGGCAAATTGGACTGCTAACATCTCCTTCATGTTGATATGCAAATGTTGTAGTCTGGGAGGCCACATGTCTTGAATCCATTTCCCATTGAAGTGTGCTCCCCAAGCCAAGTCCGAGGCATCAGTCGTTATGATCTGACTCGCCTCTGGTCGGGTCAGAGAGAGTCCCTTGTTTAGGTGACATTCCTGCGCCCACCACAAGAATTCCTTCTGGATGCAAGGTATTATCCGAATGACAGTGTCCAAATCGTGGCAGTGTTGAGTCCATACACTTTTGAGATACCATTGTAGCTTCCTCATATGCAGTTTGGCATTGGGAAGTACTAGAATGCAAGATGCCATGAACCCCAAGGCTTGAAGGACTGTCCTTGCAGTCAGCCTGGACAGTACTGATAACTGCTGGAAGTATAGGTGAAGAGTTCTTTGTCCGGGGTCAGAAAAGCCATCTGAGAAGCTGTATTCAGTCTCACACCCAGAAAGCACATGTCCTGAGAGGGCACTAGACTGGACTTTATTTCGTTCACAGAATACCCTAGGCACCTTAAAACTGCCATTACATACTGTAGATGTTGCAGTAACTTGTCTTTGTCTTGAGCAAGAATCAGGCAATCGTCCAGATAAGGATAAATTTGTATTCCCCTCTGTCTGAAGAAAGCTATTACAGGAGCCAGAACTTTTGTGAACACCCTGGGCGCAGTAGATAAACCAAAGGGCAATGCAGAGAACTGATAATGAGAAGTACCAGCCCGAAATCGCAGGAATCTCCTGCAGCTGGGCCTGATAGGAATGTGAAGATAGGCCTCTTTGAGATCCAGGGTTACCATCCAGTGATCTTTGCCTAGCATAGGCAGAAGTTGTTGTAATGTTAACATCTTGAACTTTGGAATGTCTAGGTAGGTATTGAGAATGGACAAATCCAGAATTGGCCTCCAAGTGTTTCCTTTCTTTGGCACTAGGAATAGACGGGAATAAAACCCTAGGCCTACTTCTGACGGAGGTACCACCTGGATTGCTCCCATCTGTAAAAGCAAAGAAATTTGCTTCTGAGCCTCCTGACTTTGCTGAGGAGGCACATCCGGCATGCCTTTGAAAGGAGGAAAAGTGTGAAAATAAAACTTGTAACCTTGATTTATTATTTCCAACACCCATTTGTCCTGGGTGACCAAATGCCAGTTTTGTTTGAAAAGTGCCAACTTTCCTCCTAGAGGAGCTGCCAGAAAAGAAGGATCTGGCAGCTGAAGATACAGGTCATTGGGTCTGTTTACGAAAAGGCTGACCCCTGCCCTCACCAGAAGACTGTGCAGGAGAACTCCAAGTCCTAGGTCTGAAAGAACCCTGAGCGTGAGCCCTGCCTCTACCATGTCTAGACCTGCCCTTAGACTGAAAATCCGAAGAAGGGTAGGACCATCCTCTAGCAGGCCAATTCCTGCTAAACTTAGGGGGCTGCACCTGCAAAAAATCCTTGACCGTCTGCATAGACTTAGCTTTATCTTCCATCTTTTTCAAAACTGACTCCACAGGAGAACCAAAAAGAACTTCAGATTGAGGAGGAGCATCCAAAATCCGAGCTTTAACATGCACTGACAAATTTTGATCCTTAAGCCAGGCATGTCTACGAATAACTGAACCAGTAGCAGCCACCCTGGATGAAGCCTGAAGAGCATCGAAACCACACTGCAAAGAATGTTTTCCAACTTGATCTGAAGCATGAACCAACTCCTGCAATTCCTTACACTCTATACCCTCAGATAAAGCATCCACCTTAGATTTCAATTGGCCTAACAAAAAGTTCTGATACTTCAGCATATGAAACTGGCAATTTAAAGCCCTCATAGCTAACGTAGAAGAGGTGTACACTTTTTTCCCCCACCTATCCAACGCTCTAGAATCTTTATCCAAAGGAACTGGATTCTTAACCACAGAAGCCCTGACACCCTTCGGCCCTTAAATAATAGTTTCTGGGTCAGCTCTAGGACTCTTATACAAATATTTATGTGCTTCTGGAACTCTGTAATATCTGTCTGGCTTGACAGGGGCAGGGGTAAAGAATCAGGATTAAGTGAAGCTTCAGAAAAAACATCCTGAACCACATCTAAGACAGGGGGAATAGCCAAAGGCCTATGTTGTGGTAAAAACAAAAATTCCCTAAGCCTTTTGCGAGAATCTGAAAAATCCTGACCTTCCCACTTGAAATGTTCCCTCATGGAATGTAAAGTTTCAGAAAAGGAAAAATCCTCTGGAGGAGAAGCAGAAGGACAGGAATCCTCTGCATCAGAATCTGAATAGGGAGGGAAATCCTGAATATCCTCAGCTGAGGACTCAGAGTAGTCTGAAGAATGCTCCATTCCCTCTAAATCTGTCTCCACCCTAGGCCTCTTCTCTGGAGGGGGCATAGAACCCTGATCAAAGTAATCAAATCCTCTGCCATTTTCAACATATGTTTTTTAGGAACAGAAGCTGAAGAACTAGGGCTATGGCCAGTACCAGTAAGACCAGGTTTAGCCTTAGCATGGCCTTTAGCCACTGAGGTAGAAGGCCTAATAACCTTTTGTAAGGATGGAACTACAGATACCTGAGAAGCACCCTCGGCCTGGCCTAACTCCTGAGAGGCCAACTCCTGCAAAAGTAAAGGTTCCCCCTGGGATTCAGCCGAGACCTTGGCCGGATCCACAGATTCAACCGGAGGTTCCATAGAACCGGCGTCCGCAACGGACGACTCATCCGGTTTAGACCTTAAAGATTTATCTTTACGTTTTTTAGTAGTAGCGGGCGTCGGAGGATCCGACGGCATGTTATAGTTACACCGCTTACCGAAAACAAGCCTGGCACAGTCTAATCTTCGTTTAATGGTGCGCTTATTAAATCTAGCACAAAAGCGACACCCGACTACGTCGTGTTCAGGCCCCAAGCAAGGAATACAGAGAGAATGATAGTCCCTATGAGGTATCTGTTTCCCACAAGAAATACAATTATTAACTTTTTCTGACATCCGGATTAACTAAGGCAAGAAAAGACAAAAATTTTCCCCAACGGGGTACTTAGCCCAACTTGGTCTTCGGTCTGAAACTCGATAATTGAAAATTTCAGAACGCCGAACGGCACTTGCAAATGCTGCTTCTGCTTCGGACCACGTGGCAAGAAAGACTGAGGATATGGCGTCGGTCATGCGCTTAAGTACTACTACGTACTGACGTCAGCTCCGGGCGACCATGACCGACGCCAGCCTAACTCTTTGGTATTCGGGCCGACCGAGGACAGCGGACTACCCACAGGTTATGACTGCAGCAATGTGAGACGAAGAACATCTGCTGATTTCCTTCTACTTAACCCCTATATCCACTATGTATTACATGCACGTTCCACATTCTCAAAGACAATACTAGGAACTAACAGGGTACAGAGTCAAATTCTTTTGCTAGGTCTAAGTAAATAATGTTAGTTGGAAGACACTTGTCATAAGCTTCAGAGTAAAAGACTATTAGTCATAACAGTTTCACCCTTTAACAAGGCCTTGTTGTTTAATGTCAATATATAATGGATTTTGTTAACTTTGTAGATCGTATATAATACTCTATCAAAGGCTTTACTCAAAATGCTGGTTAAACTATTCAGTCTGTAACTTTTAACACTGACTTCGGTCATTCTTACATATTGCTAACCAACATACTGGCATGTTTCCAGATGTACAGAAAAAAAAATCTGCCGCTAAACTTTGTTGAAATAGATACAATAAAACTGTTCTTAATGGATCCTATTCCACTCAAAAATAACCTCTTTGCCTTCTGGATCTGGAGCATCATCTTTTTTTTAACCTGTTTAGGGCATTCCTTACTATATACCTTCTATAACTGGGCAAGCACCTTCTTCAAGTGACATGTTCCTATGACCATCATACTTTCAACCAGAATATTCAGAAAACATTTTGGCCATCTGACCAACAATTAATTTTCCTCCATCAAGTATCATACCAACATCTTTCTTTTGTGTTCTTTTATATGCCAAAAAAAGGTGATTACTACCACTGGAGAAAGTACTGTTGTATAAGAACTTATCAAAATAGTTGATGTCCTACTGATCACTGTCACAGTATTCCTGACATATGGGGCGGTCACTCACTGTTGATGTCCAGTCAGGGTACCAAAGTTTTACCTTCTTGAGGTTGTATATCTGACGCATGACCTCAACTTGCAAACCTAGGGGTATACAAGAGATGGAGACTGTTCAGCTAAGATGGGTGTAACTTGAACAGGCAAGTAAACTCCCAGTTTCCATATACCAGAGCAGAGCTTAAAGCAGAGGGGGTGAAAATGGAAAACTGAAGTTAGGAGGAGTACAGGGGAAGGAATACTGCAACAGTGATCAAAAGGACACCTACTGTTATGGTAAGTTCTTACACAAATGTGCTATGTCCTGACTGACATCACCGTTGACATATTCCTGACATATGGATGATTCCCGGAGTTGAAGGAGGCAGACAAAATGGTGGTTGGCTACTGAGCAGATGAGCTGTTTAGCAGTACAGTTAGGACAGACCTTGCAAATCAGCCCTGGACCTGGCTTTGAGAAAGCATACATTTTCTAGTGTTTGGTGAAGGTGTGCAAAGAGGATCAAGTGGCAGCTTCCAAGACAGATCTGGCTTCCACTCCTTTATGAAAAACACCCCCCACCGAGGAAGCCACTGCCTTAGTGGAATGACCTTTTAGGCAGGAAAGCAAGGAATTAACAATGAGAACAGCAGAAGATGATTGGCCTTTGAGATGCAAATTGCAATAGTTTGAAGACTGGCTGGCTCCTCTTACAGCTCATAAAAGATACAAACAGCTGGTCAGTCTTTCTGAAAGATGTAGTTTGGTCTAGATAAAATCTCAGTTTTCTGTAGATTGTCTGTAGATTTCCTCCCTATTTTGGGAGTTGGGAAAGAAGCTGGGAATGTGAATAGTCTGATTTAAGGGACAGCTGATTTACCATCTTAGGCTTGAACTATGGATTAGCCCTGAGAGTCACTCCATGCTTGTGGAAAACAAGAAAAGGTAGAATGGTCATGACAGCGTGTAGCTCAGAAACTTTCACAGCAGAGGTGAGACCCAAGAGTAGAAAAGTTTCCAGGTACAGAATTTTAAAGCTGCAAAAGACTCTGGTTCAAAGGGATGTAAAGCAAGCTCATCTGGTACAAAATTGAGATCCCAAGGAGGCAAGAGATGGGTTTCCTTGGTGGGCTAAGATGAGGACTCTCCTCAGTAACAGGTTGACCTCTACTCTAGCCATAAGAGGGGGGTTGAGAGGCAAGCAGGTATTGATGTCTGACAGGTGAGCTTTGATAGAAGAGTGAGCCAAGCATGAAAGTAGTCTACAAAGGTATTGCAGAATAGCAGGGATCTTTCAGAAAAAAAAATCCTGTGTTTGAGGCACCAATAAAAAATCATTTTCTATTTAGCAGTGTAAGATTTTCTTGTAGTGGGTCTCCTGGATTCCTGTAGGACTTGAACAACCTCCTCAGAGAGTAGGTGCTTTTGAAGGATTAGAATCCTACCATCCACAGACTCAAGCTGAGTAAGGAAAGATTTGGGTGAATAAGCAATCCTTTTTAAATGACAAGGTCTGGTTGTCGGTATTTTCCTGCAGCTTCCCTTTGTCAGGTAAAACAGCAGGGGGAAACCAATGTTGTTTTAGCCAGTAAGGGGACAGTACAATGAGCTTTGGTGCTTTTTGTGGCTTTGGAAGAATTTTTGGAAGTAGAGGAAGTGGAGGAGAGGTATAGAGGAACTTTCATGCCCACTAGAAGAAGGCATCTATCCTCTAGGCTGAGGGGACAATGTTCTCTGGTGCAGAACTGAGGGAGCTGATGGATGGTTGGTGGTGCAAACAGGCCCATCTGTGGAGTGACCCATTGATGACTGATCGTCTTGAAGACCTGTCTGTTCAGGGTTCATTAATTAGGGAATCTATGTGGCTGTGAGGGTGAAGCCTATCTGGGTGACTAAGTTCCATGCCTCCTGTGCTAACCTTCACAACTGGTAATATCTGGTGCCTCTGTGTTTATGTACCACATGACTGTGATGTTGCCCGTATACACTAGATGTTGTTCAAGTTTTCACAGGGAGAGAAGGTCTGTAGTGCTTGCAGAAGAGCCCTCATTTCCTTCAAACTGATATGTTCCTTCAGGAACGGTGGCTGCTACCTGCCCTGTACCCAGTGTGATCCCGTCCATGCCCCCATGCCTCATCTAAAGTGTCTGTGTGAATTTCCTGAAGAGCAGGATGGGGTGTGAAGGGAAAACCTCGGTCGAGATCAACTTGCTCCTTTCAACAAAAAAGCTCCTTTCTGAGGGAGGAAATTGATCATTGTATACAAAGAGTGGGAGTATTAGGACCACATTGATTTCAGATACCACTATATTTTTCTCATGTGAAATCTGGTTAATGGAAGCACTAGAATGACAGCTGCCATAAAACCCAAAGTTCTTATGATCCCCCTTGCTGTACAATGTATTACAAAGGAGAGATCCAGGAAGAATTTGGACATGCTCTAAAGTTTCTCCTGAGGAAGGAAGAAATACATTTTGTGTATAGTCTGCAACTCATGAAAATCATGTCCTGTGTAAGAACTATATGGGATTTTTTTGTGGTTGACTGTGAATTCCAGCTTTGTCAGGAGTTGGGACAGTGAAATCTTCATTGTTGCAGAAGGGTGCCTGGGAAGAGAGCCTGGCTGGCCAGGTCATCCAGGTAAAGAAAGATTTGAATTCCATGGGTGTGGCAAAATGCCACCACTGGTGCTAGACATTTTGTGAACACCCTTGGTGCTGTTGAAAGCCAAAAAGAGTAAATTGAAAGTGTGATGACCCAGAGAAAAACCTGAGGAATTTTCTGCAAGGAGAGAAATAGGTATGTGCAGGTAAGCATCATTCAGGTCCAGGGACACACTGGAAAAACCTGAAGGAGAATGAAAGGCAAGTGTGTGTGAAGAGAGAGAATTTTAAAAGTTGGTACCTTCAAGAATGTGTTGAGAAGGGAAAAGTCTTGGATGGGCCTCAACTGCCCTTTTCCTTGCACCAGAAAGATTCTGGAGTAGAAGCCCTTCCTCATAAAGTCTTCTGGGACTTTTTTGATGTTACCTTGACTCAGGAGGTCTTAAATAATGGGAACAAGTAAAGAAAGCTGGCTGTGAGGAAGATGTGGCATGCCTTTCAGGGGAGGAATATTTTCCTAAGACATGGTATAACTATCCCTGATTATGGAGAGAATCCATTTGTCTATGGTAAGAATTTCCCACAAGGCTAAGGACAGTTATAGTCTTTTGGAAAGAGGGTTGGGGGTTGTGAAGGTAGTCAGACTTTTATATCCAAGGAAAACCTCCCAGACGGAAATTCTCTGAGGTTTGTCACAGTACCTTTTCCTATGAGTTTTTCTGGATGCTGGAGTTGTTCTAGGAACCCTTTTGAGGAGATACACAGATTTAGATGGGTAGTTCCTACGGCAACTAGGAAATTAAAAAAGTAGAATCTGCATGCAATCTTTCATAGTCTTACATTAGTCTTGCAGAGTTTTAAACAGACTAGTAGCCTGAGGATCAAATAAAAGATCACTGTACAAGGGGGAGTCAAAGTTTTGACTTGAAGTCCTCAGGAATAGGCTGGCTATGTATTCATACATATCTGTGACCAACAGACCCAGTAGCTGCTGCACTAGAAGAGGCATCAACAGCATCATAACTGCACTTAATGCTGTGTCTGGCTATTTGAGTAGCCTGCAAATGTAGATTCTGCATTTGTTGCTTTGATTCTGCAGTTTGAGGGTTCACCATAACCTTGTTTAAAGACTGAAATACAGAAATCAAATATTTGGTCATTTGGATCTGATAGTTAACTGCCCTAAAATCTAGGGTAGAAGGGGGTACACCTTCTTTCCCCAGCTATACATAGCCCTACTATCCTTGCCTGTAGGTAGAGTGTTAGCACTGTGCAGAAGCTTAGAGTGCCTGTCTGAAGAAAGAAACACTGCAGAAGGGTCAGTCACAGGCTTCTTGTACAAGTACTTACAGTAATCAGGTACCTTACAAAACCTGGTCTTTTTGGTGCTCGTGGTTGAGAGTCAGGTGCTGAAGAGGTGGACTGGATGGCATCCTGGAAAGCCTCAAATACAGGATGGACTGAGGAAGGGGCAGCAGTGCCCATTTCTAAGGGGCTGAAGTACCTTTTCTGTATGTTAGATATTTGTGTAAACTGACATTTAATTTGTTTCATCATACTTAGGATAATTTTTCCAAAGGAAGCTTCCTCAATAGAATATGGAAAAATGGAACTTTATCAGAAGAAATTCATTCAGGTGAGTGTAATTGAGACGAACAGTCTAAAGAGTGATCTGAGTCATAATCCTGCTCTTCCTCAGAAGTAGATGATACAATGGTAGGCTTTTGAGGTATAGCCTATGGCTGCAGAGACACAAAAGAAGGAGTTTTCAGAGCCATGACAGCTATAAACCAGCCATGGGAAAAGTCACTTCTTTTCCCTAACTTCTGCAGTGAAGGATAAATGTCTAGTCTTTTGTTTTATCTTTGTCGGTGGGAAGTCCACCTGGATGAGACACAGAGGTTCAGAAGCCTGATGTACCCCTATTAAAGTGGGTCTATATCACTTCAGAGAAGTGATAATTCAGCAAACATTTCATTGGAAATGCTGTTCATCAAAATCCGCTACAATCTTCCATATCCTCCGCTAATTATATATAACAACTCAGAGATCGCATCACAATCGGGAAAGGGCAAATTTCCTGAGCCTCACTGTACCGTGATCTTAGCATGAACAGTTCATTGAAAGACATGTTCGATGTAAATGAACTGAAAATGCCATTCGCTGAACTGAATCTTCAATGAAGTAATACAGACCCATTAAGGTACCAGGGATCTCCTCCCTAACTAATATTTGAGGAACACTGTGAGGACCCGCAGAAATAAGTAGAACACTAATCTACATATTGAAAAACAGGCAGCTGTCCGCAGTCTGCATGGCCTCAGGAGCCATACTTGGCTCTGACAGGGTCTTGGTAGCAGACAACTGAGAGGTAACCTGATGTATTGTGGATTCTGTAACCTCAGAGGGTACATCCAGATCTGAAACATTTGGCTTCATAATCTGTTCAGGGCCTCCTAAGCTTTTTCTTTGATGGTACAGGGACATCTTGGGATGCAAATTCTGCCCTCTTGGACTAGGCCAGGTGTTTAAGACAATGAGTTTCCAGAAAGGTGTTGAGAGAGGAAAGCCTCAACCTAAGGGTTTTGGGAACAAATTACTGACAAATGGAACATGCCATGTAACAGTGTTCTGGGTCTAGACAGAAAAGACACTTAATTGTGCAAGTACTTGTATGGAATCTGTCTACTGCACTCACACTTACCCCTCCTAGCTGACATCAAACAAATCTGAAAAGATATGGTAAGCAAAAACGGCAAAGGAAGGTTCCCCAAAGGGGCACTTCTCTGAGAGAACTAAAAAGTGAAGTAACTGTATAGATGACCAAATAGCGATCAGTTTGTTGGATGCATAAACTGTGTTTGAGCTGGTGGTGAGACAGTCTTACTTAGTCTTAGAGATACAGACTTGCATGTCCATCTATATACCACTATGCTTACGAGCTGAGGTCATGCGTTGGACATGTGACCTTGGGAAGATGAAGCTTTGGTACCCAGGTTAGACATCAGTAGTGACAAACCCATATGTCAAGAATACTGCAACAGTGATTTCAGTCAGGAAATATTTGCAAGAGTGAACTAGAGTTTTCCTGTATTTGCAGCCACCCTTGGATTGTTAGCATAGGCTTTGTATAAGTACTTTTGTCCATTGATAAAGGCTTTCATTATGGTCCAATGTTACTTTTCCTGTTTATCTATACGTAGATCAGTGTTCCACCAGGGGAAGTTATATACCTTACTGCCAGGCTTAGCCCTCTGTCGGAATATAGGCATTAATTAATCCATTCAACTTTTTATATAGATACTTAAACAGTTATTGATTACATTTCTCATTACTAAATATTTTTATTAATTCCTTCATAGTTTCCTGCATAATATTCTTCCACTACAGTGATTTATATTATAATCTATAATATTAGGGCAGGCCACATTAAACATGACAATAGTGTGGTCTGAGTTACTCAAGGAGCAGGGCAACTTCACATCTATGACTGGGATAAATTTTGATTCTTATAATTATGCAATATTTTATATGCTCTACTAATTATTCCTTTCTTAACTGCAACTTCAGTTCTAGGTTCTACTAAAAACTCTATCAGTGCTGGTCTTTCTTTCAAGACTCCCCTACTTCTTTCCCTTTGCCTATACTCTGACATCAATCTTTGAAAGGGAAAACAGTCTCTAATCTGGGGTCCATGTAAGTTCTTGGCATTATCCTATTCTATTACCTTTACCTCTCTAGTTATTTGCTCCCAATACCTTGGTTCCTTTGCCAGTTTTCTCCAATAAATTCCAGCCTCCTCTTGCTTATTGTCTGTACCCCTAATTGCAGTCATCCCTATCAGCATAATCTTCTTTCTCCACTCTCTTGTTCGCTTAGTTCTCCGAATACTTTCTGCTGCTTTAGGAATATAATATTTTGTATGAATATTGTTATTCTCTTTAAAGATCTGCATCCAAAATCTCAGTCTCTCCTTGTTTTTTGAGCTTCCCATATTTCATCATATCTTTCCACTTTGAATTATAGTTTTCTACTTGTGCTAGTGTACAGGAGCCTTAACTGTGTTGCTCTGAAATACCCCTTCAAATTGAGTTATCCCAATCTGCCCTGTTCTTTTGGAAGAGTAAGCTTATCCCACTTGTCTCTTGCTGTCCCTCCCAATAAAATCCTTCAGCAGTTGCTATCCACAACTTCTCCTCTGGTTGATAAAAATAGACTTAACCTGTGAAAAAGACTAAAGGGACTAAAAACATTTAAACTGCCTGTATCTTACTATCAATATTCATATAACATAATTTCCATTTTCTCAGGTTTTGTATTATCTTTTATTTAGTCTCTTCCTACATGTTTAGCTGACACATCGGAATCATTTTAATCCATACTCCTAAACACTTTATTTTATCATGTCCCCATAAGTATGGATATTGCTGAACTAATCTGTATATGGGTACATAATTTACCACTATTGCCTTTGTTTTAGCTTCATTAATTTTGCATCCTGAAAAGATCTGAAACTGTCTCAATATGTTCCACAACACTAATGTCCCTTTCCAGTTTTATCAGGTATAAAATAATGAACCAAATCAAGCAGAAGTAAAGTGCCCCAGGTCACCAATCCACAAAAAGAAAGCATGACAAGGCACTAGGAAGCAGCAGGATCAAAATTCCAGTCAGATATAACTTAAAACAACAAAAAAGCAGAGACTGCGAGTCACGAAAAGTACTTTATAACGCTTAACTTCAGTCACCACGTTTTCGTCCATTTCACACAACTTCATCAGATAACTCAGTTCCTTCCAACTTCCCCATTTAAACATCCTCGTAATCATTCAATTGTCCAATCAGCAATTTTTAACATTGGCATAAGATTTTTTTAGAATTCATTGATAATAAAATTGCTGGCTGTGACAAAGGGGAGACCGGACACCCTTCCCTGGTTCCATTGCTCAAGCAGAGATCATCAGCGAGGATCCCATCCACTTTAATTTTCATCTCCTATCCCTCATATAGCCTCCTAATCAATCTATTAATTTTATCAGGGAATGCAAATACTTTCATTGCTCTGCTCATAAAGTCCCAACTTATTCTGCCAAATGCTTCCTCTGCATCATGACCCACCAATAACCGTAGTATTTTCTTACATTCTGTTTCCTTCTGGATCATATGTTCTGTTAATGCTGTCAAATGTTTGCTTCCCCTCCACAAAACCACACTGATCCATATCTATCAATTTTGGCATCACTTTTGCCATTCTTTTAGCCATTATAGACAAACACTTTATAAACCATGGTTTAGTATTGAAATGGGCCTGTATGAAGCTGTATATGATGGATCTTTATCCTCTTTACGTACTGCAGCTACCATTGCTTTCTTCCAGGATGTTGGTACTTCTCCTCTTAAAAAATACTGTTAAACATAACCTTCCAGATCTTTATCATTTTGCCCTCCTAACTTCCAAACTTCCACAGGAAAACCATCTATTCCTGGGGATTTTCCAGTATGTTGGTTATACATCACCATTTTTATCTCATCTCCTCCTATTCTGTTAGTAATTGAGCCTCCCTCTACCTCTAACCTTGGCATATTTAATTCTTCCATAAACATTTCCATTTGTACCTTTTCTTGATTTCCATATTCTTCTGCTTTATACAGACTTTTATAGAATTTAAGAAATATTTCTACTACTTTTACAGTATCCCTTGTTATAGGCTCCCTAAGCTTGGTGACAGCCCCTACTTTATGTTGCCTTAGTCATTGTGCTAAAAGGTTTTGTGATCTAGAGTGATTAAAAAAAGTTGGTTAACAGAAATCTTTCTAAACTCATGCATATCATCAAGGTAATCCCTTACTTTCTGTTTAGCATTCTGCAGTTGCTCCTCCTCTTGTTCTGCGAGATTCCCCCAATTTTGCATTTGTCAGTCCCTCTAAATAATTATTGTTACTTCTTAACCATATCTCCCTTTCATTTACTTCCACCCTATTTTTAAACTCCACTTTAATTTTATCCAACTCATTAGCTATGTTTTCAGAAGAAATTTCTATCTTTTCTAACAGCTCCCAAATAATTTCCACTACCCATTCCTTGAATTCCTCTTTCCAACAGATAGGTGAGCAAGTGCCAGTGTCTCATTTTTATTTCACTACCCTGTGTTTCTTATTTTACTTATTATTGGTGCATGATGTGAAATAGATATTGGGAGCGTATCAAGACCTTCAATTAAATGCACATGTTCCTCTGGAATGTAAATTCTGTCTAGCCTAGCCCAGTTTTTGTATCTTGGGGAATAATACGTAAATTCACTCTGAATTCACATTTTCTGTACCACATATTTTCATAAATTTATTAAAAAATCTACCCACTTTTGTTATATTTTCCTTTCTGGGCCCCCAACCCCAAGACATATCTTCAATGTTGCAAATCAAATTCCAGTCCAAGCCTACAACTAATATTCCTTGCTGAAAGCTGACTATATCTCCCAGAAATTTCTTAAGCTGCATTACAGCAGTTTTTGATGGAATATAAATAAATACATGCCAGTGTAATCCTCCGGCCTTAACAGTAGCCCCTTAGTACCCCTATTGTCTTTTTTATCCTCTTCTACTACGATTGGAGCTCCTCCTGCAATTAATATAAGTACTCCTCTCTTCTTTGCCCCAGGTATTCCACTGTATAACCATCCTGAAAACCATTATCAAATTCACAAGTTAAGTTCTTTCCAAGTGTGCCTCTTGTAGTTTTGCTATTTACACTCTACATATTTTTAATATAGTTCACTCTCTTTCTTTTTTGTATTTATTTGTGAGACTATTAAACAATTTTCTGCAAGACCATGAAAGACATTACAGAAGCATCATATTCGTGAGAAATTATTCCTACCTTTTATACATGACAGTGTTTTTGTTAAATGTCTATTTCCAGCTTTTGTGTTACATGCATGTACTGTTTGGCCGGTTAATCTTTTATATAGTTGTTTATTTTCATCTCCATTTGAGCCTATGTCACATCTTACAAAACTTTTTGTTTTATTGAAAACCCTCAAACAGATATATACACACACACACAATACCCCCTCAAGCCTATTAACTTAATAAAACACAAAAATATGCACATCTTCAAATACTGAGGTTTTATCCTCCTAAAAGGAACAAATGTTCCAAACTGACATACACACACACACACACACACACACACACACAGACTTGAGCTGACCTAAAAGAAAGGTTACCCATGCTAAGACTCATTGTACTGCCTGTGGTTCTATTAAGTACTGTCTGGTTTTGTCTTATCTTTATAGTTCTCTCAGCTTGGGAAAACACTTGAATGCTTTCAGAAAACATTTTCTCCAAGCCACTTCTCTTTATCAGATGGTCTGCTAGAAACATGAGAACCAGACATAAAACTATTTATCAGGGAAAAAAATTCATAATATTCAATATTTTTCATTGACTTGCTTTTTTGTAAAACTTGATACTAGATTACACTAATGGCCCTAACCGAGTCATTTCCCTATGCAAGAATGAGAAAAAGCACACTTTATTTTGTCATGCTCTTTTAACCAGATTTTTTTACATGGCAGTGCCTACACTTCTTAAAATTGAACAAGGAGAGAGAAGGGAGAAAGAAAAAAAACAGCAGCACTTAATTGCATTATTATGCCCATTACACTTAAAAAATAACTGCAAAAATGTTACTTTACAACATGCAAAGAAAATCATGCTCTATTTAAATGGTGTTAAGAAAAAAATTGTTACTTACAGTTAACTTTCTCCCTCTTCTACCCCTCCTGTGTATTTTTCTGAACATTAATGATATGAAGTAGGTGCATATGCTTTAGAGTCTCTACAAGTTTAACAAAGTCCAAAATTTCTAGATTTTCCTGTCCTGTCAGGTTTCTCACAAATATAATTATTGCTTTGTACTCCCACATTTGTCAATTTCCAAGTTATGGAGTTTATTCTCCAAATGTTAATAAAATGAAGTAGGGCATACAATTTAGAGTCCCCTACAAGTTTAATAAAGTCCAAGTCCAATATTTCCAGATTTTCTTGTGCTATTCCTGCTTATCTCCATCTCCCAAAACAAGACTCTGCTTCATTTCCAAAATACTCTTAATTTTTCTAGTCAACTCTTTGTGATTTCTTCCCCTCTCTCAAACATTTTCCACTGAAACACTGGAAATGGTTTCACTGGCACAGTCTCAGAACAACAAGAAGCAGAATTTGATTCTGTTTCACAGCTAACTTTCTGTTGGACAAACTTTTGTATTTCTTCCTTAGCATGTACTTCATCAAAAATTATTTTGTTCCTCGAGGGAAAAATATTTTGAAGATAGCTAGGTACAGCAGTTTGAATCTCATGGCTGCTTCTTGACATTCCCTGAATAATGGAATCAATATACTCCTCTTCTGCCTGGTGTACAATGAGTAGTCATTCTCCACAAACACTCTGCTGTCTCCCACTTTTAGTACTTTGTCCTTTTGCCACAGCTTTGTCAAAATCACCTTCTCGTGCTGGTAAAATTGTGTCTTTACTATTAAAGGTCTAGGTTGTTTTCTCATAGCCAGGTTTGCAGCATACACACGGCATTCCCTTTCAATTAACAATTCCTGCTGTGGAATATCAGTCCAGTTGTTTATTTGTACTTTCATAAAAACAGTCTGTTCCTTCCAGCTTTTCAGATACAGCAGAAACTTTCAGATTTTCCCTACGTGCTGTCTTCTAATTCTATTAATTTTTGAAACATCTCTTCTTGTGCAGTCTCATATTCAGCCAGCCTTTTCTTCAATTTGATCTCTGTGTTTTGGAGTTTTATCAACTTATCTGAATATCTGTTTTTCTTCCATTTTTTCCAGCCCTTTATTGTTTGAATTGATATACTCCATCAGTGTTTCATTTAGTTATCAGTGTTTCATTTAGTTTAGTCAGGTCTGTGTGCAATTTCCTTATACTTTCCTCCAGGTTACTGGGAAGTCATGTCTGGAGCTTGCACTGCTTTTTGCTGAACGGTTGGAGGACTTTTCCCAGTCAGTGTTTTTTCGTCACCTTTTGTAGCTGATTTTCCTTCAAGTCCTCTACTTTTTTCCCTGACAACCAGGCAGTGGGCTTGCTAGTTAGTTACTGAAATTTACCCAGAAATCTAGGTCCACTGACTTTCACTGCTAAGTTTCTGTTTTCACACTGGGAGAGCTAGAATTAAGTGATATGTCAATGTGCAGCCAACTTGGAAGCCCTCTATGCCCTTCTTTTTGTTTTCTTATTTACAGTGTTCAGGGTATGTACATTACTGATTTCTATAATACTCTCCACCTTTCATAGAGTTTTCACTATCTGAAATAACTGTTCACTTTTATCTGATTTTTTTAATGTGTGAATCATAGTCACTAAGTTATCATTATTGCTGTAATTAGGCCTTCAGTCTGTAGTAGGATTATGACACCTGCAATCCTTATTTTTCCTAGGATTTATATCAACTGTCCTATCATTGCTTCCACCTTGACAAGTTGCATTTGCAGCATTTTCTTCAGTATGTGATGCAGCATCATTACAGTTTCTCTATATTCTTATGACTTCATACCATTTGAATAAGTAAGCAGCACCTGCTACTCATATTGCCATCTTCATCAAAATTAATACTATATATGGGAACAATATACTACCGTTCACACTCAATGAAGCATTCCTTGTCAAGCAGGTCCTCGGGACAGAATTTATCAAACTGATCCAAGTTACACAAGATGTCCAACCTTCATACTATCCAGTTCCCGAAAAATGGAATGTAAGCTTTTGGTCACTGAGTATAAGTTTGTATTAAAGGAGGCACTTTAAATGATATCGCAACACTAATAGGTCCAACAGTATTTTGTCCTTAGATATTATTCCCCTTAAGTCCAATCCTTTGAGCTAGTGTTTACATTTATGGAACTTGCTACCTTAAGTCTTGCTGTATTAAATCTTTGAGATGGTAGGATACCAATATCTGTTAACCCTATTTGTTTGGCTTTATATAACTTGATGTATCTGCAACATCACTCTCAATTTTCGCTGGCAAAATAGGTGCCATTGACTACCATGTACTTCCATATAGAGATATGCAAGTTCCCCTGAATGCAGCATTGGTTTCTGAATAATACTGTTTATGGAACTTGCTATATAAGTTTTGCATTAAATATTGGAGACAGTGCATTGTCAACACGTTAATCCCATCTGTTAGGCTTTATATAACTGGATCTCTTCAACATCATTCACATCTATGATGTTAATATGTCCCACATCACTGCTTTCAACCCATAAGACTATCAGAAAAAGTGTTATCGTAGGGTAATCTAGTTTTAGCTTTACTAATTCTACAACTCAACTTCCATTTAATGCATTCACAGTCTCTTTTGAGTTTAGAAAGTCTTGGGATGGAACTGCTGACTCATCAAGAAGTGATCCATGTTACATAAAATGTCTATCCTCAGCACTATTCAGTTCCTGAAAATTGCTACATATCCTTGTGGTAGTGACTTCTCTAAGTAGAAATGTAAGTAGGCACTTTATTTAAAACAATAGTGCACTACTAGTAGTCATACCAAGACTGAAGAAACAAGACATACTTTTTTTGTGTACAAAGACTGAAGAAGCAGGCCACCTTACCGGCTTCTTCAAAGTACGATGCAATGGCCCAGACATTATTTATTTTTTGCATTTTTTTTTATTGTAACTTATTATTTATACCACTAATGGAATTATGTAATGTACTATAGATGAAACTAGTTAAATGATATGTTAGTTTTCAAAAGAATGATTTATTTTAATATGTTATGAATTGAGAGATGTCAAAAGTATGTACCAGAAAGATTACTGCCTAACAATACTGTGAACTGTAACAAGGAGGAGACAACCTGTAGATATGCTTGCTGTTACAACTGCCAGTATAAGGTTATACTGTTGTTGAATATGTTGACGTTTACTGGTGGATGAAATAAAGATCTTCTTGGAAAAAAGACAGCATCCTCAAGAATTGGATCTAATGAAGGGATAACCCAGAACTGGTTCCTCCTTCTCTAAATGCTCACACAAACACATATTTCTGTGGCACAGAGGGATGACATCCCAACTGCAACCCACACAACCCAAATTTTAGTAGCAGCTCAGCTGATGGAAGAGCTGAGCAGGGGAGGATGAGTGGTGTGGTGGTTCTCAGCTGGTATGTGCTTGGATGCAAGTGGAAGACTGAACAGAAATAATGGCCATAACTATGAAAATGTGGGCTTTGACTTCCCAAGGTTGTGATGATATCCATTGGCTGTGTGAGAGAAATCTCATGCAGCAATTGGGTCCTAACCCCTTGAGGAGGAACCTTGCCATGAAACGAGTAACAAAAAGTAATACAATGTGCAATCCATTTAGAAATGGTTTGCTTAGAAAAAGCCTTGCCCTGGGCTCCAGGGGCAAAACTGACCAATAACTGTGTTGATTTCCGAAGGTCTTTAGTCCTGTCCAGGTAAAACCTGAGCTGTCTATGCACAGCAAGAGAACGTAGGATTCTTTCACCTCTATTTCGAGGATTAGGAAAGAAGGTAGGAAGGTGTATGGACTGTTCAGGCTAGAAACCACCTTAGGCATAAAGGAGGGGTTGGTTCTCAGAGAGACCCTATCTGCATGGAAAAGAAGAAAAGGCTCCACAGCCATCAAAACATGCAGCTCCGAAACCCTCCTTGCTGAAGTTATAGCCAAGAGGAAGGCAGTCTTCCACGAGAGAAACTTTAAATCTGCAGTGGCAGCTGGCTCAAAAGGAGGAAGGGTGAGTTTCTCTAGAACAAAATTAAGATTCCAGGCTGGAGTAGGCACCCTTCTGGGAGGTCTTAAGTTGCAAGTACCTCTGAGACACATTTTCATCAGGGGATGAGAGAAAATGGGTTGTTCAAAAGAACAATGAGCAGAAATGGCTGAAGCATGGATCTTGACAGAGGAAAAAGAAAGACCACCCTGAAGCAAATCAGCCAGGTATTCCAGGATCAGAGGAAGGGTAGGCTGAGAAGAAGATTCCCCTCTAGCCTGCATCCAATGAGAGAATCTTTCCCATTTGCCAGCATAAGAGTTCCTAGTGCTAGGCCTCCTGGCCTCACTTAGCACGTCAACCACTTGCTGGGAAAGGGAAGAAGAAAAGCAAGGAGTCATACAATCAGCCATGCTGCCAAATGGAGAGACTGAAGATGAGGAAGTAGAATGTTTCCCCCTTCCTGAACCAAAAGATCCAGCTTCAGAGGAAGATGCCAAGGAGGAAATTGGGAGAGACTGCGAAGCAGTGGATACCAATGCTGTCTGGGCCAGTCCGGAGCTATGAGAATAGTCCTTGGTCGTTCATCCCTGATCTTCAATAATACTCAGGGAAGAGGAGGGGGGAAGGCATAAACTGACAGCAGCATCCAAGGGAAGGACAGAGCATCCACTTTCCAGGCTCTGCTGTGATGCTGTCTGGTGCAAAAAAGAGGTAGAAGATGGTTGTCTGGAGAGAAAAGATCCACTTGAGGAGTGCCCCAACGTTGAATGATGCTGTAAAAAACTGCTCTGTTCAGCTGCCACTCGTGAGGACTCAGGGTCTGTCTGCTCAACTGGTCTGCCAAAACACTGAGCCTTCCTGGAAGAAACTGAGCTAGGAGATGCAGGCCCAGGGATGCTGCTACGGACCAAAGACTCATGCTCTATCTGCACAGCAGGTAAGAATGAGTCTCTCCCTGCTTGTTGATGTACCACGACTGTGGTGTTGTCTGTCCTGACAAGCAGGGTCCCTGGAGAAAGAAGATGATCGAAAGCTAGTAAGGCCTGCTAGACTGCCATCAACTCCTTTAAATTTATGTGAAGGTGCATCTGCTGGGCATTCCAACTTCCCTATTTTCTTCAGCCATCCAGGTGAGCTCCCCAGGCGTACTCCGATGCATCTGTGGTAAGAACTTGAGTGGCAAGCGGTGGGCGAAAAGGTATGCCTTTATTCTGTAGACAGGCTGTTGCCCACCACTGAAACTCTGTCTGCAGACATAGAAGCAGAGGAATTATTACATCCAGGTCCTGTGTATGTTGACACCAAATGTTCTTGAGGTACCATTGCAATTTCCTCATATGCAGTCTTGCATATGAAATCATGAGAATGCAAGAGGCCATGAATCCCAGAGCTTACAGGTATTCCCTTGCAGGGAGCTGGGATAGGCTTGCCAAGGCCTTGAAGTATACTGAAAGAGTTGTCTGCTTCTCCTGGGTGAGGTATATCATCTGGGTGGCTATGTTCAGACTCTCTCCCAGGAACCTGGGTGAGATATATCATCTGGGTGGCTGTGTTCAGACTCTCTCCCAGGAATGTTATCTCTTTTAATGGCACCATTTTTGATTTTTCTTTGTTGCAAGTGTAACCCAGGGAAGAGAGAAGAGTCTTTACAAATTCTAGATCCTTTAATAGCTATTCCTGAGAATTTGCTTGAATTACACAGTCGTCCAAGTATGGATAAATCTGAATTTTCTTCTGCCTGCAAAAAGCAATGACTTAGCCAATCACTTTGTGAAAACTCTGGGAGCAGTAGATAAGCCAAAGGGCAGCACAGAGAATTGATAATGTTGCTTGCCCACCCTGAAACGAAGGTATTGCCTGCAACTATCCCTGATAGGGATGTACAGAAAAGCTTCTTTGAGATCCAACGTTACCAGCCAGAAATCCTTTTCTAACTTTGGCAGCAACTGATGCAGAGTGAGCATTTTGAACTTTGGAATTATCAAGAAAGAGTTCAGGATGGATAGATCTAGGATAGGACGCCAGGTGCCTTCTTTTTTTGGAACTAGGAAAAGTCTGGAATAGAAACCCTGGCCTACCTGCTGAGCAGGAACTGATTCTATTGTTCCCTGATGTTTCAGAGACAAAATTTACTTTTCTACTTCTGCCCTTTGGTTTGGACGAGCGTCCGGGAATCCTTTGGGCACTGGAAAGGTGTGGAAAGAAAACTTGTGTCCTAGGGATACAGTTCTGAGTACCCATTTGTCATCCGTGATGGTGGCCCAAACATTTGCAGAAAGGACCAACATTCCTCCTAAAGGACTCTCCAGGCAGGTAAGAACAGGCAGATGTTGGACAAAGTCACTGAGAATGTTTAGATTGAGATGCAGGCTTAGAACTTCCCACCTTGGAAGAGGAAGCCTGGCAACGCTTAGACCTTTGAGGGGTAGCCAACTGTCCCCTAGAAGATTTGTAACCTCTAGTCCTAGAACGGTTCTGTCTGCTGGTATCAGGAAATGTCCAACTCTTAGAAGGGTAATTCCTGCTAAAGCGAGGAGGCTGAACTTGCAGAAAGTCTTTAACTGTCTGCATAGACTTGGCGTGGTCTTCCATCTTTTTGAGCACTTCCTCTGCTTTGCTGCAAAAAAGACCGTCCTTATGCAAAGGTACATCTAAAAGCTTAGCCTTGACAGGCTCTGGTAGGGGCTGCTCCCTGAGCCAAACGTGCCTTCTAATAACAGAGCCATTATCTGTAGCCCTACAGGAGGCTTCTAGAATGTCAAAACCACAATGTAATGAATGTTTATTGACATGACTGGCAGAATTCAGCAAATCCTGCATATCCTTACTCTCCGCCAACAGAGGCACACTTGCTATCCTAGACTTAATAGCTTCCAAGGTGTGCTGCTGGTATTTCAGCATATGAAAAAGACAACTGGTAGACCTAATAGCAAGATTGGCAGAGGTATAAACCTTTTTACCCCACCTATCAAGGTTCCTAGATTCCTTGTCAGAAGGAACAGGATTTTTACTAACAGTGGCCTTAACTCTTTTAGGGCCTTGAGAAATAACCTCTACATCAGCCAACGGACTCCTGAAAAGAAACAAATGAGAATCAGGGACTCTGTAGTACCTGTCAGGTTTCCTGGGAGCAGGAGGAACTGAATTTGGAGTCAAGGAATTTTCCAGAAAAACATCATCAACCACCTCCAACACAGGTGGAATAGCCAAAGGCTTATGCTGAGGCAAATCCAAAAACTCCCTAATCCTTTTCTTAGAAAGGGGATAATCCTGACTTTCCCATTTAAAATGCTCCCTGAGAGTACTTAAAGCATCACCAAAAGAGAAATCTTCTGGAGGAGAAGCAGAAGGGATGGACTCCTCTACGTCTGAATCCTCAAAAGTAGAGAAAGCCTGAGAAACCTCTTCATCAACAGAAATGCTAGAAGTATCAGAACCTGAATAAGACAAAGCCTCAGGAAAGACATCGCTACCTCTTTTTGAAGGAGGAGGCTGTGAACCCCTAATAAGAGTCAAAAAGTCATCAGCCATTTTAACCATTTGAAAATGAGGGGAATGAGAGGAAACTGGAGCCTGTTTCTTCACAGGCTTACGACTGGAAAATTTACCTGCAAGTCTGAAGGACTCAGGAGGCCTGGTAACCGCCGTAGTTATTGGTATGAGCTTGCTGTCTGAACGAAGAACGGAGGCCTCGGACACCGGAGTCAGCTTCGTGACTCCGGATCCAGCTGAAGAGGCAACAGGTGGAAGGTCAAAAGGCAAAATGGAAGCCGGAGGCCTGGGGGCCTCTGAAATTGTCTCAACTGAGGCCTGCGGTTGAAAATCTGGGGGCTGCAAAGGTGCCTCACTGGCTACAGCATGACTGATGACCAACTTAATATCATCCAAGGACCTGACCTTCGGAAGCCTGTAGCGGTCCTTATCCTTAACTTTCTTGGGGATATCCGAAGCCTGAAGACCAGCGGACACCATACCGACAAACTTAGGCCAAACTCCAAAATGTTTAGCTAAAAGCTTAGCCCGACGACGAATAGTACATGGATTAAAGGAAGCACAGAGATCACAATTAGGAACTTTGCGGTCAAGACCTGAACAAATAATACAATAGGAATGAAAATCTCCATGGGGAATCTGCTTTCCATAGGTAAGACAATTATTAACCTTTGCTGACATTTGTTAAGGCAAGAAAAGAGGATCCCTAATGGGGTACTTAGCTGTAGTTGACTTCAACTTTGTAGTCGTAAACAAAAAAGGTAAACTGCCGACTGTGCAAGAAATGCTTCTGCTTCGGGCTCCGCACCGAGGGAGACTGAGGAAGTGACGTCAGCTGCCTCCTTTTGTATCGGACGCCCTGACGTCCTTTACAACTGACGGCAGCCAATGTCATTTTTACTTACCGTTGGTATTCTGGCCGATCGAGGGCTACCGGGAGCTGGATAACCCATTGGTTAGGACTGCAACAGTGAAACACGATAAACATCTGGAAATTCAAGTAATAAGGATAATCCTCATCTCTAGAGCAGGTACAGGTACATCTTGGTGGTAGTGTTGCTTGTCCCACAAGTGGGAATAGTCATTGAAAATGTCAGGAGACAACATCACAAGTTGAATGTAAAATAGAAGAGCAGTTAGCCCAACAGCACCTACATCCATACAAGGCAATACAAAGAAACAGGCTGTTACTTTGGGCGATATGAAGGCTCAGTGGTTAAAAGTCTGCCTCACAGTAACAAGAGTCAAGAATTAAATTCTGATCTCTGTTCACTGTCTCTGTGGAGTTCAGATGTTCTCCTCATATCTGTTTTTATTCTGGGTATTTTGGTTTCCTATGGCACAATGAAGGCTTAATGAAAACAAGCACTGCGACCTCGAACTTTGAGTTTGAGGTTGCAGTGCTTGCTTTCATTAAGTCTTCAGTGTGCCATTGGGTCCAATTCCTTGGTTTTGCTGGTCTGGATTGGTATTGGGTCATTTTATTAGTTTTGTATTTTGGTTTCTTCCCACCTCCCAAAAATGTGGTTTGATTGGCTAGTCTAAAGTGTCCATATATTGCAGCTACCCCTTGTCTTATGTCCTGAATTGTGGCTAAAAAAGTTTGTGGTGACTAGTTCACTTACTTGGTTAATGAATTAAAATATCCAAATATTCGTCTGTTAAGATACTTTCTTCCTTTTTGGGGGTTCATCCCCTCCTGCTGCATGCTGTCAGCCCCTTCTCAGCTAACTGACCCTTTTGTTCCCTCTTCACTGTGGGCAAGAGAGGGTCACTCATTTAGTAAACCTTTTTTTTTTTTTTTTGTGGCCCTATGTTCCCATGAGCACTGCGTTGTGCAAAGAAAAGTGGTGTGTAATGGGCTGTCTGCAATGGACATTCCCTCACTTCCATAAGGGATGCCAGAATCAAGCAGCTCTTCAACACAAACCATAAGGCATAAGAGGTGGATCCCCCTGGTCTTCGCCAAGGACACTGCACCTACCCTGTGAGATAGCGAGTCCATGGAACACTCACCACCGCTGGAAGAGGTGAGTGGACAAAGCCTCTTCATTCCTCCCAATCTCTGCCTGGCTCCTCCACTAGCAGGGCTGCTAGTCAAACTCCTATCACCTGGACTGCAGTCAGGGCTCCAATCCTTTGCATCACAGAGCCATGTAACAAGTAGTAAAATTAACAGAAACCCATTTTAAAAAGCAAGGGTTCCACAGCATTTTGACAGATTATGAGAGAGTAAATAATGTAGTTAAATGGGCAGATGCTGGCAGTGAATGATGCTGGAAAAAAAAAAAGCTATACTCTTATCTACAACTCTTAATAAATTAAACTTATAAGAAGGCAAAGTGTTAAATGGCAGTACAACAATATAGGTGTCACCTATCTCCAAGTGGGAACAAGAAAGAAGCAGAGAACTAAAACATAATAAATGTATAATGACTGAAGATGGGAAGACTATGGGCATACTGATTAAAGAAAAGGAAATATTATTATAATACCCAAAGCTTTACAGTTTCACTTAAGAGTCAAATGATAAGACAGTTCTGTATCACAAGAACTGTACCAGGGGATGGGGATGCTAGACAGAGAGAGAGAGAGAAAATGTTCATAGTAGCTTTCAGGGGAGCTCCCAATACCTAGTATTCAAACTTTGGGAACCTGTGATAGATAAAAATACAGAAGGTACAAAACTGGCTAGCTAGCAGGAATTAATACATGGGATCAAAACTGGAAAATGAAAATAACTGGGTACCACGACAACTATAACTGCCTTCAGTATGACTCATTATACAAATCCACCAGATGTGAACTGTTAATAAGTTGGAGGCAGTTACTACATCCAGATCAAACACACACAAAAATTACAAATTTGCTATTTTATAATTTAAAAAAAAAAAGACCAATCAGCGGCTTGACCAGTATTCAGTGCAAAAACTTGGGAGTTACAATGGAGTTTATCCATACTGAAGCAGAGGATCTACTTGTGTTAAGTACAGAACTATCTGCTCTTAAGTGGGGATCTAGTGGTATTACTTAAATAGAACCACTCTATGGCAAGCTTGATAATGCATGCTGCTTATTTTGACCTTACCATCTGCATAACAATTTCACACGTTAAAAGCATTAAATGTCAATTTCTACATACTTTAATTGATAAAACACTCAATAGGCTTCCAAGGGCAACAGTTCAATGTGCATGGGTGTTAAGAGAGGTTACCTGCTATGTCCAAAAGGACCCTGTACAGGTACCATTTCATTTTAAAACTATTCTTCTCATATATAACTAGGAAATGAGCGACAGATTACCAAATAAACTGATGACTGTAAAAATGGGTAACAATTACATTAATAAAAAAGCTAAAGTTCTCTAAAATGGTCTTATTAAAAAGGGTGCAATAGTAATGACTTTATTTTCAGTAAATACAGCATTATGAGACTTGAAGACAGAGTATGATTACTAAAATGCTCAAATCATAAAAAAGACAGAATCTTTAGAGATCCATTGGCAATGGCAAACAACAATTTAAACTCTGAGCATGATGTCTGTAACTAAAGTCAAAAAAGCATATTCTCCAGATACTGACATTTTAAAATGCAAGTTTAGTCACTTCAGGGAGATCAATGTACCACTGCATATCTTACTGATCCAATCCACTTCTGAACACAATGCTGTGTTTTCAGCCTCCAAACAAGCCACTGAAAGAACTTGGAAAAGGCACAATTCTTTAATAGAAAAATCACAGGGTTAGGAAACTTAAGTTGTTTGGAAAGGCTTCAGGAAATGTCATTACATTCTGTTCTTGCAAGTTGCTAAGAGGTGATTTCTGCCTGGTATACAATGCAAAGTCTGATCCAGTTCTATTTGAAAGTTTTACCTTCGAAACATACTACCCGGAGAAGTAACACTGAATTGTGATATCCAATACTAAAAATAAGCATCAATCACAGAAAAGCATGTGACAAATATATTACACGATTCCCTTCAGGTTTATGGAATAGTCTTGTCTTTAGAATCAGAAAAGTTTGTCATTAACTTCCTTCAAAAACAATCCTGTTATATTCATGGGAAGCAGAAAATATGAACATGGGGTTTTAGCTATCAGTCTGCTTCAGTAGGTCATAAGCTTGACAATTTGAAGTGCTTAAGTGTAAAACAACATTATTTCAGGGATACACCACCACCACCACTTCCGAGAGGAAGGTGAAAATGCTCTTCTGCAAATTCACCCTACCCCAGGACTGAAAAATATCAATCCCTGTTATAACTTACGCATTCTATGACAGAGAATCTAGTTTGTCTATTCTCTTAACAGCAAGATAATTTTTAACAGTCTTGATGTACAAGGAAAACGATGGAGAGTATAAGCAAGAGGCATTGTGAAAATGATAACAAACATGACTAAGTTTAGTCTTTGTCCAGTTTATTTGTGGACATCTCTCCAACATCACATAAGTACTGTGGAGAGTTAAAAGCTTCATATAAGACAGAAAATTACTTGGGTGAAAGATATGCAAGCAAAGGTTACTAGCACTGCCAAAAGTATGCAGTACAAAGAAGATGGAGAAGGAACTAAGTATGTATCTGAACAACACAGGACATTGGGTATGATAGTCAAGTCATTACACAGGATTTTGACTGTGCACAGACAAAAAAATACAAAACAGAAAACGGGCAACTGAACATTAAGACTAGAAGAACAGAGACATGAATAATTTATGTTTAATTTTAGACTGCTGTTTGTTGATGACGCTTGTTTGATCTGTGTTTTGTGAACTACAACATGATAAAGTACTATAAATAAAAGCTGAGTTGGACAGCTAAGAGTTATTCACACTAAAACAACAATGCAGACAGATGATGATGGAATCAAAGTGAGGATTATGGAATGTGAACTCTTTGCAGCTTGCTTTTGTAATTTGCTAGCTTATCAGAGAAAAAAGCACTAAAGCCTGAGAAACAAAATAACTATAACCAAAGGTGGAGATAGAAGTGGTTAGTGACTGAACATGATGATTAGTGCAAATGTTTTTCAGCACTAGAGTGTGGGGACTATTCCTAATATTTTGGCTCCAGCCTTGATTAAGTCTCATATTCTTAAATTCCATTTTTTTTCTGGTGACTGCTCCACTCCTCTCTCATCTCTGAAAGACAACGCTGATTTGAATGCCTAGCTACTCTAAACTATCTATACATTTCTAATGTAGTACTTTTCTCACCCATAATTAAGTCTTTGGCTCAGTGGGAAGAAGCATGTTAACAAAACACAAAAATATAAATGCTCACAAGACATGCACAAAGGAACAAACAGATGGAAGACAGCATGAGGAAGTTAGGCAAAGGGCTGACAGTACACAAGTACAAATGTTGAAACCAGCACAGAAGCATAGAGGGCTTCAAAGACATCTGCATTTTCCAGCAATACCATTATGTAACTAAACACATTTCTCTACAGCCTAAGAAATCTATGTCTTGAGATTATCAATTTAACAAAAAACACTGATGAAGATCCTGCAACTCTACAATGTCAAATGGTAAAGATTAGTGCTTATTAGGAATGTTAGCAGTATGATGCATGTAAGTAGTACGATGCCACTTTTAGAGTAAACAAAAAAAGCATGGCATCTTAGGATGCATTTAGGCCTACTTGAACTCCATATAAGGTCACACACAGAATGGTGATGGTATGCAAGACGACCACAGAATACTTTGGAAGAAAACAGAACCAGTGGACACCAGGACAGATGTGTAAAGCAAAGCATCATGAACACACTACAGAACAAATAATTGGAGAATAATTTCAGTAATGACTGACTGAAAAGCAGTGTTTCTTCTTATGAGAAAAATGAAAAACAATAGCCAGATCAGCTGAAATTCATATCCCAAGTTACAGGCACCCCTCACTAAGTAAGATTAAAGGACTATGTTAACAGTTATAAATTAATCTAACTAAATTAGTGCTGGTGACACATAGTGGTATGCTTCTCCGGTTCATAATGGCTTAAACATCTCAATTTCAAAGCAGCACCACAGCTTAGGACATGATAGAATAATGAACATAAAAACAGTTAAGGCATGCAAGTCCATGGTAACATTCAGATGCCAGTTGATTTTTTTCATCCTTAAACTATGGCTTTAATCCCGTGTTTTAAAATTTAGATAAACTGTGGCAAACTATTGTTTTAAATAAAATGTGCTGTGAAATGCTGTAAGTAATGATTATACATACACGTGCATCTAAATATCCAAGTCACAACAGAAGTATATTTACATATTCAGAAAAACAAAGAACTCAAATCAAATATACAATAATCAAGACTGCTTGTGGATCATCTATACATTCTGCATTTTAAAGTTTGGTAACTATGAACCTCTTTATCTCCTTTTAGGAAAATGGGCTGATTAAGGCGACAGAATCTGTGAGATAGCTTGCTTTTTATTTTGCAATGCTTTCATCTGCAGGTTGATTTGTACAGGGTAAACAAGAGTTAAATAGGTCCACATCATTCCAATTTTCTACAGAATCAAAAGGTATTGCAAAACCAGCCATTTCCTCTTGTCCCAACATGGGAAGACACTGGAAAAAAAAAAACGGCTTAGATTCTTATAATTTGATCAGTAAAGAACTGAATCCCCTGCGGTTTTATTAAAAGACCATAATAACTTCAGGCAGCTGCTGGCACAGACATCTGTATAGGCAAAACCTGCTCAAAAGGCAATGTTGCAGCTATATACACACACACACACACACACATACATACACACATATATATATATATATATATATATATATATATATATATACATACACACACACACACACATATATATATATATATATATATATATATACACACACACACACACACACACACACACACACACACACATATATACACACACACATACACGAGAAACAGGATTTATATGCTGCTTCTATACTTGCATAGGAAGATTACTGCCTTCATGTGGCAGCAATGAAGGCTCTTCAAAATTTAAAGCACTGTTCACAGTAGTCGTAAATCTTACCATTTACTTTGTTTTAGTACAGACTTAACAAGGCCTATTCTCTACCTAAAGGTAAAAAAAAAAATGCTGCCCAAGTAGGTCTGTTGACTTTCCTGAACCTGCAATGTGGGCTCTCTGCCAAAAGATTCAGCATAATCCAATGAAATTCCCACTATTTTTTCAGATTTCAGTTCCATGATGCTTTTAGTGTACATTTTCAGATGAGGAAGTAAATTTGTTACTTTTTATGTATTATACCAGATCAATCTGAGATCAGACACATACTTGTTAATTCAGTTTTCACACCTGCCACAACAGCGCAAAATTATTCAACTCAATCACACATTTAAGAGCCCTTTTTAGTAAATGGACTGCTAAACCAAACCTTCATTTAACTGGGAAAAATCAATCCTGATATAAAAGGTTTGGAAAGTCAAGTCTACTCAATTATTGAATACACAGACGTCTTCAGGTCATTACTTCCATACTATAAGACACATTTTTCATTGCAATATCATCATTAAAGTAGAAAATAAAAGGCTCAGTTAAATGTTCCAGTTGCTACCACTGGTCACAGAAATGTGAAGATACTGTCCACCTCTTTTGTTATGTCCCAGGACATGTGACAGTTAATGAGAGAGTACCAGCTGTCTTTCAAATCTTCTGGTTTCAGTCATATTTCCAATGTGCAGGCAATGCCAACTAGCAGTCTGGATACTTAGGGATGCTTAAGGGCTAATTACAGCCCATAGTAATACTGTTAAATTTAGCCATGTAAGTGGGATTAAATAAGTGGTAAACACCAGGCTGCCAAAGTAAGGACTGCGGAGTTGGCACAGAAGGAGCTCCAGGTTTATCACCTTGGCCCATTATTCTTCTGAAGTGTCCCTTTTAGAGACAAAAGAATTTCATTTTCAGAAATAAATCATTCATCTAAGCTTAATGGTTTCTTAGCACATTCTTCATAAGGGCCTGCAACTAGTCACTTTTCTTTCTGTTGCTAGTGTTTTCTCTCCACCTGTTGCTGACAGAATATCACAGACAAGCATGTAGAGTTTTGTACATGCATTTCTGAATATCATAGGTTCATACGTAAATGATCTGGTCGTTTTGACATCAAGGGAAACACCTGCTTTTTGAAAGGGAGAGAGTTCATGCCTGCAGGCTGCCTGATAGGGAGTGGTGCAGAAGCCTCGCCACACATTGTTACGTCCATTTGTTCACCTACTTCCATTGTATAGTCTGTAGATGACTGAACACCTGCTGCGCCAACTCCAGTACTTCTTAACCAGCTATCTCCAGGCATGTACTTGATGGGGCTGTTATCAGAAAGACAAATAAAAGAAAAAATAAACAAAATTTGCTTTCAAGTATATACAAAGATAAACTCTAGTCATGAAGTCACAGTGGGAAAAATAATACACTGCTTAACTGCAAACATATATACAACTGTTGAATACCCAGCTTTACTCTCTGGTACTACATGGCTTTAGACAGATTAACTTAAAAGTGAAATGGTTAAACTCTGCAGAGGAAAGGGCTAGAAATAGTAGCATTCTCTGTTTAAGTGCAAGCTGATGAGTTTGTATTGTACCAACACCCTCTTCAAAAAGTCCTGCTCAGCAGGAAGAGAAGGAAAAGCAAAAAGTGCCTCCAAAGGATAAAGATCAAAATGAACCCTGCTCATGAAAATAAAGGCATAAGCTATGGGAGGCAGGAAAGGATGGCAAGGTGACTAATGAGATAGGACAGTCATAAAAGTTAAACTAAAAAACAAGATTAGCTCTTTAACTGCTACCAGCTTTGAAAAAACTACAAAACGTAAACATGCTTTCATATAGAGTAGTTCTTATTAAATGCTCACTTATAAAAGCACAAACTGTACAAAAACCATGCTATTATTGACAGCTGCAAGAAGGGTGGGGAGTATGGGGCTGCAGTAAAGATTGCCAGTGTTATAAAACAGAAGTTATGTACTTACCATAACTTTGCATCTGTGTTGTCCAATTTCATTATGCATCACCACTGGGTCAATGGATTTGACCCAAGATCTGACTCAGATATTTCTTTCAGCCTTACAATCCGAGCCTCGAACTGCTCCTTCTCCCATAATGCCCCACTTCTTCTCTAACCCCTCAAATCGAGTTTCTGCCCTCTCAAAAGTGATTTAGATTTGTACTACTGGAAAAAAGAAAAGAAAGTGACCGTACTAAACTTAAACTGGGAACCTGTGGGCTTCCATATCCTATCTATCACTCTCAGTTGATTTAGGATGGGGAAAGGAGGGTGGGATGTAATGCATAATAAAACTGGACAACACAGATGCCAAGTTATGGTAAGTAAATAACTTCCAATCCGACGCCCATTTCATTATGCATTATGCATCACCATTGGGACAGAGTCCCCAGCTACGTAAACCCTGGGGGGCCCTCAAGGAAGGATATACCTGAGCACTGCTAAGCCAAAGGATGCTGTTTCTAGAAATAATACAGGCAAGTGAATGGTCTGGTTTCATATTTGTCTCTGTGGCAACCTTCGATATAAAGGAAGGATTCGTTCTGAGGGAGACTATCTCTGAAGAAGGAAATGTAAAATGGCTGGGAAGATGAAGCTTGCAATTCCGACATTCTCCTTGCTGAAGTAATGGCCACTAGAAAGGCAATCTTCTAAGATAAGAATTTTACATCACATGAGCTAGCAGGTTCAAAGGGTCTCTGAGCAAGACCTTGAAGCACAAGACTGAGATCCCAAGGAGGGGACGAATCTATTATTGGAGGTCTGACATGAAAGACTCCTCTCATGAAGACCCTGCATAACCTTGAAGTGGAGAGGGAAGATGAAAGACTGGTACCTTCCTATACATGAAAATTATTAATAGCTGCTAGTTGTAATTTTATAGTGGAAAAACTAGCTCCATGCTGAAAAAGTGAACTGAGAAACATATGAATATCCAAACCAGAAGCAGAAAAAGGATCAATATTCCGCTCAGACTCTCAAATGGAAAATCTCTTCCATTTACTATGATATACTCACTTGGTGAAGACTTCTGAGAGGCAAGTATAATTTCTCAAACCGGGGAGGCCAGCCTGGACTTTCATAGAATCACTGGAAGTGGAGAAACCAAGCGGTTAGTCTCAGGGATCGAAGATTGGGAACCTGATGTTCTAACGGATGGAAAATTAGATCCTGCCTGGGATCCAGTATCCATGAGGGATACTTGCTGTGAGAACGCAGGAAGGGTAAACCATACCTGACTAGGCCAGAAGGGGGCAATGAGGATTAGATTGGTCATCAACCTGCTGGCTTTCTACAAGACTTGAGGAATCAGGGAAATCGGAGGATAACCATAAAGGAAACCCGAGGCCATTTGTGTACTACAGCGTCCCTGGGTGACTCCCCCATGGGGATCAGAGTGAAGTATTTGCTGCAGTTGTTCAGGGGAGAGGCAAAGAGGTCGCAGCAAGGTTGGCCCCAAAAGCTGAATATTTGATTTGCTACTTATTGATTCAGGGACCACTCATGTGGACTTAAGATTGATCTGCACAGCCTGTCCGCCAGAATGTTGGACTCTCCTGGAATGTGCATTGCAATGAGAAATTGGTCTGAAGAGATCTCCCATTCCCAGACCCTCATGGCTTCCCTGCACAACAGGTATGATCAGGTTCCCCCCGCCTGCTGATGTACCAAACGACCGACATATTGTCTGTAAGAACTGCAATTGTTCCCAGAGGAAGGCAGTCTTGAAAGGCTTGCAATGTCAGAAGAACTGCCTTCATCTCTAGGACATTTATGTGCAATTTGGTCTCTGTCATGGATCATGTGCATTGGACCATCCTTCCTTGAAAATGCCCTCCACCCCCATCCCAACAGGGAACAGTCCGTGGTCACTGTGGTTATAAGTGGAGAAGTGGTAAAGGGTCTGCTGAGATGGAGGTTGTCTGTAAGCATTCACCACTGCAAATGATGGCGGCAAATCAGAGTTAGCCTAACTGGGGTTGACAATGGATGGTACAGAATAGATCATTGAACCGCTGGATCCACCAGAGAACTCGCATGAAGAAAGTACAGTTGTGTACACTTACCATAAATGTAGATGTTCGAGTGTATTCACTGTTGCAGTCATTACATTTGGGTAATCTGCTGGCAGGTTGCTCTCAGTCTGCCTGACTAACAAAGTCTTGGGTCCTGCGTCGGTTGCTGTCCCTTCTTCCATGATATCAGGTCGTCAGGGGTATAAAACATGCAGCCAATGCCATTTTAATCAGTTTTTCTTGCCCCAGATGTCAGGTGCCCCCCCAAATGGGGAGCAAAATATAAATATATATAAATATATATGCATGTAATTTAGAACACAACAAATATACCTCCAAATAAAAGCAAATACACCAAGAAAGCTTTTGAGCACAGTAAAAGAAAGAAGAGGTATAGTAAAATAAAAAAAAAACGGGGCTGGTGGGTGGGTAACCAGGACTGCAACAGTGAATACACTCGAACATCTACATTTATGGTAAGTGTACACAACTGTACTATGTTCTTCATGTTTCACTGTTGCAGTCATTACATTTGGGTAGAATCCCAAAGCTATGGTTGGGAGGATGGAATTATACCGCATTAGGAGCAGCTATAAGGCCCTGCAGGACAGCAGTGGGAAAAACCTGCTCTGGATTTACAGAAGAGAGGTAAATGGTAATGTTTGGTGAACGAATGAACTGAGCTCCAGGTAGCAGCTTCTAGAATGTCTCTGGTAGGAACCCCTCTGAGAAAGACCTGCAGAAGTAGATGCAGCCCTGGTGGAATGGGATCTAATCCCCTTGGGAATAGGTTTACCATGGTGCATGTAGCAGAAACAAATACAATGGGTTATCCATTTTGAAATAGTCTGCTTTGAAATAGCCTTTCCCTCTGCCCCTGCAGCAAATGCCACCAGTAATTGCTCAGATTTTGTCCTGTTTAAGTAGAATCTTAGTTGTCTGTGTACATCCAATGAATGCACAATCCGCTCACCCTTATTCTGTGATTTGGGAAAAAAGTTGGCAGATGAATGGTCTGATTAAGAGCCACACTAGACACCACTTTAAGCATAAAGGATGGATTGGTCCTAAGCGCCATCCCGTCTGGGTAAAAGATAATAAAAGGCTCCACTGCCATAAGAGCCTGTAGTTCTGAAATCCTTCTAGTTGAAGTGACTGCTAAAAGAAAAGCTGTCTTCCAAGAGAGAAATTTTATGCCTGCAGTAGCAGCTGGCTCAAAAGGTGGCAGGGTGAGCTTTTCCAATACAAAACTGAGGTCCCATGCAGGAGTTGGTGCTCTCCTGGGAGGTCTTAAATTTTTGGCCCCTCTGACATACTGCTTTAGCAGAGGATGAGAAAAGAGGGGAAGCTCTGTATTGTAATGAGCTGAAATGGCAGAGGCATGGATTTTTATGGAAGAGAAAGATAGGCCCTTGTGAAGCATCTCAGTTAAATATTGCAAAATCTGAGGAATATTGGGCATTGCTGTGCTTATTCCTTGTGCTTGGTTCCAGGCACAGAATCTTTCCCATTTATCAGGATAAGATTTTCTAGTACTAGGCCTTCTAGCCTCCAAAATGACATCCATCACAGCTTTGCTGAGAGATGTAACTGGTGAAATTAGTTGATTAGCCATGCTGCAAGATTCAGAGTTTGGAGCTGAGTGTACAGAATTTGATAATTCTGCTGAGACAGTAGATAAGGTGTCTGAGGCATTTACCATGGAGGAAGGTGTGACATAATGCGTAGGAGCGGGTACCAGTGTTGGCAAGGCCAGTCTGGAGCAATCAGAATAATTTTTGTTTTTTCTTCTCTGACTTTTAGTAAGACCTTGGAGAGGAGAGGCAGAGAGGGAAAGGCATAGACTGATCGTTTTTTCCAGCTGAAGGATAGAGCATCCACTTTCCAAGCTTTTTTTGTTATGAATTCTTGTGCAGAATTTGTCCAACTGACAGTTTTGGGGTGAGGCAAAAAGATCTATGTCTGGGCTCCCCCATTTGTGTGTCAACATGCTGAAGATTTGTGGATCCAGTTTCCATTTGTGTGGGTCCATAAGATTTCTGCTTAGTTCGTCTGCCAGAGTATTTTGCTTTCCTGGCAGGAATGGAGTTTGTAGATGTATTTGATAAATCAAAAACGTGTTCCACAAAGCCATGGCTAGTCTGCAAAGGGGGTAGGAATGGGTACCCCCCTGCTTGTTTATGTACCACATGACTGTGGTGCTGTCTGTCTTTATCAGTAGTTGTCCTGGATGAAGATAGTCATTGAAGGCTGTCAGAGCATTGTGTACAGCTAGCACCTCTTTCTGATTGATACATAGGTGCATTTGATTTGGGCTCCATTGGCCCTGAATGCATCTCCTGCCAGATGTGCCCCCCAAGCATAATCTGATGTGTCTGTAGTCAGGGTTTGGGTGGCAGGGGGTGGAATGAATGACGATCTCTTGTTTTGGTGACAGGCCTCTGCCCACCACAGGAACTCTTGCTGCAGGCAAGGAATGATAGGAATCATTGTTTCCAGGCTGTGACAATGTTGACTCCATAAGCTTTTTAGGTACCACTGAAGCTTCCTCATATGCAGTCTTGCATATGGTATTATTAGAATGCAGGAAACCATGAACCCCAAGGCCTGCAGAATTTTTCTTGCAGATAGCTGGGTTTTTGTGGCCACTTGTTTGAAGTAAGTCATTAATTGAATTTGTTTTTCTTGCGTAAGGTAAGTCATCTGGGCAGTTGTATTCAAGCTTGCACCCAGGAATGTAATTATTTGAGACGGTACCAGTTGTAATTTCTTTTCATTTATGGTGTACCCTGGACAAGTTAGAAGCCCTTTTACAAACACCAGATGTTTTAGAAGAGTGTCTTTGTTTTCTGCCTGAATTAGACAATTGTCCAGGTAAGGATAAATTTGAATGTTTCTTTGTCTGCAAAATGCAATTACTGGTGCCAGGCACTTTGTGGAGACCCTGGGCTCAGCAGATAAGCCAAAGGGCAGTGCAGAGAACTGGTAATGCAAATAGCCTGCTTTGAAGTCTAGAGTTACCAGCCAGGCATCCTTGCCTAGCATAGGCAGTAACTGTTGTATAGTCAGCATCCTGAATTTTGGAATGTCCAGAAATGTATTTAGAATGGATAAGTCCAGAATTGGACGCCATGATGTGTCTTTTCTGGGTACCAGGAAAAGTCTTGAATAAAAACCTTGCCCCTTTTCCTTTTCTGGTACTGGTTGAATAGCCCTCATATTCATGAGGGACATAACTTGTTTCTGGGCCTCTGCCCACTGATTTGGAGGAAGATATGGCCATCCATTTGGGATTGGCAACGTGTGGAAATGAAATCTGTATCCTTGGGATACTATATTTAAAACCCACTTGTCCTGGGTAATTAGTTGCCAATTTCTTGCATGAAGTGTCAGTTTCCCCCCCAAAGGGGCGGCCAAAAGTTAAGTGCTTGGTGATTGCAGAGGAAAGTCATTGAGACTGTTTACTGTAGGAAGGTGCCTTGTTACTTCCAGATTTGGAGGTGGAGGCACCCCATTGTTTTGTTCTACAAGTTCCTTGTGGCTGAAACCTGGAGCCTTTGGAGTGTCTGGGTTCGACCTGAGCAGCTCTGGTGGGTACTGGAAAGGATCAATTCTTAGTAGGCCAGTGCCTACTGAACCTGGGTGGCTGCACTTGTAGGAAATCTTTTACAGTTTGCATAGATTTAGCTTTATCTTCCATCTTTTTCAAAACTTCTTCTGCCTTATTACCAAATAGACTGTCCTGTTGTAAAGGAGCATCCAACAATTTTGCTTTAACATGATCAGGCAGATTTTGCTCCTTAAGCCAGCCAAGCATGCCTTCTTATCACAGATCTAGTTACAGCGGCCCTGCACGAGGCCTCCAAGGAATCAAAACCACATTGCAAAGTATGCTTCCCAACTTGTTCAGCTGAATGCAATAAATCCTGCAACTCTTTACTTTCCACACAGTCAGAGATCAACATCATTTTCTGTTTAAGTAAGCCCATGACATGCTGCTGATATTTAAGCATATGAAATTGACAGTTTAAAACCCTGATTGCCAAGGTTGCAAACCTTCTTACCCCATCTATCCAGTGCCCTGGAGTCTCTATCAGAAGGGGTAGTATTTTTAGCAGCAGAAGCCTTAACTCCCTTGGGACCCTGAGAAATGGTTTCAGGGTCAGCAGTAGGGTTTTTAAAGAGGAATTTGTGGGAGTCAGGAACCCTGTAATATCTGTCTGGCTTACTAGGAGCCGGAGGCAGGGAATCAGGAGCCATGCTGGATTCTGAGAAAATATCATCAACAATGTCTAGAACAGGAGGTATAGCCAAAGGCCTATGCTGAGGAAGAAGAAGGAAATCCCTAAGCCTCTTTTTAGATTCTGAGAAATCCTGACTCTCCCAGTGAAAGTGTTCCCTTAAGGTATGCAAAGTTTCTCCAAAAGAAAAGTCTTCAGGAGGAGAAGCAGAAGGGATGGAATCTTCTGCATCAGAGTCCTCATAAGGTGGAATAGATAATTCCTGATCAGAAGAGGAATCAGAAGAAATAGAAACCTGATCTGATGATTCATAGTCAGTGCCTTGCCTAGGCCTCTTAGCAGGAGGGGGATGGGAACCCCTGATCAAGGTAATTAAATCCTCAGCCAATTTGATCATTTGTTTTTTAGGCATAGGGGCCTGTGCACGTGGCCCAAGCGTCGGTTTTTTAGACATAGAAGTTGATTTTGGCCTAGGTTTTGAAGATGGCATCAGTTTAATATACAAATCTTTAGGCCTGAAAACACCCTCAGTAGCCAGTGCTTGCTCAGCGGCTCCGGACCCATCTAAGGTAGAGACATCCGCGGATTCAATACTTAAAGTATCTCACGGCATACTGGACTCCGAATGGGTCTCAGTAGAGGCCTGCGAATCAAAAGTAGCGGGTATCAGGGGCTGGGAAAGTGCCTCACTGAGTACTTGCAAACCGGCGACTGGCTTAGGAGAAGCTTTGTCGTCGGTTTTGGACCTTGACGGTCTGTCTCTGTCTTTTTCTTTGTGTTTTTTTTGTATTCCAGTAGTCGGACTGCTAACCGACGACATTTCTGGATAGTTAAATCTTGAGCCAAAATATTTTGAAGCAAAAATATACCGACGCTTAATAGTGCGTTGATTAAATTTAGCACAAAACCGACAACAAAGCACATTGTGGTCAGGAACTAGGCAAGGAATACAGTACAAATGAAAATCCTTATGAGGTATTTGCTTCCCACAAGTAA
Source organism: Protopterus annectens (assembly GCF_019279795.1). NCBI lineage: Eukaryota > Metazoa > Chordata > Ceratodontiformes > Protopteridae > Protopterus > Protopterus annectens. The sequence goes on along the minus strand of NC_056747.1, from coordinate 806,920,733 downwards.
TACAATTATTAACTTTTACTGACATCGGTAAGGAGCAAGAAAAAGTTTCCCCAATGGGGTACTTAGCTTTAGGTTGAAGACTTCGGTTTTGAAACTCGAAAATGAAAATTTCAGGAGTCGGCCGACCGGCACTTGCGAACTGCTTCTGCTTCGGGCACCGCGTGGCAAGAAAGACTAATGAAAATGGCATCGACTGCATGTTTTATACCCCTGATGACCTGACATCATGGAAGAAGGGACAGCAACCGACACAGGACCCAAGACTTTGTTAATCAGGCCCGACTGAGGGCAACCTGCCAGCAGATTACCCAAATGTAATGACTGCAACAGTGAAACAAGAAGAACATCTGGTTAGAGGGACCAGAAGAAAGGCAGCTGACATGGACCCTAGGGCCATGAGGACAAGCTGAGCTGATGGGGTAGGGGTATCTAGTAACAGTTGAACCTGCTGTCTCTAACATCTATTCCTCTGCAGAGGTAAGGCAGCTATCTATGTATTATGTTCAATTGCATTCATATGAATTGTATGTCCTGTACGGGAGACATCTTTGACTAACCAGATTCATTGCGATTCCCAGGCAACTGAAAAGTTGTACCATAACCTGAATGGCTCGAAGTAGCTGATGCCTTGTAGGTGCCATCAGGAGCCAATCGTCTAAGGATGGAAGCACCTGGAATCCTTGCAGATGGAGGTGGGCTGCAACCACTGCCATGCATTTGGTGAACACCCGGGGGCAGTGGTGAGACCAAAGGGCAATGCTTTGAATTGGTAATGACTGGATCTCAGCCAGAAGCGCAAATATCTCCTGGAGTGCCTATTTTGATATTATAGTACACGTCCTGGAGATCTATAGAGTACATACAACCGTCCTTGCATAGAAGCAGCAGAATGGACTGCACCATAACCATGCGGAACTTCAACTTCTTTACAGATAAATTTAGACTGCTCAAGTCCAAGATTAGTCGAAGGTCCCCTGTTTTCTTTGGCACCAAAAAGAGGCATAAGTTCTGCATCCTTGATGTTTGGTTGGGACCTCCTGGATGACTCTTTTCTAGAAGTTTCTGAATCTCTAGAAAGGCCTTCTCCCTTTGACTGGGTGGCACATTGGGGAGATATCTCCCAAAATTGGGAGGATGTAGGGAAAAGGGAATATAGTAACCTCTGGAAATTATATTCAACACCCAGCAGTCATTTGTTATGTTTGTCCAGGCATCTGGGTGTAACGATAGTCTGCCTCCGACTAGCTCCAAAATAGGACAGCTGTGCAGTGCCCTCAGAAGCACTAACAGGGCCTGTCGGAGAAGGGTTCTCTAAAGTCCTGATTTTATCAACCATTAAATCCTCTCTCCCTCTGCCTCTAGAAGAGGATTCATCCTGTGAATCCGAGAAAGACCCTTGAGACTTATGGAACACATCTTCTTCCCACTCCACTGGTTCCTGAAGAAGGTCCGTTTGGGGGAAGAAAACTTGATTCCTACGGCAGATGAGGTCTTACCTTCCTGTTCACTACGGGAAAGACTTTCGTTAACTGATGTCCCAAACAAGGAGGAACTGTCAAAGGGGGCATTAATGAATGATGCCTTAAAGGGGTCCACAACCCCGCATAGCCTTATCCAGGCATGTCTCCTACAGGCTATGCCTGAACCAGCAGGCTCCTTCCTCAGCATGGGAAATTAACCTCATCAAGGAATTAGTGATGGAGGACATAGTGGTCAGTTGCAGAGATACCTTCTTCAGGTCCTCCAACAAAGACTGTGTGAAAGAGTTTGTGATTTCCTTAATCAAGTCTCTTGGGAGGTGCATAAAGTGTGCAAAGTAATTTAATGCTCTCAGTGTAAAAGGAGCTGAAGCACAGAAGCACTTCCCATGTTTGTCCAAAGCACAAGACATGTTATTTGGGAGATGAACAGAGGAGCTCTGCTCAGCTAGCTCCTTCTTAGTGTCTGCAGACACCAAAATGGCATCAGCTGGAACACTTTATTTCAGAATGGATGGTCACTGGGGGGACTAAGGTATTTACCATTGCATTTAGGGATGGGCTCCATGGTGTCTGGCTCCTTCCAAGCCCGGCAGACGATAAGGTCAATGAGTTCGTCCACCCAGGACATAGATGAGCACTTCCTGAAGACCTCCAGGAACACTGATTCCTCAGAGGAAGGGGGGTGGGATGAATAACCACCCTTTTGCTTCAGTATTTCCAAGATATCACAGAGGAAGACATCATCGGGTCGAGATTAGGGGACCCTTCCCCCTCATCGAAGTCAGTGTCCTCTGTCAGTGACTCCAAAGGGGAGTCTGGGTGCTTCCTCTTGCACAGTCTCTTTCAATGAACATCCCTTATGGGATACTCAGGAGAGGAATCAGAAGAAAAGTGGACCTCTTCTTGAGGGTAGGTCTGGAGGCTCTCCTGGAGGGAATGACTATTGACGGGATGGATGGGAGCAAAGCTCTGATCAGGAAGGGATTGGGTATTACCTGGGGGAAGAGGGGCTGCATCTCGTGGTTTGGAGAAAGCCATCTCTGCTATCTGGAAGGCAGATGAAGCCAGGGAGGCCTGCCCCACCCCCACACTCTAAGAGCTGGAGCTACTAAAGGAGAAATAGGATGAAGCCACCCTGGATTAGACGCCACCAGTAGGCATCAAGCCCAAAATGTCAAGGGCCGAGGCCCCCAGGGGGAGGGATGGCTCTTAAAAGGCTGGAGCTGACACCAACCCTGAGGAGTCAGTACTGACGTCTCTGGTCCGGGACCTGCTCTAAACTGAGGGTATCGCAGCCAAGCTAGTCTGGGACACTGCTGGAGTCTAAGAAAGGCAGATTCCATGCTACGACGATGGCCCACTCAGGAACACCAGATCCTGAAATTCCGAAGCCAAGGGGTGGATCAGTGGAGGAGGTTGAAGGATCAGGGTTGGAGTTCTTACTGATCCTGCATGGGCTTTGAGGAAACACACATCATCCTGTCCATGTCTGAGTGGGACAGAGAAGAGGATCTCCAGGAAGCAGAAGAGTGTATGGACCTGAAAGTACAGTTCTGTACCTACCATAAATGTAGATGTCCGATAGGCATGCATCTGCAGTCCTTACAAATGGGTTGTCCTGTCGTCAGGCAGCCCTTCGGTTGGCCGGATTCCAAAGTCTGGGTCTGGCCTCGGCTGGTGTCGCACTTCACCCGACGTCATAGTGCAGTTCTTCGGGTATAAAGGCATCAGCCGACGCCATTTTCCTCAGTGTTTCTTGCCCCACATGCCAGGTGCCCTCTAGGAATGCTAAATTTGGATAATGCAAATGGTTCCAAATAGTAGAGAGCAAACAAAAAATAAGCATGTATGTACATATATACAAACAAATACACCATAATAGATTCCCCCAGCTAGCTACAAGATGGGCAAATACCCTAGGAGTACCACAGAGGGGAAGGAGGGTGGGTAATCCTGACTGCAGATGCATGCCTATCGGACATCTACATTTATGGTAGGTACAAAACTGTACTATGTCTTTCAAGGATGCATCTGCAGTCCTTACAAATGGGTAGAATACCATAGCCAAACTGGGGGAGGAGGAGAAATAATATTATGGTGTAGTTAAGATCCCGTGCAAAACAGCAGTGGCAAAACCTGCTCGGGATCTGGAGTATAAAGGTAAATTATAATGCTTGGCAAATGTATGCATGGAGCTCCAAGTAGCAGCCTCTAAAATGTCTTTGGTAGCCACTCCTCGTAGAAAAGCTGTGGTAGTGGCTGTTGCCCTTGTAGAGTGAGGTCTGATGTTTTCTGGAGTTTTCTTCCCATGGTAGGAGTAACAAAATCTAATGCAATTTCCTATCCACTTAGAGATTGTCTGTTTTGAAATTGCTTTTCCTTCCATTCCTGTTGCATATGCTACCAGTAGCTGGTCAGTTTTTCTATTGCCCTTGGTCCTGTCCAGGTAGTAGCGTAGTTGTCTATGTACATCCAAGGTATGCAACAGTCTTTCTCCCCTGTTCTGTGGGTTGGGGAAGAATGTAGGTAGATGGATAGCTTGATTTAAAGATACCCTGGAGACCACCTTTGGCATAAAAGTAGGATTTGTTCTCATGGACACTCTATCTTGATGGAAGATCAGGAAGGGCTGTACTGCCATTAATGCCTGTAGCTCAGATACCCTTCTTGCTGAAGTGATTGCAAGCAGGAAAGCAGTTTTCCATGATAAGTATTGTAAGTCTGCTGTTGCTGCTGGTTCGAAAGGAGGGAGTGTCAACTTTTCTAGCACAAAGTTCAAGTCCCATGCTGGCAATGGTGGTTTCCTAGGTGGTTTTACATTTTTAATTCCTCTCAGAAACTGCCTGAGCAGAGGATGTGAGAAGACTGGAGGATCCAAGTTGTATTCTGCTGAAACAGCTGATGCATGAATCTTAATGGAAGAATAGGACAGGCCGTTGTGGAAGAGCTCTGCCAAGTATTCCAGGATGTTGGCTATGTTTACCAGTGACACATTTTCTCCCTTTGCAGTACTCCAAATGTGATATCTTTTCCATTTTGCTGAATAATTTTTTCTTGTTGAGGGTCTGCGAGCCTCCAAGATAATGTCTTTAACCCTTTGGGATAAATTTGGGTTATTTGGTCTTATGCAATGTTCCAGGCAGACAGCTGCAGTGTTTTCAGGTTTGGATGCAGGGTGTTGTAGTTGTTCTGTGTTAACAGTAAGGGAACTAGAGGTAGAGTCCATATTTGCTCCCGAGACATGCTCCTCAGTAATGGGTACCAATGTTGCCTTGGCCAGTCTGGAGCTATCAGGATGATCCTTGGACGGTCCTCTTTGATTTTCAATAGCACCTTGTGCATCAAAGGAAGTGGTGGGAATGCATATGCTGTCAGGTTTTTCCAACTGAAAGATAGGGAAGTCCACTTTCCAAGCAAGTGGGTGGTACGTCCTTGTGCAGAATTTCTTCAGTTGGTGATTGCGTGGGGATGCAAATAAGTCTATTTCTGGTAGTCCCCACTTTCTTGTAATGGTTTTGAAGATGTCCGGATGCAGCATCCATTCGTGGGCATCCGTGGTAGTTCTGCTTAGCATGTCTGCTAGAATGTTTTCTTTTCCTGGCACAAAAATTGCTTGTAACTGAATGTTGAAGCTCAGGGCCACATTCCAGAGGTCCATTGCCATCCGGCATAGAGGGTACGAATGTGTGCCTCCCTGTTTGTTGATGTACCACATAACTGTGGTATTGTCTGTCCTTATCAACAGTTGACCTTGTCGGAGAAATGGTCTGAATGTCTGAATTGCCAGTTTTACTGCCAGCATTTCCTTTTGATTTATGTGTAGGTGCAGCTGGTCTTGAGTCCATAAGCCTTGTATGCACTTGTCCAGCATGTGCGCCCCCCAACCGAGGTCTGAGGCGTCCGTTGTGATGGTCTGGCTTGGTTGAGTGCTGTGGAAGGGCAGTCCTTTGTTTGATTGACAGGCCTGAGCCCACCATTGGAATTCTTGTTTCAGGCATGGGATTATTGGAATTTGGGTTTCTAGGCTGTGCTTGTGCTGAGACCATAAATTCCTTAGGTACCACTGTAACTTTCTCATATGCAGTCTGGCATGTGGAACCAATATTATGCAGGATGCCATGAAACCCAAGGCTTGCAGGACTTTTCTTGCTGTTAGCTGGTTCTGCTTTGTTAATGCCAAGAAGTAGAGAGGGAGTTGCTCCTGTTTTTCTACTGTTAGGAATGCCATTTGTTTTAGAGCTTCTGCCTTTTGATTTGGAGGTAGGTTTGGCATTCCTCTCTTCCTTGGTAGAGTATGGAAGTGAAACCTGTAACCTTGGTCTATTGTCTGCAAAATCCACTTGTCTCCTGTGATGTAATGCCAGTTTACTGAAAATAAGGCTAGCTTCCCGCCTAACGGTGCTTCTAGTTGTTCCCTGGTAGGCGGTGCCAGAGCCAAGTCACTGTGATTGTCCTGTAGTAGTGGTGGTGGCTGTATCTGTGGCTGTACCTCGCTGGTTGTTAGCCTGCCACTGGCGTCCCCTGTAGGCACCTCTGGATTGACCTCTGCCTCTTGAGCGCCTATTCCTGCCTCTCTGAGCTCTGGAGGTGTCTGGAAAGGACCAATTCTTGGAGGGCCAATTCCTGCTAAACCTTGGAGGTTGGACCTGTAAGAAATCTTTCACTGTCTGGACAGATTTTGCCTTTTCTTCCATCATCTACAGCACCTGTTGTGCAGGAGAGCCAAACAAATTGATCTTGTCCATGGGAGCATCTAGTAGCTTTGATTTGACATGGTCTGGTAAGGCCTGCTCTTTTAACCATGCATGTCTTCTGATCACTGTGCCAGTCATGGCTGATCTAAAGGAAGCCTCCAGTGCATCATAGCCGCATTTTAAGGAATGATTACTGACCTGCTGAATGTTATGTACCATTTCCTGAACAGATTTTTTTGTCTAATGGTTCATCCGAGGACAGCTTTTTAGTTAACTGGTCTAACATAAATTCTTGATACTGGATCATGTAGAATTGACAGTTCAAGGCCCTAGCTGAAAGAGTAGCAGAAGTGTAAACTTTTTTACCCCATCTCTCTAAGGACTTGGATTCCCTTTCAGAGGGGAGGGGGTTTTTTGGCAGAGGTAGCTGCTACAGCCTTAGGTCCCTGGGACATAGTTTTGGGATCTGCAAAAGGAGCCTTATACAAATGATAATGTGTGTCCGGGACCCTGTAGTACCTATCGGGCTTAGCAGGGGCCGGAGGTAGTGAATCAGGAGCAGTACAAGCATCATTAAATGCATCATCCACAACAGAGAGAACTGGAGGGATGGCTAAAGGTCTATGCTGTGGTAAATGCAGAAAGGTTCTAAGCCTTTTTCTAGAGTCTGAAAAATCCTGGCCCTGCCACTGAAATTGTTCCCTCATAGCATGCAAGGTTTCCCCAAAGGAAAATTCCTCAGGCGGAGAGGCAGAAGGAATGGACTCTTCAGCATCAGAGTCTTCATAAGGGGAGAAAGGGCCCTCTGGAGGGTTTGTATTATCTGAATCATCAGAGGAGTCATCTGTAGAAACTGGCTCAGGGGGCTCTGCTCTAGGCCTCTTCTCTGGAGGTGGGTGAGAGGCCCTGTCTGGGTGAGGTTGGGATCCCCAGATCAAAGAAATGAGATCCTCTGCTAGACTAAGCATTTGTGAACTAGAGCTAGGCCTGTGAGAGGGGGTCTTAGCAGGCACAGATTTAGTAGATTTAGCTGCTTTAGCCCTGGCAAAGGCCTTAATCGACATGGTTGCAGGTGGCCTAGCAGCTCCACGTGCAGGGGTTGAAATATCCAAGGGGATAGTATCAGATAATTCCTGGGAACCTGCAAGAGCAGGTGGGATTTCAGAAGCCGATTCCACCAGGTTGGATGAGGCCTCGGTAGGAGGTAAGTTTTCGGCTGAAGGAAGAACCGCAAGCTCGGTTTCAGCTGAAACCGAGACACTCGCGGTTGGCTTAACCGCGGTTTTGGCCGAAACCGCAGACCGCGAGTGTCGGTCCTTTTCCTTGCGCTTTTTAGATATTTGCGTAGTCGGAGGATCCGACGGCATAATGTAAGCAAAATCGGAGCCGAAAAACTCCTCAGCAAATTCCGACCGACGTCTAAGCGTCCGTCGGTTAAAAGAAGCACAGGCTAGACAAGCTGCTACGTCGTGGTCTGGGCCTAAACAAGGTAAACAGTAAGAGTGGAAATCTTTATGAGGTATTTGTTTCCCACAAGTTAAACAGTTATTCACTTTTTCTGACATCGGCTGAGGCAAGAAAGAGTCCCCAACGGGTACTTAGCTTTAGAAGTCTTCGGTAGTAGTAGAAGTATTCGGTAGTAGTAATCTCTGGTTCTGACCGACCGGCACTTGCGAACAGCTTCTGCTTCGGGCGCCACGCGGCAAGAAAGACTGAGGAAAATGGCGTCGGCTGATGCCTTTATACCCGAAGAACTGCAGCTATGACGTCGGGTGAAGTGCGACACCAGCCGAGGCCAGACCCAGACTTTGGAATCCGGCCGACCGAAGGGCTGCCTGACGACAGGACAACCCATTTGTAAGGACTGCAGATGCATCCTTGAAGGACATCGGAGACAGACTGGTCCGGACAGACGAGCCAGGGGAGGGAGATTTGCTCCAATGTAGATGGAGAATATGACTCTGGGATCTCCGATCTGGGTGTTTCTGATCCAAGGAAGCTTGCTCCACAGACAAGGAGCTTTGGATCCACACCACTTGTGTGGGATCTAAAAGGCTGCATGGATCCAAGGGCTGAGGATCCAACAACAAGGACGTCTTGATTGGCGCTGGCTCTACCAGTTCAGAAGAGCTTCTCAAATCCGAAGAGATGTGAGGGCAAGCGGGGATCTGATGTAGAAGAATCCGACAATTTTTGGCGCTTCTCTGGCAAAGAAGTTCTGGACCACGGGGCAGCACAGGGGGCACGCTTCTTTGAAATGGGCATCTGAGCTCCAGAGGTAGGTAAGAGTCCTCTTAAAATTAACTTGTTATGCCGATCAGCAAGGGCTCGAGCATTGAAGGCCGCACAGATGTCGCACTGGACCTCCAAGTGTCCTTGTCCAAGACAATAAATGCACCTCTGGTTCGCATCCGGCTGGTGAATCTTACGCCAACAAGAGGCGCACATATTGAAACTGGTGGGTTTGTCAGAACCTGCAGGTTTGTTCGACATACCGAAAGCGGACTCACACGCACAAGCACGGACACACACTAACACCAACTTAATCTCTAAAGGAAAAAATAACGGGAGAGATTTTTTTTTTTTTTTTTTTTTTACAAAAGAAAGAAAAGGATAAAGGGGAGAACTGTTGGAGAGAAAAGGAGGGTTGGAAACTACTCTAAAGCCAGCGATAAACTTGAAAGAAATTAGCTAAGAATGGAGAGGAGGAATAAGGAACTAAATGTGGCAAAGATATAACTAGAGAGACTAAGGTAGAATTTGATATAGGCTAGGAAAAAAAGATAACACACTCACCTGAGTCAGAGGCTGCGGAATTGCATCTCTGATGGAAGGCAGCAAACAAGATCTGGGGGGGGGTGTTAGAGAAGAAGTGGGGCATTATGGGAGAGGGGGGAGTTTGAAGCTTAGATCGTAAGGCTGGAAGAATTGGCCAAGTCGGATCCAAGGTTGGAAACGTAGACCCAGCTGTGATGCATAATGAAATAGACATCAGATCATTTTACTTACTTTTTTACCATTCCCTACCCCCTTAAACATTTATGAGGATGGAAATCTCTATAACCATGTTTGCATGGAGAGTTGCTTATTTTTTCTTTTACCTTCACCTGCTCTCTTCACTGCCACTGCGTATTCATGAGTACGAACCTCCCCAACCTCAACAGCATAATAAGGAATAAAAGCAGTTACAATTTTGAGAGGGTAGGGATCATCATCATAAACACCCAGTATTGTAGGAACACAAAAGTGAACAAAGCTAATTATGTAAACAAAACTGCATGTGGTAAGTGAAAATCCACCAAACAATGAAAGTAAACCAACCATATTCTTTACTGAATCAGAAACAAACACTAAAAATCAAGAAAGACTCTAGCAGCAAATAACTGGTAAAACAATTTAGCACTTTCATCCCAGATGTTAGTTATCAGGGACTTCTTCAGAACAAATCTTGTTTGACATTACTTATATATATACACACACACACACACACATATATAGATCCATATCAGATTCACGACAGAACACTTACCTGAAGACTAGATCACCGAGACCACATCGTTGACAACATATCACCGACAAAGGCAAGTATAACTACTGTGGAACAGAATATATTCCCGTTTCCGCAATAAAATAAAACCACAAGAAACATGTATATAGAAGGGGGGCAAGCCCCCCTGCACCCCCATGTGGGGAGCTGCACCCCCCACGCCCCTACTTAAATATTCCAACCCAGACATCGCACCACATTGCGGAAACGGGAATACATCTCGTTCCGCACTACTTATACTTACCATTGTCGTAGATCTGCTCTGTCGGTGATGTGGTCTCGGTGATCTCATCTTCAGGTAAGTGTTCTTTCGTGGAACTAATAGGTTCTCATATATATATATATATATATATATATAAGTGACGGCAAGTAATAAATCACCTGTTACCAATAATTCATGACCTTGTAATTTAACTCAATGCATTTCATAAAGCTAATCCATTTGAAAAATACATCTATTTAAAAAAATACATCTGTTCAATAACTTAACAAATTAATAATAACTAATTTTATAAACCCTTATCAGTATAACAAGTTATACAACTTTGTTAAAAATGCTAAGGTGTCACTCTTCACATCCAATATCAAATCTATGGGAAGTGAAAGAAGGAAAATTCTAATAGAAATTAGTTAAATTATGATATCTGCCTTGGTGTACCCTACATTATATAAACATTTTGTCAAGAAGAACCTGATGCAAAGTTAATACATAGTGTTTATAAAAATCACCAAAGTACACAGTTATACAAATTGATAAATTGTTAAAAATATGTACACAGTTACGTTTCTCAGTCCTACTGTTGAGCACGTAAATACCGTATAAAATGAATGAACAAACTTAAAAACTATATTCAGAAAAAAAATATTTAAAAAATATATGTAATGCTATGCACACTAAAATGGTTTGTAAATGTGTATAAATTATTATTAAAAAGAAATAGTATAAACACAAAACCATTGCTCTGTCCTATAAAAGGTCAAATAATTGGCTTCCCATTATCAAAGCTTAGCTGATCATAACTTTAATAATGGTGTAATAGAAATGTGCTCATTCAGGTTTGGGAGGGATTCTATGTTTAGCCGCAGCAGCCACAGGAATTCACTATACTCAAGTTTTGTTTTCCCAGTCCCCCTCCCCTCAGGTTAATCGGGATTTTTTTCAAAATGTCAAACTTAAATTTATCAAAAGTTCTACAACTTAAATTATTTTTGTACAAAGCACTGTTTGTATTTTGTTACTGAATGTCATATAAGTGCTCATAAATTTTATGTGTGTTCTGTTTTACCAATGTAGAAACCTGAACAACCCATAGATTTAGCCACAGAAATGACCCCAGTGGTCGAACAACTTCTCTTTTGTAACATAACACATTTGTTCACTATAATGTCCAATATTACCTTATCACTAATATTGTCATCAATATTACCTTATTTTTGGAGCTTTCCCCTCCTGGACCTCTGCTGAAAATGGGGCCTACCCAGTCGGACTTTCCTGGTAATCAAAAATCAATAAATCAAATCAATCAATCTCCTGCTAAAATGTATAAGCATTGTTTACAGTATCCACATTTTGTAGTCCCCTTAAATTCATTCTTGCAAAGCTCTCTATTAAAAGTGTCTTGAAGCTTTTCTAATAAACCTTTAAAATTAAAAGCCATTTTATATACAAAGTTGGGCCTATCACCTACAGTGGTGAAAATAAGTTTCCCCTTGTAATGGTCCAGTTCTTTTCTACATTGCTCTTAGCTCTTGACTTCCTTAGTTTGGCTGTTGAATTGTAGGACTAAAGCTTGTTCATAATTGGGGTAATTTCTGTCATCTACTGAATTATGAACATTATAATCATGCACAAAACCCACTCTGAGGAGTGGTTTATATTTATCTTTCCATTACTATAAAACTTCATCAAAAATGGTCAAACATATTCACAGGATATTCCCTTTCTAAAAACATTCCCTTGAGTTTATCCATTTGAATAAGTAATTTTTCTTTTGCAGGTACTCTTACACACTGGCTTTTCACAAAGCTCTTCTGGTAAGTAAAGGTATGGAAAATAAAATAGTGTAGGGGTCTATATCAGTTAATCAAACCACCTAATCATCGAATACCTCTTTGTCGATCCCTTTTTGTCGAAGCTACACTTCAGCGAATGGACTTTTCAGCGAAACTTCCCCTGGGATAAGCAATGGTAGGCCAACCTAGCAATGTGAAAAAAATCGTAAAATTTAAAACCTACCCAGGTGGGGGGCTGCACCCCCCCAACTAAATATACCAACTCCGAGATTGCACTACAGTGGGGAAAAGTGCAAACTCCAAATGATGGCTTACCACTGGGTATCCCTGGGATAAGTTTCTCTGAAAAGCCTGCTCGCTGATGTGTAGTTTCAATAAAAAGGGGTCGACAAAGAGGTATTCAATGATTAGGCAGTTCGACGAAGTGAAGTAGACCCAGTGTAGTTATGGATTACTGAAAGTAGGTTAACAGAAAATAGTGGAAAGAAAACCCGATTCAGAGCGCTACAAGGTTGTATCCAAATAACTGATACTTTCACTGTTGAAGTGATAAGTGAATTTAAAAAAAATCAGGTGTACTACTCAAACAGTGAAACAATTGATGCATTTTGTGAAATGGGCCACACCATAAAATAAAAACATTGTCATGGAATCATGAATATAATTTGCGATATTTTCAAAGGTCACTATTAAAACAAATGCATTTTCCCATGCCCGTGACACCAAATTTGTATAAATGGGGGTATAAGCCACTCCCACAGCAACCCCTCTAATTTGTTTGAAAATTTCTCCTTTGAAATAAATAAAATTACTGTATAAAACTAAACAGGTGCTCTTTATAATTAAATTGTCATCTGAGTTGAGAAAATCACAGTAATTCAAATTCTAATGAAATAAAATAGGGCCTTCTTTATTAGTTATGCAAGTAAACAACTCTACTATATCAACTGTTAAAAAAACATATTTTTGGCCCAAAGATCTGATGTGAGCCTACCTAAAAAAAAATCTCAAGAAACCTTTAATAAGTGTTTTTTTTGTTTTTTGTATAACAAAATAGGTTTAAGTACACAATCCAGAAATACTGCTAATGGGTATGTTTTGGATCCCTGGGCTGCCACAATAAGTCTAAATGGGGGGTTTAAAATACATTTGTAAGCCTTAGGTATACCAAAGATTGTAGGTATACAAGGATAAGAGGTGGTTAAAAAATTAAATGTTGGAGGTTAAATTCTCTTATCCAAAAGAAATGTCTCAACTGTCAAATCTATTTCCTATACACAATGTTCACTTCATTTCTAAAAAAGTATGTACATGTTGCACCTTCAAACAAAATATCGAACATAGCAGTCGTGTAGTCAAAGATGTTATATATTTACAATGCCTCTGCCTTTGTCAGGCTTCATTATTCTAATCGAAGTATCCATCCTAATTTCACTGAGTATATCCTTTTCTTTGTCATTTAAATTAGATTTACAAAGATACTTACTTGTACATGCCCATCCTATACAATCTTCTTCACAGGCTTTCTCAAATGTATGAACGATGGGATGTAGGGGTAGGCTGAGGGCACTCTTTCTTAAAACTAATACTTTGATGGTCTCTACTATGGTCACACCATGTTTGCAAAGTACTGCTGAATTTAATTTTCTGGTGAACAATTTGAGTTAATCTAAATAATCAGTTAAATCAAATTTTTTAGTTAGAATAAATTTATACCCTTTTTCAAATAACAAAATGATCTTCAGTAATATATATATGACTGTAACGAAATATCTTAAAACTGCTGTGGGTTAAAAACACTCCTTCATAGTCAAAGACTATCAATTCTTTTTCCTCCTAACCCTTCCTCTCTTGGGTGGTTTGCAATTTTTGTGATGATTCTGGTAAATCAGATAAGAGTCATCTTTCCAACCCTGAGGAAACTCCCTGTGATTGGGCCCATATCCCTTAGTTGGTTTGCCTGACTTGCAAGTCTTTCAGACCTAATGGGGGTAGATCTCTAATCCGACAGTTTCAATATTATTCTGATCATCATCTGGAAGCCCTAATGGCTCTTGATGGTTGACTCCCTATGTAGCTAGACTGTTGACCTGCTCAGTATTAAACCCAACATTAGGTGATCTAAAGGCCTTCTCCTAAAAATATTATCATGTTTTCTTTTATCAGCTTTGACAGAGATATTTTCAAACATGTCATGATGAATTTCAAATAAATCTGCCTTTATAAATTTCTCTAATACTTCCACTTCCTTAATAGTGCATCATAGGTACATTTACTCTTTTTCATAATTCCATTAGTTTGAAGCCAAATTTTATAAACTCAGTTTAATACAGGTTGTCAATATCCATCCCTGCTGAAAATCTGAAAACCCGTAATCCTTGTGGCATGACTTTCTTCTTAATATATTGTATTTAAACATTGTCTAGTTGCAAACTTCTAAGCTTGCCAAGTTTGTTCTCCAAGTTGCATATATTCCTTTTAAGCAATGATGGAAATTGTTCATAATTATGTAAGTAAAATGCACATAACATTCTTATTTGCTCTTTGCAGTGCAGCCAATCCTTGCTACAATTACAGATGAAGGAGGTGGACAACTGCATTCACTTGGCTCATGTACACTACCTCTAAACTGCCAGCAGATATTGGAGAAAATTAAGTTTGTTCCTCTTAATGGATGCTAGGGTTGTACATATGGTACAGATGTCATAGCAGGGTTCTCTAACACTGCAACAAAAGAAGTGGATCTACCTGGTTTGCAAATGAATAAGGGGGTGGGTGACTTCCAGAATGGAGAACTAATTGTGGAGATTACATTATGTACATATGTATGCATATGGAATGAAACTTGCATGTACTTTGTAGAGATGTGACTTTTTTTTTTTTTGCTGAGGGTTAGGCTGCTCAACAGACTGTGCTAAAACAAAAGGGAAGAAACTTTATATGGTTGTGAGGATGATGACACTGGGGGGAAACTGTATATGACTGGGATGCTGTTGATACTGGGGAGAAACTGTATATGGTTATGCTGCTGTTGATTACTGTTTTTATAAAGTTCATGTATGCACTCGTAGTAGGTCAAGGTGTGTGTGTGTGTGTGTGTGTGTGTGTGTGTGTGTGTGTGTGTGTGTGCGTGTGCGTGTGTGTGAGAAATCCACAGGCAATATGATTAGCTGTTTTATGACTGACACTCAAAAGTGTGATCACAAAACAGTCCAACTGTCAAAAAAGCAACACAATGGAAAACCTTAAAAGATGTAAAATAAGGAGCTATACCCTCCACCTCTGCTACTTATATGTACTAAGGGAAAGACTGCTGTATGTCAGGGAAAACATAAATCCCAGAAATATTGCTGACTCAGTCTTTAAAAGTGAATCCCTGGAATTGCGTATTAGACTGTTAGTCACAACTGTTTTGCCCTTAAGCCTGACCTGTATATTATAAATACAAAACGACAGCATGTGAAGATGGAGGTAGAACGTTACTGATTTAATATATGCCTCAAACAGTTTAAAGGTGTTTGTCAGTCCTGTATGCCATGACCCAAAGGCCCCTTCAGAATTTTTCTAAGTGCTTAATCGGACACACTGAACATGTGTGGTGTTCCAGACGGCTGTCCAGCAGCAGACACTTTAGGTACTAACTGACGTGTGACAAGACAGACAGATCCAGCAGTGTCCTCTGATTCAGAGAGGTTTGGGACTCTGTATGCTTGATGGCAAGGATATATGATACTTAGCCATATTTTAAATGTGTGTCCTAGATGAAAGGGCAGTTTTGTGATATTCTCAGACATAATTCAGGCAACACAGATTATCTAAGGAAGAACAGTCAAAAATACTGGTTTCCATGTGGCAGTTGTAACAATGCGAATTACAGTTCCACTGAAAATATTTAAAAAATTACTAGGTCTCTTGAAATGCATGTCCCCATCAGACATTTAGCAATGAAGGGTAAATCACATACATGGATCAAGAGTTTGGATAAAACCTGTAAAATACTGAAACAGTGACTGGAAAGGAAAACTCCACAGACGTCAGTTCAAAAAACACTTTTATTCCAACAAATGATTAAGTGCATTCATCTGCTTGTAGCTAAGGCTTCATCAGAATCAAACAACATACACATTCCCACAATTTTAAAAATCCCTCTCTACTTGTCACATGAATCACCTTAACCAATAAACATAATCCATTAATTAATTACTCATCCTCACTACTTTAAAAATATATCATTCTTCTTGTTTTATAAAAGGTATTAGAAATGTTATTACCAAACACACACACAACCTTCTCGTCCATCAAAAATGTAAAATATAAAACAATGCCAAGTTTGAAATCAGAAAAAACATAACTGTTACATTGTAAATGAGCTCAAATAACATAAAGACCTAAGTCTTAACACAAAAGCTATGGAACAATTCTCATTAAGATCTGGCAACATAAGGGAGTTTACAAAACAAGACGAATGATATATTTTTATAGTAGTGAGGATGAGTAATTAATTAATGGATTATGTTTACTGGTTAAGGTGATTCATGTGACAAGTAGAGAGGGTTTTTTAAATTTGCGGCCATGCGTATGTTGTTTAATTCTGATGAAGTCTTGGCTACAAGCAGACGAGAGCGCTTAACCATTTGGGATAAAAGTGGTTTTTGAACTGACATCTGCAGAGTTGTTTCCTTTCCAGCTACTGTTTCAGTATTATGGGTTCTTAGTTTGTGGTGGTATGTCGCAAGTTGGACTGGATGGGAGCAGACCCCATGTGGGTGCCAGTTTGGAGAAAATTGCTCAGAGTATGGGACTACTGACTCAATTACTGCAGCAACTCTATAACCAGTTTTTAAGCTGTGCTGGATTAAGGATAAACTGATTTGGAAATGTAGAATCCTTTCTGGACTCTTCTATACTCCCAGGACAAGGGAACCAAAGTAAATATTCCACAACACAAGAAAATGTAACAGCTGTATCACAAGCATCTGCAGCACACCAGGTGGGTCTTAAGAATTTAATTTTGCTGGGTGGTTAAATCAGACAGTTGATTTACCACAAGTTGCCTCGAATACAGGCTGTTCTGTATTGCAATCCATCAATAAAGTGGAAAATGTACTGTTAAAATGTCGCAGAATGCAGATAGAGAACAGTTATTTTATGGAGTGCATCCAGTTAAAGGTAGTACCTAAGGGACTTTGGCACTGGAAATTCCCCAATGGCTTGGTGGCAGGAACTCCACTACATCACAAATTGGTGGAGTTATTTGACCAAGGTTTGGAATTGCTGGAGGTCCTAATTAAACACAATCAACATGAAACTGAGTCTGCAATGAAGGAAGTCACTGAACTGGACAACATTATTAAAAATGATTTGGCATTCCAGACTAACATAAGTGGATACCAACAAATGATCGAGAAAATCAACAAAGTTGTGGGCGACACCAAATTCTGGAAAGAAAAGAAGTTAAAAAGAGACGGGAAAAGCATATTCCCAAAGACTTGTTTACCCGGTTCCTAAGGAACAACTACAAAAAAGATCTTTTGTTGAATTTCCAGAGCAACATGATTTAAACTTACAAGACATACCACACGAGCGAGTACACTCTTTGGAAACGGTCCCTTTAAGGTAGTCGGAGAGGCTGCAGAACCAAAGGTTCCAACAGACAAACTCAACCGATCATCAACAGAGGGGGAGAGACACCAAGATCATCCCACTCATTGGAAGAAGAAGAAGAAGAAGAACTGAACCTCTCCGTTACCCTTTTCGTTTTGGATTTAATACAGGCCCAAAACACAGGGCCGCTGAATACCAACAATGATGCAGGTAACTTTGTATGATTTTTCAGACAGAGGTTTTGGCAAAGATGTAGTTGAACTTTTAAGCAAAGGGCAGTCATTTGTACCGACCACGACAGCAAGAACTGACAACTTAATTATAGATTTGAAACTGTTTCTAAGGATACTAAACTGGAAACTTATATTCAGGGATAGTCAGGTGGAATTTGTGCCCCAGGTGCTTACTAGGAGGAATACTTTCAATACGCAGTTACGTCTTCCGCTTATTATTTTGAAAAACTGTGTGAGATGGATTTTAGAGCCCTTTTAAAACAACGAATAATTGACAAAATGCACCATTTGACTGACATTGAATTTAAACTTTTAAAACAACTGAGTAAAGAGCAGGTAATTCAGGTTATGAAGCCCGAAGGGGGGGGGGGTGTAGTTATAATGAATCGGAATGATTATTTACGATGGATGTATAAGTATTTATGTGCCACAGATTTTTATGAGGAGATGTCTATAAATTGGGTTCACATTGCATATAAAAAAATAGATGTGATGCTTTACAACATGTTGACACTAGGGCAAATTAGCCCTGAGATTTAAATTCCTGGTAGTTCCAACTATATTTGGGATTCCCAAGATCCAGAAAAGTTTGCAAGATCTCTCAATGAGGTCAATTGTAAACAGTAAATCTAAAATATATCCTATGGCCAAATACATAGATATAAAACTAAAACCTTATCTGCAGAAGTTTGGGCATCTTTGCGTGGACTCTTGGGACTTTTTAGAAAAAGTAAGGCAAACAAGAGTGTTCTGATGAAAAAAAAAGTTAAGTACTCACCATAACGTTCCATCTGGGTACTTGGACTTCATTTGTCATCAATCTATGGGTATTCGGATCCAGATCGGATCCGAGAAGGCAGCTTCACCAGCATCTAATCCGAGCTCCAAGCTCTTCCCCTTACCCATAAAACCCCTCCATCTCCTTTCTTCCCTCAGATTGAGTTTGCTACACCATACACATAAACCTGATCCGTTACACCTTACTAACAATGAAGAACAGGAGAGCCGCATAATCACTCTCTCCTGTCTACCAAAGTAAGAACATAATGAGAAGGTCAGGGGGAAGGAGGGAGGAATGGTTGATGAAAAATGAACTCCAACTACTCAGATGGAACATTATTGTGAGTACATAAAGTACAGTTCTGTAGACTTACAATAAATGTAGATGTGCGAGTGTATTCACTGTTGCAGTCATTACATTTGGGCAATCTGCTGGCAGGTTGCCCTCAGTCGGCCTGATTAACAAAGTCTTGGGTCCTGCATCGGTTGCTGTCCCTTTTTCCATGACGACAGGTCGTCAGGGGTATAAAACATGCAGCCAACGCCATTACATCAGTTTTTCTTGCCCCAGATGTCAGGTGCCCCCCAACCAAATGGGGAGCAAAAAAAAAAAAAAAAAAAATATATATATATATATATATATATATATATAAAATTTATATCTCCAAACAAAAACAAATACACCCAAAAAGGCTTTTAAGCATTGTAAAAGAAAGGAGAGGTATAGTAAGAGAAAAACAGGGGGCAGGAGGGTGGGTAACCAGGACTGCAACACAGTGAATACACTCGAACATCTACATTTATGGTAAGTGTACACAACTGTACTATGTTCTTCGTGTTTCACTGTTGCAGTCATTACATTTGGGTAGAATCCCAAAGCTATGGTTAAGGAAGATGGATTTATACAGCATTAGGAGCAGCTATAAGGCCCTGCAGGACAGCAGTGGCAAAGCCAGCTCTGGATTTAGAGAAGAGAGGTAAATGGTAATGTTTGGTGAACGTATGAACTGAGCTCCAGGTAGCAGCTTCTAGAGTGTCTCTGGTAGGAACCCCTCTGAGAAAGGCTGCAAAAATAGATGCAGCCCTAGTGGAATGACACCTAATCCCCTTGGGGATAGGTTTACCATGGTGCATATAGCAGAAACGAATACTGTGGCTTATCCATTTGGAAATAGTCTGCTTTTAAATAGCCTTTCCCTCTTCCCCTGCAGCAAATGCCACCAATAGTTGTTCAGATTTTCTTAGAGATTTCATCCTAAGTAGAATTTAAGTTGTCTGTGTACATCCAAAGAATGCAGAATCCGCTCACCCTTGTTCTGTGTATTGGGGAAGAAAGCTGGCAGATGAATGGTCTGATTAAGAGCCACACTGGATACCACCTTAAGCATGAAAGATAGATTGGCCCTGAGAGCCGCCCTGTCCAGATGAAAAATAATGAAAAGCTCCACTGCCATAAGAGCCTGTAATTCTGAAATCCTTCTAGCTGAAGTGACCACTAAAAGGAAAGCTGTTTTCCAGGAGAGAAATTTTAGGTCTGCAGTAGCAGCTGGCTCAAAAGGACGAAGAATGAGTTTTTCCAAAACAAAATTGAGGTCCCATGCAGGAGTTGGTGCTCTCCTGTGAGGTCTTAAATTTTTGGCCCCTCTGAGATACTGCTTTACAGAGGATGAGAGAAGAGGTGAGGTTCTGTGTTGTAATGAGCTGAAATGGCAGAGGCATGGATTTTTATGGAAGAAAAAGATAGGCCCTTGTGAAGCATCTCAGTTAAGTATTGCAGAATCTGAGGAATATAGGCATTGCTGTGCTTATTCCTTGTGAATGGTTCTAGGCACAAAATCTTTTACATTTGTCAGCATAAGACTTTCTAGTACTAGGCCTTCTAGCCTCCAAAATGACATCCATCACAGGTTTGCTGAGGGATGCCAAGGGTGAAATTAGTTGATTAGCCATGCTGCAAGACTCAAAGTTTGGAGCTGAGTGTGCAGAATTTGGTAGTTCTGCTGAGACAGTATATAAGGTGTCTGAGGCAGGTGCCACGGAGGAAGGTGTGACATTACACAGGAGTGGGTACCAGTGTTGGCGAGGCCAGTCTGGAGCAATCAGAATCATTTTTGGATCGTCTTGTTTGACTTTTAGTAGAACTTTGGAGAGCAGAGGCAGAGGTGGAAAAGCATAGACTGATAGGTTTTTCCAGCTGAGTGATAGAGCATCAGGTTTTTCCAGCTGAATGATAGAGCATCCACTTTCCAAGCTTTTTTGTGATAAATTCTTGTGCAGAATTTGTCCAACTGATAGTTCTGGGGTGAGGCAAAAAGATCTATGTCTGGGTTCCCCCATTTGCGTATCGACATGTTGAAAACTTGTGGTTCCAGTTTCCATTTGTGTGGGTCCATAAGAGTTCTGCTTAGTTCGTCTGCCAGAGTATTTAGCTTTCCTGGCGGGAATTGAGCTTGTAGTTGTATCTGATAGGTCAAGGCCGTGTTCCACAATGCCATGGCTAGTCTGCAAAGGGGGTAGGAATGTGTACCCCCTGCTTATGTACCACATAACTGTGGTGTTGTCTGTCTTTATCATTAGTTGTCCTATATGAAGGTAGTCCTTGAAGGCTGTCAGAGCATTCTGTACAGCTAGCATCTCTTTCTGACTGATATGTAGGTGCATTTGATTTGGGCTCCATTTGCCCTGAATGTACTTTCCTGCCAGATGAGCCCCCCAAGCACAGTCTGATGCGTCTGTTGTTAGGGTTTGGGCGGCAGGTGGTGGAGTGAATGGCAGTCCCTTGTTTTGATGGCAGGCCTCTGCCCACCATAGGGGCAAGGTATAATAGGAATCATTGTTTCCAGGCTGTGACAATGTTGACTCCATACACTTTTTAAGTACCACTGAAGTTTCCTCATATGCAGTCTTGCATATGGAATTAGAAGAATGCAGGAGGCCATGAACCCCAAGGCTTGCAGAATTTGTCTTGCAGATAGCAGGGTTTTTGTGGCCACCAGTTTGGAGCAAGTCATCAATTGAATTTGCTTTTCTGCCGTAAGGTAAGTCATCTGGGCAGTTGTATTCAAGCTTGCACCCAGGAATGCAATTTTTTGAGAGGGTACCAGTTGTGATTTATTTTTGTTTATGGTGTACCCTAGACAGGTTAGAACCCTTTTTACAAATGCCAGATGCTTTACAAGAATGTCCTTGTGTTCTGCCGGAATTATGGATATATTTGAATATTTCTTTGCCTGCAAAATGCAATTACGGGTGCCAGGCACTTTGTGAAGACCCTGGGCACATTAGATAAGCCAAAGGACAGTGCAGAGAACTGGTAATGCAAGTAGCCTGCTTAGAAACGGAGGTATCTTCTGCAAGATTCCCTGACTGGGATATGCAGGTAAGCCTCTTTTAAGTCTAGAGTTACCAACCAGGCATCTTTGCCTAGCATAGGTAGTAACTGTTGAAGGGTCAGCATCTTGAATTTTGGAATGTCCAGAAATGTGTTTAGAGTGGATAAGTCCAGAATTGGATGCCATGATTTGTCTTTTCTGGGTACCAGGAAAAATCTGGAATAGAAACCTTGTCCCTTTTCCTCTTCTGGTACTGGCTGAATAGCCCCCATGCTTATGAGGGACAGAACTTGTTTCTGGGCCTCTGCCCACTGATTTGGGGGCAGATCTGGCCATCCGTTTGGAACTGGCAACGCGTGGAAGTGAAATCTATATCCCCGGGATACTTTATTTAAAACCCATTTGCCCTGGGTATTAAGTTGCCAGTTTCGTGCATGAAGTGCTAGTTTCCCCTCACAAAGGGGCGGCTAAGAGGTAAGTGCTTGGTGATTGTAGAGGGAAGTCATTGAGACTGTTTACTATAGGGAGGTGCCTTGTTGCTTCAGATTTGGACGTGGAGGCACCCCATTGTTTTGTTCTAAAATTTCCTTGTGACTGAAACCTGGAGCCTTTGGAATGTCTTGATTTGACTTGAGCGGCTCTCGAGGGGACTGGAAAGGACCAGTTCTTAGTAGGCCAGTGCCTAGTAAATCTTGGATGTTGCACTTGTAAGAAATCTTTCACAGTTGGCATATATTTAGCTTTATCTGCCATCTTTTTAACACTTCTTCAGCCTTATTACCAAAGAGACGGTCCTGTTGTAAAGGAGCACCCAACAATTTTGCTTTAACATGGTCAGGCAGAGATTGCTCTTTGAGCCAAGCATGCCTTCTTAGCACAGATCCAGTTACAGCAGCCCTGCAAGAGGCCTCCAAGGAATCAAAATCACATTGCAAAGTATATTTTCCAACTTGTTCAGCTGAATGCAATAAATCCTGCAATTCTTTATTTTCCACACAGTCAGAGATTAACATCACTTTCAGTTTAAGTAGTCCCATGATATGCTGTTGATATTTAAGCATATGACATTGACAGTTTAAAGCCCTGATTGCTAAGGTTGCAGACATGTAAACCTTCTTACCCCATATATCCAGTGCCCTGGAATCTCTATCAGAAGGGGTAGGGTTTTTGGCAGTAGAGGCCTTAATGCCCTTGGGACCCTGAGAAATGGTTTCAGGATCAGCAATAGGGTTTTTGAAAAGGAATTTGTGGGAGTCAGGAACCCTGTAGTACCTATCTGGCTTACAAGGAGCCGGAGGCAGAGAATCAGGAGTCATACTAAATTCTGAAAAAACATCATCAACAATGTCTAGAATTGGAGGTATAGCCAAAGGCCTATGTTGAGGAAGCAGAAGAAAATCCCTAAGTCTCTTTTTAGATTCAGAGAAATCCTGACTTTCCCAGTGGAAATGTTCCCTTAAGGCATGTAACGTTTCCCCAAAAGAAAAATTCTCAGGGGGAGAGGCAGAAGGAATGGAATCCTCTGCATCAGAGTCCTCATAAGTAGGAATAGACAAATCTTGTTAATTAGAAGAGTCAGAATAAATAGAATCCTGTTCAGAAGATTCATAATCAATTTCTTGCCTAGGCCTCTTAGCAGGAGGGGGTTGGCTACCCCTGATCAGAGTAAGTAAATCTTCAGACATTTTGATCATTTGTTTTTTAGGCATAGGGGCTTGCACATGTGGCCCAGGCGTCGTTTTTTTTAGACCTAGACTTAGATTTTGGCCTTAGTTTTGAAGATGGCGTCGGTCTAATATAAAAATCTGTAGGCCAGAAAACACCCTCAGAAGCCGGTGCCTGCACAGCGGCTCTGGACCCATCTAAGGTAGAGACATCCGCGGGTTCCATAATTGAAGCATCTTGCGGCATCCCGGACTGCGAATGGGTCCCAGTAGAGGCCTGCGAATCAGAAGTAGCAGGTATCAGGGACTGCGAAAGCGCCTCACTGAGTACTGGCAAATCGGCAACTGGCTTAGGAGAAGCGTCGTCGTCAGTTTTGGACCTCGATGGTCTGTGTCTCTTTTTCTTTGCGTTTTTCACGTATTCCGGTAGTCGGATTGCTAACCGACGACATTTCTGGATAATTAAATCTTGAGGCAAAATATTTAGAAGCAAAAATATACCGACGTTTAATCGTGCGTTGATTAAATTTAGCACAAAACCGACAGCACGGCATGTTGTGTTCAGGGCCTAGGCAAGGAATATAGTACAAATGAAAATCCTTATGAGGTATTTGCTTCCCACAAGTAATGCAATTATTAACTTTTACTGACATCGGTAAGGAGCAAGAAAAAGTTTCCCCAACGGGGTACTTAGCTTTCAGTTGAAAACTTTGGTTCTGAAACTCGAAAACGAAAATTTCAGGAGTCGGCCGACCGGCACTTGCGAATTGCTTCTGGCACCGCGCGGCAAGAAAGACTGATGTAATGGCATCGACTGCATGTTTTATACCCCTGACGACCTGACGTCATGGAAGAAGGGACAGCACCTGACGCAGGACCCAAGATTTTGTTAATCAGGCGACTGAGGGCAACCTGCCAGCAGATTACCCAAATGTAATGACTGCAACAGTGAAACACGAAGAACATCATCTTTATCTGAAATAGTTGACTTCATTTGATCATCAACCTGTGAGACAAAGGATGCTCTCCCCCTAGATATCATGTCCAGTTATAGTGAGAAATGAAGGTGAGAGATGAGGACCAAGTAGCCGCCGAACAAATATCATCCAAAGACACCCTAGACCAAAAGGCTGCTGACGCAGCCATGGACCTGGTAGAATGGACATTTATCTGTCCTGGAGGTGACATGTCACTGTCTTTGTAAACCTGAAGGATGCAAAGGGAAATCCATCTGGCAATGGTTACCTTAGAGATCAGTTTGCCCAGAAAGGGTGTAGAAAAGGACACAAACAACTGGTCAGACCTGCGAAAGGCCTTAGTCCTATGTAAACAGAAACGTAGCTGTCTATTTATGATGTACTTCTAACAAATGCAATTTATATTCACCCCCTGTTCTGAAATGGTAAATTGATCGGCTGACTGATATTAGTTTCAGGGGCCACTTTAGGAAGAAAAGAAGGATTAGTACGAAGTGAAACCCTGTCCTTATGGAAAATAATATATGGAGGTTTGACAGATAACGCCTGGAGTTCTGACACCCTCCTAGCTGAGATGATGGCCACTAGGAAGGCTGTCTTCCACAATAAAAATTTTAGATCCAGGAAGCAGCCAGCTCAAAAGGTAGAGCAACCAGAGCTTATAAAACTAGGGTAAGATCCCAAGGAGGAGTAGTTTCTTTAACCAGGGGGCTTAAGAGAAAGGTACCTTTAATAAAGGTTTTACAAAGTCTGGAGGAAGCTAATGAAGCCATGTTCTCACCTATATGGAAGTTGGAAATGGCAGCCAGTTGAACCTTTACTGTAGATGAGCTAGCGCCCTGCTGGAAAATGTGCGCCAACTACTCAAGGACCGCTGGGACAGGAGCTGTGAAAGGATCCAGATCCCTTTGAAAAGCCCAGATGGAAAAAACGTTTCCATTTGTTACGGTATAGTTTTCTGGTGGACGATTTATGAGCTGCAACCAGAATAATCTTGACCGGAGAAGATAGACTGCGACTCCTAGCAATCAATGGAACTGGAGCAGCCAAGTCGTAAGCTTCAGACTGACCAGGTCTGGATGAGGGACCCTCGAAGGGTGTCAGATGAGATCTGGTAACGGATCCAAGATCATGGAGGAACTATCGGATGACACCAAAGGAAGGGAAAACAGACTTGGCGAGGCCAGAATGGGGCAATGAGGATCACTTTGCTCCCCAACCTGCGAGCCTTCTGGAGGAATTTTGATATGATAGGTAGTAAGGGATAAGCATAGAAAAGACCGGGAGGGCAAGTATGGACCAGAGCCTCCCTGGGGGATTCCCCCTGTGGGGGGATCAGAGCAAAGAACTTGCTAGACTTCGCGTTGGAAGGAGATGCGAAGAGATTGCAGCAAGGCCGACCCCACTCCAGGAAGATCTGCTGCGCGACAGAAGGATTCAGAGACCACTCATAATGCATCAGAATAGTCCTGCTCAGTTTGTCTGCCAGTTTGTTGGATCAACCCGGAATGTGCGTTGGTACTAGAAATTGGCTGGTGAAGATCCCCCATTCCCACACTCTCATGGCTTTGCGACAAAGGGGCTAAGAGCTGATTCCTCCCTGCTTGTTGATGTATCAGACCACTGACATGTTGTCTGTCTGAATTGTAATGGTTCCCAGAGGAAGAAAGGCACGAAAGGCTTGCAATGCTAACAGGACCACCCTCATCTCTAGAACATTGATATGCAACTTGGTCTCATTCGGGGACCACATGCCTTGGACTGTCCTGCCCGAGCAATCCTCCCCCCACCCTACTTGGGAGGCATACGTGGTCACCATGGCTTGGGGAGGGGCTACAATAAATGTTCGTCCCTTGACTAGTTCTGATGAGTGTATCCACCACAGGAGGGACTTCCTGCAAGCGTTGCTTATATGAATGATGTGTCAATGGCAGATCTAATAATGTCCACTAGACCGCTAGTGTCCACTGTAGTAACCGCATATGCAGACGAGCACAGTGAGGAAGAGTAATGGTGGCTGCCATGGAACCTAGGGCTCGTAATACCACCTCGGCTGAAGGAAGTTGAGACTGAAAGGTCACAGACACATGGAGTCATAAGATTCTACCTCTCTGGAGTTAGAAAAATCTTGGTTTGCAATGCATCTATCCTTGCTCCAATGTAGTATAAAACCTGAAATGGGCTTAGCAAAGACTTGGATGTGTTGATCGTAACTCCTAGAAAGTCTGACAGTTTCAGGAAACAGTCTCTAGCTTGACAAAGTAGACGCTTGGTGGGAGCAGCAAGGAGCCAATCGTCCAGGTATGGAAAGACCTGTATCCCCTGAAGCCTCAGGTGAGCCGCTACTAGTGCCATGACCTTGGTGAACACCCTGGGGACGGTGGTCAGACCGAAGGGTAGAGCTCGAAACTGATAATGATATGCCCCTAGCCGAAAGCGGAGGAACCTACTGGAGTGTCTGTGCATCTTTATATGGTAGTACGTATCCTGGAGATCTATCTATTGAGCACATCCAGTCGTTCTCCTGTAGGTAAGGCAGGATGGATTAAAAAGTGAACATCCGGAACTTGTTTGGCAACTGACAGGTTTAGGGTGGAAAGATCCAGAACAGGCCTTAGGTCCCGCATCTTTTTTGGCACCAAAAAGAACCTGGAATAGATGCCCGACCCAGACTGATCTCGGGGGATGGGCTAGACGGCTCATTTCCTTAGCATCTTTTCTATTTTGAGTGCTGCTACCTCCCTTGGCATGGGTGGTATGTCTGGGAGGTGTTTTGGGGGGATGGGAGGAACCACAAAGGGGATGGTATAACCTCTACATATGATTTGAAGCAGCCAACGGTCTGTTGACACTGACTCCCATGCCGTCAGGTGCAGGGAAAGACGGCCCCGACTTCCTCCACAGCAGAGAAGTCAGGCAACCCCTCAGGGCTACTGCATGGGCCTGTCCAAGAATGGTTCTAGAGACCCGTAATTTCTCAGACCCTCTCTGCCTCTGGGCTGGCGTCTGTCTAGTCCCCCTCTGCCTCTGGGGGAAGATGAGTCCTGAGTGTCCCGGGAATACTGAGACTTCTGGAACAAGATCTTCTTTTGCCCCCACTGATTCCTGGAAAAGGATCTCTGAGGGTTAGAGAAGTGGATCCTGACGACAGACAGTGTCTTCCTGTTCTTTTCACTCTGGACCAACGTCTCACAAACAGTCTTCCCGAACGAGGAAGAACCATAATAAGGGGAATTCACAAAAGATGCCTTAAAGAGTTCCGTGAACTGACATAGCCTGAGCCAGGCATGTCGCCTCATGGCAATGACGGACCCGGCCGCTCTTGCTGCTCCTTCGGTGGCATGAAGAAAGGAGGTGCATGGACCTATTAGAAACTGCTTTGAGAGTGGCCATTCGCGTGGAGAATATGCGCCTATCCTTCAGTGACATAGACTCTAGGGGCGACTCAGTTCCTTGACAAGGTTGCGCTGCAGTCAGGTGATGTGGGCGAAATAATTCAGTGTCCTTATGGAAAAGGTGGCTGAAGCATACATTTGCTTTCCTAGACGAGCCATCATCCAGGACTCTCGGTCAGAGGGATGGACCGCAGAACTTTCCTGAGCTAGTTCTTTTTTGGTGGTGGCTGCTACTACCATAGCGACTACTGGGGACCCCTTGCTCCAACTAGGTCTGTCTGTAGGAGAACTCAGAATCTTGCCAGGACGCTTTGGGACTGGCTTCATGGTGTCCGATTCCTTCCATGCCCGGGTGGTAATAAGATCTACCAAGGGATCCGTGGGGGGGGGGCACCCAGGAGGTAGATGGGCTCATGCCGAAGGCCTCCAGAAACACCGACTCGTCCGAGGATGGCATGGGGGTGGACCAACACCCCCGCTGGCACAGGAGTTCCATGATGTCTCCAAAGGAGACATCGTCGGGGGGGGGGGTCTGGGAGAACCTTTCCCCTTCCTCCAAATCGGTGTCCTCAGTGAGGGACTCTTGGGAGGAGTCCAGGTGCCTCCTTTTGCACGTTCATTTGCGAGGCATCTCTTCTGTGGGGCTCTCCAGAGAGGACTCTCAAACTGTCTGTCCTTCCACGAGGGGAACATTCTGGGGCACATCGAGCACAGGCTGTCCCTGAATGGGCAAAATGGCTGAAGTTGCACCCAGAGCCACGGGAGTCGGGGCGGTATCTGAGATGGTCAAGGGCCGCGATCCACTGGACAGAACCCTTTCTACCACGTTGAAAGCCGAGGGAGCACAAGCCTTTGGGAGACTAGTAAGGAAGCTGCTCTCCCCAGATCCGATGTGGGGGGCAAAGCCGAGCCCAACGGAGCAGAGATACCGAGGGGAGAACCGTGACCCGGCAAGGTCGGTGCCAATGGAGAAAATCCCAACCCCTCAGATCTGACACACAGGCTTCAGCTCTGAGAGCTGCTTGGATCCGAACTAGTTGAGTCCGACGCGCTCAAGGTAATGGCCGGCACAGAGGTAGCATCGGCGCTGATCTCCTGACTCTGAGACCTCTTGGATCCAGAAACTTCGATACCAGGGGTTGGATCAGAAAAGGAGTTATCGAGGTGAAAAAGGGAAGCGAGCTCCCCCCTCTAGAGGGAGTGTGGGCTGGCAAGACCCCCATCTGAATCTGGGTGAGAATAAACCTTTGCATCATTCTGTCCATGTCTGCCTCAGACAAGCTTCTGGTGGAACATGATGAGGCCACCGATGCCGATCTGGAGAGTTGATGTGCAGAGGCCTAGAAGAAGCTCTAGGCTCCTCCGGCTCTGGCAAGAATCTGGGTGAGCGGAGCCAGGGAGTACTAGGCCTGGACACAACCTGTTGCTTCTGAGGAGGACCCACCGGATCCAACCGGCCCGGAGATCTCTTCCTCCCTTTGTCTTTTCTGTGCTCCCTTTCCACAGACCGCTTGGCAGGAGGTTGAGTCCCGGCCTGGGAGGGAGGGGAAGAAACAGTAGCTGAAGTGGAGACAGCCACCTCCGTGGCAGGGAGAAGTCCCTTCAAGACTAATTTAGCCCTATCATTTTTCAGGGCCCTGGGGTTAAACCCCGCGCAAATAGTGCAGGCGGTAGCAAGATGGGGGACCTCCAAACAAAGCACGCACAGAGTGTGGCCATCAGCTGGAGACAACTTATGGCCACACTCTGTGCACTTCCTAAAAAACAACTTCTGTTGATTCCCCATCACAAGGCCCTAATTCACCTGACCACACACACTTACACCCAAGCTAACTAACGAGGAGGGGGAGGAAGGCACTAGACTGACTAAAATAAACTAAACTTTTTTTTTTCTTTACACGACACAACAGCGAAAGGGGAGGTAAAGGCAAAGGAAGAAAACCTACCTAACACTATCACAAAACACAAACTCCCAAAACTATCAGTGAAACAACTCACCACACCTGGAGCTCTAAGACCACAATGCTCGGCAAGCCACGGCAAACGAGATCTGAGGAAAGGAAGGAGATGGAGAGGTATTAAGGGTAAGAGGAGGAGCTTGGAGCTCGGATCAGATGCTGGTGAAGCTGCCATCTCGGATCTGATCCGGATCCTAATACCCACAGATTGATGATCAATTGAAGTCAACTACTTCAGATAAATATTTTTGAGGGTTGATGTGAATAATTTGTTTAATGTAATGCCATATGAACTAGAACTGTAACGGTTTTATGAGTTTACGTTAGAGTCTGCTGATTTGAGAAGTGTGGACATTGAAACAAGATATACTTTAATGGAAACCGTTTTGAAAAACAATTTTGTTTATTTGGATGGACAATATTTTTCTTAGAAAAAAAGGGAAGTTGAGATGGGAACGGTCTGCACCCTCAATTCTGCAAATATTGTTATGTTGCAGTGGGAATGGTATTATGTATTTCATATATTTGACCCCCTACCCTGGACTTATATAATAAGGTTTTTGGATGATGTATTTATTTTGTGGAAGGGCTCACAAGTTGACATGGTTTCATTTATTGATGTTATAAATAATTCAACATTTTTTTTGAAATGTAGTTGTTCTGTAGGCACACACAGTATTAACTACTTAGATGTAGAAATAAAATGGGATTCAAATGAAAAGAAGTTAGTAAGTAATATTTATCGTAAGCCCACATACTCCAATAGTTTCCTGCATTCACCCGGAGCATCATAAAAGGGGTATTGTAAAGGGGCAATTTGTATGCCTCACCAGATTAGTGTCTGAGGATGCAGTTTTTGAGCAAGAAGGTAGTAAGTTGGTGCAGATGTTTTTAGCTTGTGATTACCCCTTTGAGTTAATACAAGAGGTTTTTGGGGAAGTCGAACTAAAAAGAGAGAGGGGAAGTTTAGTCCCATTACTTAGGAATGAAGGTAAAGGGAGGATGAACGTGTCCAAGAAAGTAGTAAATAAATATACAACTTCTTTTATTACCACCAATACGACAGACGGCTATGGAATTTTAAAAACACTGAAGGACAATTGGAGAATTTTTGATTGTTTTGAAAATGGTCATTGTTTAATAGAAGAACCTCCCCACATTATTTATAGAAAGGGAAGTTTAAAACAACATTTGGAGTCAACAGACAGAAATGTTACAAAGTTTACAGAAAAGAAAAATGGTTGCTTTAAATGAGGTATTTGCCCCCAGTGTAAACGTATTTATGAAGGAAGGGAGTTTGTGATTAATGGAACTTTAGTGAAATGTGGGTTTCACTGTACATGTAACTCTTTGGGGGTTATTTATGTTGCTATATGTAAATCATGCAATGTACAGTGGATATAAAAAGTGTACACACCCCTGGAATTATGAACAGTTCCAAATACCAGTCACTTTTGGCCCAAAACCTTCAGGCGTCTGCTAGAAAAGATTAAGATGAAGAGGAATTTCACCTTTCAACACAACAATGACCCCAACTATACATCCAAATCAACAAAAGAAAGGCTTCACTAGAAGAAAAAAAGAAGTTATGTACTTCCCATAATGTTCCATGTGAGTTGTTTATCTCGCCTTCATTCTTTACTGACGGGTTTGGAGCCGATCCCTCGGCTCTGAGTTGGCACCTACTGCAAAGCTCGAGGATTTCAAGTAGCTCGAGGCCAGGTCCCTATCCCATGATGCACCCTGAGTTACCTCAGATCTTGTTTGCTGCGTAAATTAATACCATATGTCATTCTATAACTCCATAAGAGAGAAAGTATAGAAGGGTTGAGTGACCAGAAAGGATCTAGCATCTCAGTCTTCTGAAAGCCCAGGAGGGGCTAGGAGGGAGGGACGTAAGAATGAAGGTGAGATGAACAACTCACATGGAAAGATATGGTAAGTACATAACTTCTTTATGCAAAGTTGTTCTATCTCACCATTTATTCTTTACTGATGGATAGCGTTCCACGCACCATAAACCTTGGGTGGCTCACCAGAGTATATTTCTCAGGACTATGGATCCAAAAGAGGCCCTGTCAACTTTGTAATGAGTGATAAAGGTATGAAGTTTTGACCAAGTGGCTGCTGCGCATATGTTATCAATAGGAGGTCTGGCAGAAAAAGCAGATGATGCAGAAACTGCTCTGGTTGAGTGAGCTTTAATTTTATGCTGCAAGGGCATATTGGCAGCTGAATACGCAAAGGGGATACAATCAGACCAACCATTTAGACAAGAGTTGTTTTAGCCACTGGCATACCCTTCCTGGAATCTGAAAATGAAACAAAAAGCTGGTCTAATTTTCTGAAATCTTTTGTTCTATCCAAATAAAATCTGAGCTGTCTGTGAACATCAAGTGTGTGCAGCATGTACTCTAAATTGTATGAATGGTTGGGGAAGAAAACTGGCAAATCAATAATTTGGTTGAGATTAGTTTCAGTGCAAACTTTGGGTAAGAAAGAGGGGTTTGTTCGAAGTGAGACTCTGTCAGCATGGAAAATCAAATAAGGAGGCTTGATGGATAAGGCCTGAAACTCTGACACTCTGCAGGCAGACGTAATAGCCACTAAAAAGATGTTTTTCCATGACAAAAATCTGAGGTCACATGAGGAAGCTGGTTTAAATGGAGGAAGAATTATCGGGAAAGCATAAAATTTAGATTCCATGGAGAGTATGGAGATTTCACCAGTGGTTTAATATGAAAGGGCCCTTTGAGAAGGGCTTTGGATAATTTGTGTGACATAATATTCAATCCTTCAAATCCCAGATGAAATTTAGAAATGGCAGCAAGTTGAACACGGACTGTTGCTGCTGCAGCTCCTTTATTGAATATCATGGTTAAGAAATCTAGAACAGAGGCCATAGGGGCTTGGTAAGGATCAATATTGCTTTGAGAGGCCCATATTAAAAATTTTTCCATTTGCTGAGGTAAAGCTTCCTCGTAGAGGATTTATGAGATGATAGGAGAATTTGCTTTGTCTCATTGGAAAGGTTGCGAAACCTGGCTATGATGGGAATTGGAGCAGCTAAGCTGTCAGCTTCAGGGACTGCAGAGAGGGATGAAGTTCCCCCGACGAGTGTGTCAAGAAGGTCCGGAACTGGGTCCAGAATCCAGGGTCCTCCAAAAGATGAAGTTGAAGGAAGGGGAACCAAATCTGATGAGACCAGTGAGGAGCTATTAGAATAATGGTCCTTCCCAGGGCTTTTGCTTTCTGTAATACCTTGGGTATCAGTGGGATTGGTGGGAATTCATAAATGAGACCTGGGGGCCAATCATGAACGAGTGCTTCCTTTGGGGCTTCTCCCAGAGGCGGAATCAGGGTAAAGTAGCTTCTGCATTTCGTGTTCATGTGACTGGCAAAAAGGTCACAGCAAGGCTGGCCCCATCTGTGGAATATCATGTCCGCTATTTCTGTCTTGAGGGACCACTCGTGGGGCAACAAAATTGCTCTGCTCAGCTTGTCTGCTAATAAGAAAAATGACAAAAGGTCACTGAACAAGCACTTTTTTAGTCAGAAGTTTTAAATAGGCCTATCAGAAAAAACGAGGCCAATATATAAAGTTAAGAAAGCACACAGGGAAGGGAACACTACAGAAAAGGCTTTAAGAGCCTAGCTACCTTAATATCTAACTATTTTAATGATAATCCAACAATAATATTAGAAAATAGAAAAGTAATACATTTTTTACTGGCCCGAGCTAGCAAGAACCTCCGATCAGTTGTAGCGGCAAACTAGACCTGGGATAACTCAGTGTGCATCATGGGATAGGGACTTGGCCTCGAGCTACTTGAAATCCTCTAGCTTTGCAGTAGGTGCCAACTTGGAGCCAAGGGATTGGCTCTGGACCCATCAGTAAAGAATGAACGGCGAGATTGAACAACTTCACATTTAAAGTTTTGGAATGGCCCAGCCAGAGCCCAGACCTAAATCCAATAGAAAATCTGTGGGGTGACCTGAAGAGGGCTGTGCACAAGAGATGCCCTCACAATCTGACAGATTTGGAGTGATTTTGCAAG
Source organism: Protopterus annectens (assembly GCF_019279795.1). NCBI lineage: Eukaryota > Metazoa > Chordata > Ceratodontiformes > Protopteridae > Protopterus > Protopterus annectens. The sequence continues at coordinate 806,886,997 of NC_056747.1, read as the reverse complement.
GAAGAGTGGGCAAGTACTGCAAGTTAAGATGTGCCATGCTGATAGACTCCTACCCAAGAAGACTGAATGCTATAATTAAATCAAAGGGAGCTTCAACAAAGTATTAGTTTAAGGGTGTGCACACTTTTGCAACCAGCTTATTGTACATTTTCTATTTTTATATATATTTTTTTTCCCCTAACAGATGTTTGTTTTTCAATTGAATTGTACAGGTTATAGGTCACATCAAAGATGGGAAAAGTTTTGAAATTATTTATTGTGGTCTCATTTTTTATATCACAAAAACCTGGCATTTTAACAGGGGAGTGTACACTTTTAAAATCCACTGCATTTTATGTGGGGAAACTCAGAGGCGTTTCAGGGAATGCATTTATGAACATAATCTTGACATCAAAAATAAAAGAGAACACAATGCCTTATATAAACACATCAGTTTCAGATTTTTTTGGAATAAATACGATTTAAAAGGAAACTCGGGGGGGGGGGGTCCTTGGGAAGATCTTATTGAATTGAGTGACTTAAGATGGCAAATAAAACTTAACTCCCTTGTGCCGCCAGGTCATAATGAGAACGGTTCCATATCTAGCGTGTTAAGACTTAGGTCTTATGTTATCTGAACTAATTTACAATGTAACGGTTATGTTTTTTTCTGATTTCAAACTTAACATTATTTTATATTTTACTAACATTGTTTTATATTTTACATTTCTGATGGATGAGAAGGCTGTGTATTTGGTAATAATATTTCTAATACCTTTTATAAAACAAGATGAATGATATATTTTTAAAGTAGTGAGAATGAGTAAGTAATTAATGGATAATGTTTATTGGTTAAGGTGATTCATGTGACAAGTAGAGAGGGTTTTTTTTTAAATTTGTGGGAATGTGTATGTTGTTTGATTCTGATGAAGTCTTTGCCACAAGCAGACGGAAGCGCTTAATCAGTTGGAATAAAAGTGGTTTTTGAACCTATATCTGCAGAGTTGCTTCCTTTCCAGTCACTATTTCAGTGTTTTGGTTCTTTGTTTGTGGTGAAAACCTGTAAAATAAACCACATAGCATCTAAAACCCTATGTCGTCTGAAAGCCTAGGAGCCCCCGAAACCCCACCCTAATTCAGCACTTTCCTCTAGCAAAGAACATCTTCTCCAGCAATATCCATCAGTTTTTCTAGAAAACCTTTTGGTCAGTATAGAATGTGAAGAGAGGGAAAACAAAAACACAATGAACAAACAGATGTAATATGCAACTGCTGAGCAATGTGACTGTAAGAATGCTCCTTTTTATGGCTAACAGGTGAAGTACCCATGACAACAGCAATGTACGTGGGAAATTATAACTGCCATAGCACTGACAGCAGATAACACACAGTAATTTGTAATTTGCATCAACAATAAGCTTATGCTGCAGCCACAACAGTCTCTATATCTTACATATGTGGAAGGTACTTTATCTGGACCACACTGATGAAAAACACAGCAAACATATTATTCCTGGTTTTCTACTTGCCCACTAAGTCACATGCCATAAAGCCATGTGACAACTGTACAGAAATAAGCAAGGGGCAGCCATAACATTGTGTCTGACTTTGCAAGCAAGGTATTTGCTGCCGTCAGCTTAGCTTTTTTTCTGTGACTCAGAAGACTAAAATGTTATTTAAGTTTAGTTCTACTGTCATTCCTGTGGGAATGTACAGGAAAATATGATGCCTATTATGTTACTAGTCGGTCCCACGTAAGGTACAAACCAAAAAAACAAAAAGGTCCCACAACCAATGTATACATAAAAAACAAGAAAGATCCTGTCAAAACAGAGTAGTCTTTGAAAAGGCAATAGCATTCCTCCCTTAATAAAGGCACTGTGGGAGATATGCAAATAACCCTGTATGGTTATACAAGTGTTCCAGCATACTGGCATTTGAAGGCAATTTTTAAAGGTTGTTTCAACAGCAAATTACAACTAATGGCCAAGTTTCACATGCAAAACTAAAAACAATAAACCTGATTTTTTCCCCATTTTTTTAATCACTGCATTTTCTCCTCCAGACCATAAAAAGAAGTCATGTTCTTACCATAACACTCCACCTGTGTTGTAGATCTTCATTCATTCCTTACTGTTGGGTTTTGGTTCTGTCCTCAGAACTGACTTGGCCAATACACAAGCTCGCGCTAGCCAAAAAACTCTCGAGCTAAGTCCTACCCATAGTGCCCCTCTCCTTCTTTCTTCAGATCGAATTTGCCCAGCAGGAATAGAGACAATGGAGGCCCTATCTGAGCAGATGCCCTATCAGGCAGTCAGGACCAAAAACAATCCCCCAGGAGTCCTTGGGCAGGGGGTAGGAGGGCGGGAAGTAAGGAATGAATGAAGATCTACAACACAGATGGAACGTTATGGTAAGAACGTAACTTTATCTGATGATGTAAATCTTCATTCATTCCTTATTGATGGGACAGAGTCCCCAGCTACTTTATGCCCTGGGAGGCCCTATGGAAGGATACTCCTGAGCACCACTGAGCCAAAAGATGCTCTTCCCCCGGAGGCCATATCCAATTTGTAATGAGTGATAAAGGTATGGGGGGTTGCCCAAGTGGCTGCTGCGCAGATGTCATCCATACAGGCTCTAGAATGAAATGCCACCGAAATGGACACTGACCTGGTGGAGTGAGCCTTGACTCTAGTAGGTAAAGTTAATTTGTTTTGTTGATAGATAAAGGTAAAGCAATCTCTTAGCCATTTTGACAAGATAACTTTGGAAACAGCTTTGCCCAATTTGGGGCCTGAAAAGGCTATGAAAAGCTGGGCCGACTTTCTGAAAGACTTAGTTCTGTCTAAGTAAAACGTAGTTGTCTATGTACACCCAACATGTGTAAACGTATTCAGCTTTGTTACAAAATGTTAGAAAAATATGTATTTAAATATATGTGAAATGCTAGTTTAAAAGCAAAGTAGTTAATAATGCGTTTTATTCTATTAATCATATAACAGAAGGGATAAAATTCATGTGTAAATGCAAGTAACTGCAGTGTGCTTTGACCCCTGACCCTGGCAGCTGTTATCTCAGAAAGCTCAATGTGATGTTTTTCATAAGGGATTATCTGCTGGGTCAGGAGATTGACCATATAAATCTTCCGTTCCCTTCCCGAGTCCTTGTATAATAAAATCTTTTCCTTCCTGTAGTTTCAGAATTCAGCCTTGTAAGATTAGAATGCAGCTGTGTAAGAGAATGAATTAAAAACTGAATCTGCTATTGTATTGTACTGATAAGAGAAGTAAACTTACAGGAAGACATTATAACTGACCAGATGGATAGCAAGGCCGTATTGTAGTTAAAGGAATTTTTTTTTAAATGCATTACATCAGCATTACTAAATGAATAGAATACTGTTAGTAAAAGTGATGTAGATGCCTTGTGACTAACCACGTCAGTAAGGTGGGAATAACTTGAATGCAGACTGTATAAAACATTCAGTATTTCCCACCTTATGTTAGACAAAATTCTATACTTGTATTGTATGGTCTTTTGCCTCCTGGTGTACACTAGTAAACTTTTGCATCTGAACCTCCTGTGTTGTTGACTGTCATTTTAAAAAGCCTAATGATTTTACAGTCTGATTTTTAATAATTTATTTGACAGTTTGGTCCTTTTGAGACGGAATTCCCTTGGTAAGCTACAGGTCAGAGTGTATGGGTGATAATAAATCTGAGCAGGAGGAGTTGCCAAAATGGTTCTTCTCGAGTGAAAAGACCTCCAACTGAATTGTTGTGTGTAAAGAGGCTCTCCACTTTCTGATCTGTGGCTGAAGAGAGGAATTTGAACACTTTCAACACCAGGAGGCTCAGGTAGGAAGAATTTGCCTTTTTTTCTGCTTTAGATCAGGGACTAGGTTTCAGTACATTATTGTCAAGATTTGTTTTGCAGATCGGGGACAAAAGGAAGTACTGAACATTTTTGTCATAGATCAGGGTAACAGAATAAGGTAGACAGTTATTCTAGATAAACTGTAAACAGGAACTAAGAAATTGACATCACGTGATAAAAAGGGTTACATAACATTTTCTTTGACATGGGTAATCAGTGCACTAAAATCTCGCGAGATCCGCCCCTAACCGAAGACGCAAAATACATGCAATTACAGCGTGCTGATAATGTTAGGTATTATACGAAATGGGTTAACAAATATGAATTTGATGGTAAACTAGATAAACTTACACTAGTTAAACTCCTTAAACCGCTTAAATCTGATGCAGGAGGTCAGGCAAAAAAGCAACGCCAACTAGGCATACCTCAAGCACACAGGTGGATTGAGGAAGCAAATCATAGGGAACAGAAGCTTAAAAATTCAAAAACATTATTTTTAGACAAAGAGGATAATAACTTGGTAATAGCTACAGCGGCTCCTCCTCCTCCCTTGCCCCCTCCCTTACCCTTTTCAGGATAGACAGGCTGGTCCGCCTTCACGTTATCCTGAAGTTTCAGTAAGACCACAACCATTTGTTAGAGATCCTATTGAGACTAGGTCCCGAACACGTAAAACACATAGGGACTCAGAATTATACCAGATAGAGAGAAATCTACAGGATGAGAGTGAGGAAGAAATATGCCCACTTATAGAAGTTCCAAATCCTCAGGCAGGACAGGAAGGGCGGGATCCAACACTCTTAGTACATAGACCATGGACACCGGAAGATATCCGGAAGGCTACTGAGGGAATCCCCCATCCGAAAGTTAATTTTACGAAATTTTTAGAAGATTTACAAGGCATGAGGTTAAGTTACCACTTCTTGAATGGGGAAGAAGTAGAAAAAGTAGTAAGACAAATTATAGGTCCAGATTGGCACATGATTTGTGGCCCCTGGAATCCTCGTAATGCAGAACTTAGGCCACTCCCACATAGTGACACAGAGTTAGACAACAGAATGAAAGGTCTGACAGACAGAATCTCTGAGAAATGGAAACCTAGAGCAGACTGGACTTGCATTAATCAATGCATACAACAGGAAAATGGGACAATAGATGGATATTATGCTAGATTATTAGAATGCTTTAATAATCATAGCGGTATGTCGGTTCCTGAGAACCAAACACATGATTCCCCATATGAACAACAATTAAAAAATGCATTTTTGAAAGGTTGCATTGCACCTATTAGTAGCTTCATTACGAAGCATATGATAGATCATCGAACAGGGAGGCTACAAGCCTTACTCGAATACGCTAGACATGCTGAGAGACATTTTAATAGTAAAAAGAAAAAGAAGGCGCAAGTCTTCACTGCTGAGGACGGAGCTGAAGTATTTGTATTGCAGTCAGGTAAAAAGGGCAAGAAGAATGCCCAGGGAAACAAGCAGTCTGATAAACGATCAGAAGATTTTGAAGAGAGGAAAAAGAGAGGTGAATGCTTCAAGTGTGGAAAGAAAGGGCATCTAGCTAGGGACTGTAAACAAAATAAGAAAGCAATGACAGAAGATAAAGGAGATGAGGACTGACTATATGATAGTGAGGATACATCATATGAAAGTCAGGAATCACCAGTAACAGCTAGAATAGAAAAGACAAATACCAATGTAGTAGAAGGAGTAGAGGAAGTACAAATTGACTTAGATGAAAATGGAAATTAAATTTTAGATTTAGCATTGTTGAGCCTGGAGCTCTACCTAGAAGGTACAAAACCAGAAGTGACACTTCTGGTGGAGGGAAGGGAAGTCAAATTCCTGTGTGACTCAGGAGCATCACGGACTTTGATACACCCCTCCAAGTTACCAGAACATTCCGAAACACCTGATTATATATTAGTGAAAGCAGCAAACGGACAGCTATACAGGGAGACACTCTCCCATGACATAGCAATAACTGACCCTGTTTCAGGTATGACCCAGAGAAGTAAAGTAGTTGTTTCTGCAAAGTGTCCAGTAAACCTATTGGGCAGGGACCTTATGGAGATATTTGGCATAGCAGTAGTTCCAACTGTACAAGGTATGGAGGCACAGAGACAAATGGATACCTTTGTAGTGCGATCGGAGGGTGAAACCTTTTATTGGTACAGCCAGGACCTAGTCACGACTGGTCCAGGGGCAGTGACCGAGGAACTGATGAACGCAGCCATCAGTAAAGCCCCCCCCCCCCCTTGACACTGATCAACAGCATTTGTTACACTGTACTCTATATTACTGTACCACACCAGGACCTGATAGAGAGTATGAGCAAGAACTGTTTAGAAATCGTGCAACTAGATTGGTTTTGCGTACTTTGTACTGGGATACAGAAGGGAACAGTGTAGTTAGCTGTTCATTACCTCAAGAATTCCTTGCATTGTATAGATCAAATCAGTTGCCACATGTCAGCCTGACAAAGAACAAAAGTGTTAAATGGGCAGACTTAGGAGAAAAAGTAACAAGATGGGAGAAACAGACTGATTTAGAACTGTCAGGACAAGGGATACAAAAACAAAAAATGAATTGGTTGACACAAACACATCCAGCTGTACACTTGCAATCTAGCGAGGACAGCTGATTAGCATTTTTATTAGAAGAAGAAGAAAAGGCCATGTGTGAAATTCCAACAACTCTGTGGTCAACAGGCAAGTCAGATGTAGGACTTATTCGAACAGCAGGACCAGTTACAATTACCCCAAAGTCAGCTTTTAGACCACAGAAAAGACAATACCCTTTGAGAAAAGATGCAGAAATAGGAATTAAGCCTATAATAGCAGCATTACTCAAAGAAGGAGTACTGGTAGAATCTCCCGATTCACCATGTAATACACCCCTATTTCCTGTTAAAAAAGCAAACGGGGAATGGCGGATGGTACAAGATTTACAAGCTGTAAATAATGCAGTCATACCTAGAGCACCTACGGTGCCGGACCCACATACCTTGTTAAATGATTTAGAACCGCAACAGAAGTATTTCTCTGTGGTAGATATTAGCAATGCTTTCTTTTCAATACCTATACATCCTGATAGTCAATATTGGTTTGCATTTACATTTCAGGGTAAAAGGTATACATATACTCGACTACCACAGGGATATTGTGAAAGCCCAACAATATTTGCACAAGAAATGGCTAGCAACCTGGCAGGGTTTACCCCACCGGGAGGTAGTCAAATTCTACTTTATGTAGATGACATCTTGCTAGCAGCCCCCACCCAGCAGCAGTGCAGGGTGGATACTGTAGCATTATTAAAATTTTTAGCAATACAAGGACACAAAGTAAACAAAAGTAAGTTACAACTTTGGAGAAAACAAGTTAGATACTTGGGATATGTGATATCCAATGAAGGTAGAATACTAGATAAAGAAAGAAAAACAGCAATTTTGCAAGCACCCAAACCAACAACTAAGAAAGAAATTATGTCTTTCTTAGGTACAACTAATTTTTGTCGGAGCTGGGTACCAAATTATGCTTTGGAATCTGCTCCACTGACTGATTTGATATATAAGACACCAATGGCAGTACAAGATATTTTACAACGGACAACAGAAACAGAAACGGCTTTCTGCAGGTTGAAGCAGTTGATAGCTTCTTCATTAGTTTTAGGACTTCCAAATTATCACAAGCGTTTTTTTCAGACCATAGATTGTAAGCAAGGGTACATGACGTCAGTATTGACGCAACAACATGGGGACAAGCAACGCCCCATAGCTTACTATTCATCACAGTTAGACCCAGTGGTGCAATCTTTGCCTCACTGTGTACAAGCAGTAGTTGCAGCCGCAATGGCAGTACAGGCTTCGGCCTCAGTGGTGTTATTTCACCCTCTCACACTGAGAGTGCCTCATGCAGTTGCAATAATTTTACTACAAGAGAAAATGGCATACCTTTCTCCTGCTAGACAACTTTCATGTATGACTATACTGCTGAGCCAACCTCATATGACAATTGAACGATGTACGACATTGAATCCATCAACATTACTTCCAACTCCTGTGGAGGGCACACCACACAGCTGCCTGCAGGAAATTGAACAGTTAGCTTTACCTAGACAAGATCTTACAGATATGCCCTTGGATAATGCTGAGGTGACATATTACGTGGACGGCTCATGCAGAAGGGGTCCTACAGGGAAGAATCTGGTGGGATTTGCAGTAGTTACAGACACTGAAATTTTAGAAGCTCAATCCTTACCACACAACTTATCTGCACAAGCAGCAGAGTTGATAGCTTTGATGAGAGCATGTACTTTAGCAAAAAACAAGTGTGTAAACATATATACTGACAGTCAGTATGCTTTTTCTACAGTACATGTATTTGCACAACAATGGAAAAATAGAGGAATGATTACATCCAGTGGAAAACTTATTAATCATGCGCAATTTATTTTGGAGCTATTAGAATCTATTCAGTTACCTACCAAAGTAGCTATTTGTAAATGTGTAGCTCATACAAAACAACAGGATAAGATTTCAAAAGGTAATGCACGAGCTGATGCAGCTGCAAAGCAAGCAGCCTCAGACTCAGAAACTTTACTTTTAAATGAGGAATTACAACCCTCTGAGATTTTAGATTTAGACATGTTAAAAACAATGCAGACGCTTACTACAAAAGCAGAAAAACAAAAATGGGTAAAACGAGGTGCAATTTTTGAGAATGGACTGTACATTTCCAAAGAAAGAAAACTGATATTGCCGTCTAATTTATTTAGATATGCAGCTTTGTTGAGCCATGGGCAGTGCCACGTCTCAACAGGGGGGATGGTACAGTTAGTAAATCGAATATTCCAAACATATGGATACATAAACTACACAAAAAAATTTTGTGCAGCTTGTCATACTTGTAACAAGCACCATGCACAAGGAGCATTTAAAACCAAGCAAGGAAGTTTTCCTATACCACTATACCCGTTCCATACTATTTGTATGGATTTCATAGAATTGAATAAATGTGAAGGGAAGAAGTTTTGTTTAGTTATTGTAGACGTTTTCTAAATGGGTAAAAGCTTTTCCAACCAAAAACCCGGATGCAGCAACAGTGGCAAAAGCCCTGATAAAAGAAGTAATCCCTAGATTTGGCATTCCGGAGAGGATTTATAGTGACAATGGCACACATTTTGTGAATCAGAAGATTCACCAGCTTGGGAGATTTTTTGGTATCTCCTTAAAGAACCATTGTGCCTACCATCCACAGTCAGCAGGACTGGTGGAAAGGTACAATGGTACCCTAAAAAGTAAGCTTAGGAAGCTAGTATAGGAGACCCAAAAGAATTGGATATACTGTCTGCCTTTAGCACTGCTGAGTATGAGAACGGTTCTAAATGTAAAGGGTTTGACTCCCTTTGAAATGGTTTTTGAGAGAGCATATTATGTGCCTCAGTGGAAAGCTCTCATGCCTGCAGAGCAGGAGGCTGACAGTTTGTTAGCAGAATATATGAAAAAATTGTTAAGGAATAAATCTGTTTTGCAGTTTAACTCTTTTTCAGATAAGGAACAGACCAGACCGGTGGAAGCAGTCTTGGCTCCAGGGTCGTGGGTCTGGCTGAAAGTGACAAAAAGGAAAAACTGGGCGAGTCCAAAGTGGGAAGGTCCGTACCAGGTTCTGTTTGCAATGCCTACTGCAGTCAGAGTAGCTGAGAGGACATCCTGGGTTCATTTGACGCATTGTAAACCGGTAAAGAACTTTCAACTTGATAAAAACTTTGAGACTGATACACAACCAGACCGAGATGGCCAAAAGCAAAGGGAATAGAAGTTTAGATCAACCCCAGAGATGTTGCATAATCATTTTGTTGTGTGTACATTTATTAACTGTAATTGTGACAATTTTTCTCTTGCTGTGGTTCATCCTACACACAACCACACAAGTGAAAGTGGGAAGGCGTGATGAAACGTCTATAGACTGGCATCCAAATTTTAACACATACCTGGCCATGAAACGTGTGTATGCAGAGACTATGAACATTTCAAATTGCTGGGTTTGTACAGCTATACCAACAGCATATGGAGGACTGATAATGTCCGCTGTCCCTTTGGGGATAAATGAGACTTGGGAGAATTTACTTTTCGACACAGGAACTGTGAGATCACAAGACAAAATAGCATTATTTTTACCTGTTACATAAAAGGGAATTGTGTGCTTTTTTAAAAACGATACCCTCCAAGTAGGATGGAGTAATTGTAATATTACAATATCCTACAAGTGTTACATTGAAGTTAAAAGTGGAGGTACTGTTTGTAATACTAACTATGATTCATATTTGAGCACAATGAAAACAACATTGAATGAAGTACGACAAAACCCTGTTTTGTTTAAACAATTGTCAGTTATAGATCAGAAAATGTTTCATGCAGGGCTGATGCGTATTAGTACTAAAGTAGAAAACTGTTATTTTATTTGTGGGAAAAAGGCATATAAATGGTTACCTGAGAATTGGTCCGGCAGTTATTTTTTGGGTTATCTGGTTCCAGCAATAAGACAGACTGCAGAATTACCTTTGGGTAAGATACGAAACGTAAGGGAAACAGCTCGAAAATCTGAAGGTCTAGTTAAGAAACCTGTGAATCCAGTTGGGAAGATCGAAGCTGGTTGGAAAGACCATAATTCAGTAAAAGACAAAAGTGAATTGACTCATATGGACTTGGGTGACAGTGTTATATCCTGGGCAGGAATACTACCAGCCTATGGAGCAGTCAAATCGATCTGGGAACTGAGGAAGTTGTCGAAACTTCTCGAAGTAATGAGTAATGCAACTTTTTCCGCCCTAGAAATGGTGACTGATGAACTGAATGCAATGAGAACTGTTGTGCTACAAAATCGGATGGCTCTTGACTTCACCCTAGCGGCGAGAGGTGGTACGTGCGTGCTTATCAAAGAAGAATGCTGTGCTTTCATCCCTGACAATCACCATAAGATAATCACCTAGAGGTAATTCAGCAAGTATCGGCCATGACTGAGCCAGGCCCAAACCCACTGACGGACTTCTTCCAGAATCTGTTTGGGGGGGTGGGGTTCCATCCTAATGAACATTCTAATTGCTATTTGTGTGGGTATACTACTAATAGGAGCATGTGTTTGCTGTGGCATTCCCTGCATGAAAAGATTAATCAAAGATTTTGTTGATTTATCTGTTACTGAAACTTTTTACCAAGATATTGAAATTGAAAGATTGATTTCAGGTGATGCTTTTTCTGAAGTATAGATTAGATGACTCACCTAGCTGAAAATCCTGAGCGGGAAAGGCTAGGAGATGAAATGGCACTATGCATACTTCAGAATAGAATAAAAAGTATTAATAGGAGGGAAATTTTAGAAAAATATGTATTTAAATATATGTGAAATGCTAGTTTAAAAGCAAAGTAGTTAATAATGCGTTTTATTCTATTAATCATATAACAGAAGGGATAAAATTCATGTGTAAATGCAAGTAACTTCTGAAACTGCAGTGTGCTTTGACCCCTGACCCTAGCAGCTGTTAGCTCAGAAAGCTCAATGTGATGTTTTTCATAAGGGATTATCTGCTGGGTCAGGAGATTGAACATATAAATCTTCCGTTCCCTTCCCGAGTCCTTGTATAATAAAATCTTTTCCTTCCTGTAGTTTCAGAATTCAGCCTTGTAAGATTAGAACACAGCTGTGTAAGTGAATGAATTAAAAACTGAATCTGCTATTGTATTGTACTGATAAGAGAAGTAAACTTAGAAGACATTATAACTGACCAGATGGATAGCAAGGCCGTATTGTAGTTAAAGGAAATTTTTTTTAAATGCATTACATCAGCATTATTAAATGAATAGAATACTGTTAGTAAAAGTGATGTAGATGCCTTGTGACTAACCACGTCAGTAAGGTGGGAATAACTTGAATGCAGACTGTATAAAACATTCAGTATTTCCCACCTTATGTTAGACAAAATTCTATACTTGTATTGTATGGTCTTTTGCCTCCTGGTGTACACTAGTAAACTTTTGCATCTGAACCTCCTGTGTTGTTGAATGTCATTTTAAAAAGCCTAATGATTTTACAGTCTGATTTTTAATAATTTATTTGACACAAAAGTTTGGGAAAAAGACTCATAAATCAATGAAGTGGTTGAGACTTGAATTTGAGATAACTTTGGGCAAATAGGAAGGGTTAGTTCGAAGTGATACTCTCTCATTATAGAAAATTAAATAAGGTTGAGTAACACAAGGCTTGTAACTCTGATATCCTCCCGGCTGAGATGGTGGCTACCAAGAATAAGGTTTTCCAGGATAAAAACTTTATGTCACATGTTTGAACAGGTCATAGTTTGTAAGACCAAAGTCAAATTCCAAGGTTCAGTAGGATTTTTAATAGGTAGTTTCAGGTGCAGAACTCCTTTCATGAAGGTATTGCAAAGAGAGTGGGACATTAATGAAGAATCGTTAAAGCCATCATGAAAATTGGTGATAGCCGCTAAGTGACCTGTAACAGAGGCTGATGGTCCTGAATGGAGTAGAGTAGACAAGTATTCTAAGATCTTATGGACCTGAACTGAGAATGGGTCTAAGTCCTTGTTCTTTAGCTCAGATTACAAACCTGATCCATTTGCTGCGATAGTGTTTCCTGGTGGAGGGTTTATGAGAAGCCAGAAGAATCTTTCGCACTGGGGAAGATAGATTCATCTGCCTGGCAATCAGCTGAAGTGGACATACCAAGCGGTCAGCTTCAGACTGTGAAGGTTGGGATGGAACAGCCCCTGCAGGTGAGATAGGAGTCCTGGAGCTGGTCCATCCCAACCTTCAATGGATTGGAGTTCCCAGGAATATGCGTCGCCAAGAGAAAGTGGTTGGAAGCTACCGCCCATTACCCATACTCTCAGGGTTTCCCAGCATAATGGGTAGGATCTGGTTCCTCCTTGCTTGTTGATGTACCAGACTACTGACATATTGTCTGATTGGATAGCAACTGTCCCCGACGGAAGGATTGTTTGGAATGCTTGCAACGCTAGGAGCACTGCCCTCATTACTAAGACACTGATATGCAGTTTGGCCTCTAAGGGGGATCAACTGCCTTGGAAGGTCTTTCCCTGAATATGCCACCCACCCCATCAGGGAAGTGTCCATGGTCACTGTGGCTTTAGGTTTTGGGGGGGGGGTGACACCATAACTCCTTCTCTGGCTTCATCCACCAATTCAGATCTTGTTTGCATCGGTTTGTTATACGGATTGGGTAAGACATCGGGTGTGTTAAAGGAGTCCATTGAGATGCTTGGAGCCACTGGAGCAGCCTCATATGGAATCTTGCTAGTGGAACCAGCGTGATTGTAGTCACCATCGAGCCTAGGAGTTGTAGAACCAGTCAAGATTTTGAGAGAGTATTATTTGAAGTTGAGATCTCAATCTTAGTAGCCTGTGATGAGGTAAGGCGACTCAACAGGATATTGTGTCGAACGTTGCCCCAATGAACTCTAAACTTTGAGTCGGTACCAGCTTTGACTTTTCTGTGTTTATTGAGATCCCTAGCTTTTCTGTCAGATTTTGAGTGTACGATATGGCTTGAAGCCGTAGATACCTGATTGGAGTGGTAAGGGGAAACATGCGGAATCCTTATAGTCTCAGGTGAGCTACTGCCATGCATTTGGTGAACACCCTGGGGGCTGCGGAGAGACCAATGGGCAGTACTCAAAATTAGTAATGACTGGCTCCCAGCCAAAAGCAGAGGTATCTTCTGGATTGTTTGTCCATTTTTATGTGGTAATATGCATCTTGAAGATCTATAGAGCACATCCAGTCGTCCTTCTCCAGAAATGGAAGAATGGACTGAACCGTGACCATCCGGAATTTTGCTTGTCTGATGATCTTGCTCAGTACACTGAGATCCAAAATTGGTCTCCACTCCTCTGTCTTTTTTGGCACTAAAAAGAACCTTGAGTAAAATCCAGAACCTATTTGGTCTGGTGGGACTGGTTGGATGACTCCTTCTTAGCAGTTTTAGGACTTCTAGTGTTGTTGCATCCCTCTGACTGGATGGAACGTCAGGGATTCGCCTTAGAGGCCTGGGGTAAAGATCGAAGGGGATATGGTAACCTCTGGTCATTATCCCCTGCACCGCTGAGTCTAATGTTATCAACTGCCGGGCTAAGTAGTGCAGAGAGAAACATCCCCTGACTGCTTCCAGAGGTAAGCAATTGGAGCACTCTTCAGGAGAGCTGACAAGGTTGACCAGAGAAGGAATCTCTGGAGCCCTGGTTTCGCGGGTCCCCTCTGCAATGATAATCTTCCCGATGAGTTACCCCCTCTGCCCCTGGGGTATTGCTCGCCATGTGTGTTGCGGAAAGGCACTTGGGATTTTTTGAACTACATCTTTCTGCCTCTTTGATTCCTGGAGTAGGACCGTTGAGGGGTGGAAAAGCATATGCCCATGGCAGATAGGGTCTTTCTGTCCTTCTCACACCTGGCTAATGTATTCTTAACGTTTGGGCCAAACAAGGAAGACTCATCAACAGGAGCATTGATGAAGGAAGACTTGAAGGGATCCGCAAAGTCACATAAGCACATCCAGGCGTGACGTCTCATGACAATGCCTGAAGCGGCTGCTCTGGCTGCCCCCTCGGTTGTATGAGCAATCAACTGCATGGAGGAGTTAGAAATGGACTCTAGGGTGGTAAGCTGAGAGGCGACTTTATCTCACACCTTTTCAGGTAATACCCCTGCCAAAGTTCCTGAAAGTTCTGTAATCAGGTCCCTTTGGAGACGTGTAAAATGTACCATGTAATTCAGTGACTGTAAGATGAAGGTAGCTGAAGTGCCAAGTCTGCTTCCCTAGTCTGTCTATCATCCAGAACTTCCTGTTCAGAGGATGGACAGTCGAATTTTCTTCCACAAGTTCTTTCTTAGTGGCCACCACCACAACCATGGAATCTACTGCCAAACCTCTGGACCAGTGAGGTTGGTCTTCTGGTGGAGAGAGAAATTTATCAGGCCTCCAGGGAATTGGCTCAACATTTTAAGGGGCCTTCTAGCATGTTGCATGATGAACTTAATCACCTCATCTGCAGGTGGGGTCACCCAGGAAGTAGAGGGTCGAGCACAGAAGGCTTGCAAGAATGCAGATTCCTCAATAGAAGGATTGATGGGCTTCCAGTCGCCCCGCTGTTTCAGGATTTCCAGTACGTCTCCAAATGAGACATCTTCAGGAGGTAAGTGTGGGGACCCTTCTCCCTCATCGAAATCTGCATCTTTGGTGATGGATTCCTCAGGGGAATCTATGTGCTTCCTCTTGCACATTCTCTTTCAGGGTGGCCCCTCAGTGGGGTCTTCTGAGGAGGACTCAGAAGAGTGGGTGCCCTGGAGCAGGGTTTCTTGCTCCTGTGCTCGAAGTCCTTGCGTAGTGGGCTGCGTCAGGTGCATCCCACAGGAAAGTGAAAGGTCAGGTTCAGACACTGGAGGTGCCAACTGCATGCCTGCGGAAGCAAGAACCCTCTCCATCACCTGGAAGGCAGGCCCACCTGAAGTGGGATGGGAGCCTGGAACAGAGAGGGATAACCTCGGGACTGGGGTCACACCCCGCTCCGATGAGCCCGCTTCCAGGATAGGAGCCCTGAGAGGACTAGAAGCTGCCAAAACAACTGGAACCGTAGACAGCGTCATAGAAAAAACTGGCGCTGAACTAGGGGTCACAGCGCCAACAGACCAGTCCTGGTCCAGTGGGTGGATCGGCACCGAATAGAGCGAAGTCCGGAGGGTAGGCTCCAGAACGGTGGAAGGTAACATCACAGGAACCGAACATGTAGGCACCAGAGTAGACATCGGTACCGAGGGCTCCAAAGCCTGAGAAGAGGTTGAAGGAGGATATGTCAACAGTCTGTGCAGAAAAACCTTCGGCTCTAGGTGAGAGGGAAGTCTTGGTAGGGGTTGGAATTCCTCTGACTGCTAAGAACTGATGGACAAGCCTCACTACGTCGATTTCGGAAAGATTCCTGGTGGAACGTGTAGATATTCTGTCAGGAGAGTCAGGTCACTCGGGAAAATGACTATACTGCTGTCCAAAAAAGGGGTCGATTGTAGGTGAATATTTGGTCCTGGGCAAAATTTCAGTTTTTGGCACCGAGGAGGATGGAGCCATGAAAGAAATCATTGTAGGTGCCGAAATTGTGTCTGGTACCGAAGCAGGTATCAATGTTGTCAGTTCTGTGGTAGGTGTTACCGACTTTGGCAATGTGGAGAGAGTTATAGGCTCTGGTGCCGTAATAGTCAGAGCAGACATTTTTGGTAATTTTGATGTCAGTTAAGATACTGTCTGAGAAGATTTTGGTTCCTTGGAACATGGAGAAGTCAGAACCAAATGGCTTCTTTTTTTCTTCTCTTTTCTGGGAGGTGTTAAGAACTCCACCTCAGAAAGAGCCTCCGAAAAGGGAGTTTTTAGTAATCCCTTCAGAATTAATTTATTTTTCCGCTCTGCCAAAGTGTGAGAGCTAAAATTTTTACAAATGTCACACGGCAGTTGTATCTGGAGGTGAGGAACTCTGAGGCAGTAGACACATGAAAGATGCCCATCAGATTTGGGCATCTTTTTGCCCACATCCGTCACACTGCTTGAACCTGGTCATTCCTTTCTTGTCACACATTGTGTCACGATTCTGAAAAAACAGAGATTGTATAACAATATAGTCACAAATTTTTACTAAACAAGTTATTCTAAAGGTAAAAACACACACACACACACACACACACACACACACACACACACACACACACACACACACACACGCACGAAATTATCCTTATTTTTTAAGAAAGGCAGAAGGGGAAAAATACCAACAATGGCAGCAGCAATTACCACAAGGGTAAGGGAAGGGCCTGTACCAACAATAGTACGAAGAATACCAAAAGGTAGGAAAAAGGGAAGAAAAACTCACACACGAAGTACAACAGTAAAGAGGACTATTAATCGCTAAAAGGGAAGGACTAGAAAGGTACTAAGCAAGATATATGTATTGAAAAAGTTTTACTACTTAGCTGAGAGCTGGCTTGGCACATCTTGAGAAGTAAGCAGCAAACGAGATCTGAAGAAAGAAGGAGAGGGGCACTATGGGTAGGACTTAGCTCGAGAGATTTTTGGCTGGCGCAAGTTTGTGTATTGGCCGAGTTGGTTCCGAGGACGGAACCAAAACCATCAGTAAGGAATGAATGAAGATTACAGCATCAGATGCTATGTTCTCAAACCCAACACCACTTCATCAGCAACCTCAACAGTTTTGACTGTCCCTATCACTACTCAATGACCAGAAGAATATTTCCATTAGTGGTGTTTGGGCTGCAGGAAGACAGTCACTTGTGGCTTAGTGGAGGATGGGAAGAGAAGGAAAGTATGATTTTCGTTTATAGGTAGCCCCCTTTTACAATGCATCTCTACAATTTGAGGATGTGTATGGACTGCCATCAAATGCTAAAGTCATTTAGGCTGTTGGAGCCAAAGCCCTGCAAGCTGCTAAGCTCCAGGCCTCTATCACTCTTCAACTTCAGAGTGGCTGGTTTCATGCACACTTCCTCCAACATGCCAGAAGAAACCAGCATCTGGCTAGTCATTTTGCCCAGCATAACTTCACATGTTTGGCTCTCCTACCTCACCTGAGTCAACAAAGATGGGCCTTCATCTCCTGCACTTGAAGGCAGACAAACTATTCCTTTTTATTCCATTATTTAAACTTTTTTCTATCACAACAAATATAAATGTACTTTAATATACAATTCCATTGGATCAGATTGCATCCTGGTGAGCCAAAAGGGTCAAACTCAAAATAACATCATGTTTTGCTTACTGAGAAAAGTGATACAATATATGTATATATATATATATATATATATATATATATATATATATATATATATATATATATATATATATATGTGTGTCTATTCATGCATAGTTCATAGCACCAATCCGAGACCTACCAATACCATGTCTATTCATGCAATATTCATAGCACCAATCTGAGACCTACCACTAATCTAACAGCCACCACCGTTCATAGCACCAATCGAAGAGCTACCACTTCAGAGGCTATGTGATAGGACTAAACACACACACACACAAACACACACACACACACACACATCCAGAATACTGTCTTTCGCCTTTTAAGGAACCCCCTCCCAAAGTTTGTTTAGCGGAAAGAATTTCATACAGTACCTGACAGGTGTTCTTGGGCTACCAATGAATCTGCGAGGGGATCTGATTTTTGGCTCAAATGAGAACTTTTCTTTTACACTCTCAAGGACCGATGGAGCTACATAAGTAAATCCCTAAAAAATTATGAAACAGTTTCAGTAAATACAAAACACGCAAAATCACATAATGCCATTTTTATGTTTTTTAAATACCTGTGTGTATAATGCCATAAAGAAAAATGTTTACAAAAGACCATGAAAAATAGAAATCTGTAGTGTGTCCACACCTAAAACTGTCAATACAATGGACTTCTGCAACAGCTGAAAAACAAAATTAAGGAGGAAATGAAAAACAATGCTGACATCAGGGTTGCTGCTCACACCTTGAACAAAAAATAACTCATCAGTGGTGAGTCAATTATTAAATACTGTGTTGCAAGGACTAAACCATATCATCCAAGTTCCAATGCGAAGTTTTACGGATAAAAGGGATGGCAAGTAGCCTAAGAAAGTTGTAGCTGTCAGGCTAAGACCTGTTGGCTTAGTCTTAGTGGTTGGATGAAACTGGAAATGACTATCCAGGTCTAACATTACAGTAAACACACAAAGTAGAAGTTACATACTTAAAGCTGGATCCTTTCATCCTGACCTATCAGATATGACTTACGGGTTATCAGGCCACTTAACGGCTCTGATCTATCCTCACTAGTGCTCCAGCCTCAAGCTCCTTTAAACTATTTTTCCTCCTCCCAGTGCAAAAAGCTACCTCAGATCGAGTTTGTTGACGCTGCATTGCCTCACCAAAACTAGAGTTCATTGTAAAGATCACTGATTCTCTGTAGTAGCCCTCACAAATAAAAAACATCTCATATTATCCAAAACTTAGAATTTAAGTAAAAGCCCACAACATGTTATTGCCTCACATCCAGCCCCCCTTGTTCTGCGGACTTGGGCAAAATGTTGGCAGGTGAATTGTCTGGTTAAGAGCCACACTGGATACCACCCTTAGGCATAAAAGAAGGATTGATCCTGAGGGACACCCTGTCCTAGTAAAATGTAATAAAAGGCTCCACAGCCATGAGAGCCTGTAGTTCTGAAACCCTTCTTGCTAAAGTGACTGCCAAGAGAAAATCTGTTTTCCAAGATAGAAATTTTATATCCACAGTAGCTGCTGGTTCAAAAGGAGGCAGGGTGAGTTCTTCCAGCACAAAGCTGATGTCCCATGCAGGAGTTGGTGATCTTCTGGAAGGCCTTAAATGTTTGGCCCCTCTAAGATACTGTTTAAGCAGAGGATGAGAAAAGAGGGAAGGCTCTGTGTTGTAATGAACTAAGATGGCAGAGGCATGGATTTTTATTGAAGAAAAAGATGGGACCTTGTCAAGCATCTCAGTCAAATATTGTAAAATCTGAGGAATATTGGGCCTTGCTGTGTCTGTTCCTTGTGCTTGGTTCCAAGCACAGAATCTCTTCCATTTAATCAGCATAAGATTTTCTAGTACTAGGCCTTCTGGCTTCCAAAATGACATCCATCACAGATTTACTGAGAGGTGTTGTTTGAATAATTAAATGATCAGCCATGCTACAAGATTCAGAGTTCGGAGCTGAGTGTGCAGAATTTGATTGTTCTGCTGAGACAGTAGATGAGGTATTTGAGGCAAGTACCAAGGAGGAAGTTGAGCCATATTCCTTAGAAGTGGGTACCAGTGCTGGCGAGGCCAATCTGGAGCAACTAGGATCATTTTTGTTTTTTCCTGTCTGGCTTTTAGTAAGACCTTGGAGAGAAGAGGCAGAGGGGGAAAGGCATAGACTGATAGGTTTTTCCAACTGAAGGATATGGCATCCACTTTCCATGCTTTTTGTGATGAATTCTTGTGCAGAATTTGTCCAACTGATAATTTTGGGAAGAGGCAAATAGATCTATGTCTGGGCTCCCCCATTTCTGTGTTAAAATGCGGACGATTTGTGGATCCAGTTTCCATTCGTGCGGGTCCATAAGATTTCTGCTTAGGTCGTCTGCCAGAGCATTTTGTTTTCCTGGCAGGAATTGAGCTTGAAGATGTATTTGGTAAGTCAAAGCTGTGTTCCACAATGCCATGGCTAGTCTGCAAAGGGGGTAGGAATGTGTGCCCCCTGCTTGTTTATGTGCCACATAACCATGGTGTTGTCCATCTTTATCAGTAGTTGTCCTGGATGAAGTAAGTCCTTGAAGGCTGTCAGAGCATTCCGAACAGCTAGCATCTCTTTCTGGTTGATATGCAGATGCATTTGTTTTGGGGTCCATTTGTCCTGAATGTATCTCCTGCCAGGTGGGCCCCCCAAGCATAGTCTGATGCGTCTGTAGTTAGGGTTTGGGTGGCAGGGGGTAGAGTGAATGACAGTCCCTTGTTTTGGTGACATGTCTCTGCCCACCAAAGAAACTCCTGTTGCAGGCAGGGAATGAGAGGAATCATTGTTTCCAGACTGAGACAATGTTGACTCCATAAACTTTTTAGGTACCATTGAAGTTTCCTCATATGCAGTCTCGCATATGGAATTAGTAGAATGCAGAATGCCATGAACCCCAAAGCCTGCAGAATTTGTCTTGCAGATAACTGGGTTTTTGTTGCCATTTGTTTGAAGTATGTTGTCAGTTGCCTTTGTTTGTCTGGCGTAAGGTAAGCCATCTGGGCAGCTGTATTCAAGCTTGCACCCAGGAATGTAATTATTTGAGAGGGTACCAGTTGGGGTTTCTTTTCGTTTACTGTGTACCCTAGGCATGTTAGACGTCTCTTTACAAACGCCAGATGTTGAAGTAGAGTGCCCCTGTCCTCTGCTTGAATGAGACAGTCATCCAGATAAGGATAAATTTGTATGCTTCTTTATCTGCAGAATGCAATTACTGGTGCCAGGCACTTTGTAAAGACCTTGGGCACAGTAGATAAGCCAAAGGGCAGTGCAGAGAATTGGTAATGCAAAAAAACCTGCCTTGAAGTGGAGGTATCTTCTGCATGATTCCCTTATTATGATATGCACGTATGCCGCTTTTAAGTCTAGAGTCACTAACCAAGCGTTCCTGCCCAGCATAGGCAGTAGCTGTTGTAAAGTCAGCATTTTGAATTTTGGAATGTCCAGGAACGTGTTCAAAATCGATAAGTCCAGTACTGGACGCCAAGAATTGTCCTTTCTGGGTACCAGGAAAAGTCTTGAATAAAAACCTTGTCCTTTTTCCTTTTCTGGTACTGGTTGAATAGCCCTCATATCCATGAGGGACATAACTTGTTTCTGAGCCTCTGCCCACTGATTTTGTGGCAGATCTGGCCATCTGTTTGGAATTGGCAAAGTATGGAAATTAAAACTGTACCCCTGGGATATTATGTTTAATACCCACTTGTCCTGGGTAATTAACTGCCAATTTTGAGCATGAAGTGTCAGTTTTCCCCCCACGGGGGCTGCCAAAAGATAAGTGCTTGGTGATGGTAGAGGAAAAGTCATTGACAGACTGCTTACTCTAGGGGTGTGCTTTGTTTCCTCCAGATCTGGAGGTGGAGGCACCCCATTGCTTTGACCTGTAAGAACCCTGTGATTGGTATCTGGAGACTTTTGAGCACCTGGATTTGCCTTGAGTGGCTCTGTTGGACACTGGAAAGGACCATTTTTTAGTAGGCCAGTGCCTACTGAACCTGGGTGGCTGCACTTGCAAGAAATCTTTTACTGCTTGCATAGATTTAGCTTTGTCTTCCATTTTCTTTAAAACCTCTTCAGCCTTATTACCAAACAGAGTATCATGCTGCAAGGAGGCATCCAACAATTTAGCTTTAACATGATCAGGCAGATTTTTCTCCTTGAGCCAGGCATGTCTTCTAATCACAGATCCAGTAACTGCAGCCCTGCAAGAGGCCTCCAGGGAATCAAAACCACATTGCAAAGTATGCTTTCCAACCTGTTCTGCTGAACGCAATAATTCCTGTAACTCTATTTTCCACACAATCAGAAATCAACATAATTTTCTGTTTCAGTAAGCCCATAACATGCTGCTGATATTTAAGCATATGAAACTGGCAGTTTAAGGCCCTGATTGCCAAGGTTGCAGACGTATAAACCTTCTTTCCACATCTATCCAGCGCCCTGGAATCTCTATCGGGGGGGGGGTAGGATTTTTGGCTGTAGAGGCCTTTACACCCTTGGGACCCTGTGAAATAGTCTCAGGATCAGCAGCAGGATTTTGAATAGAAATTTGTGGAAGTCAGGAACCCTGTAATATCTGTCTGGCTTACTAGGAGCCGGAGGTAGGGAATCAGTAGCCATGCTTGATTCCAAAAACACATCAACAATGTCTAATACAGGAGGTATTGCCAAAGGCCTATGCTGAGGAAGAAGAAGGAAAACCCTAAGCCTCTTTTTTGATTCAGAGAAGTCCTGACTCTCCCAGTGAAAATGTTCCCCTTAAAGTATGCAAAGTCTCTCCAAAAGAGTAATCCTAAGGAGGAGATGCAGATGGGATGGATTCCTCTGCATCAGAATCCTCATAGGGTGGAATAGAAAATTCCTGATCAGAAGAGGAATCAGAAGAAATGGAAACCTGATCTGAAGATTCATAATCACTGCCTTGCCAAGGCCTCTTAGCAGGGGAGGTTGGGAACTCCTGATCAAGGTAATTAAATCCTCAGCCATTTTGATCATCTGTTTTTTAGGCATAGGGGCCTGAGCACGTGGCTCATGCGTCAGTTTTTTAGACATAAAAGAAGTTTTTGACCTTGTTTTTGAGGCTGGTGTCGGTTTAATATAAAAATGTTGAGGCCTGAAAACACCCTCAGAAGCCGATGCCTGCTCAGCGGCTCCAGACCCATCCAAGGGAGAGACAGCCGCGGGTTCAATACTCTGAGAATCTCACGCATACCGGACTCCAAATGGGTCTCGGTGGAGGCCTGGGACTCAAACGTAGCAGGTTATCAGGGGCTGCGAAAGTGTCTCACTGAGTACCGGCGAACCAGCGACTGGCTTAGGAGAAGCTTTGTTGTCGGTTTTGAACCTTGACGGTCTGTGTCTGTCTTTTTCTTTGCGTTTTTTGTGAACTCCGGTAGTCAGACTGCTAACAGATGACATTTCAGGATAATTAAATCTTGATCCAAAATATTTAGAAGCAAAAATAGACCGAAGCTTAATAGTGCGTTGGTTAAATCTAGCACAAAACCGACAGCAAGGCACATTATGATCTGGGCCAAGGCAAGGAATACAGTACAAATGAAAATCCTTATGAGGTATTTGCTTCCCACAAGTAATGCAATTATTAACTTTTACTGACATCAGTAAGGAGCAAGAAAAAGTTTCCCCAATGGGGTACTTAGCTTTAGTTTGAAGACTTTGGTTCTGAAATTCAAATGCGAAAATTCAGGAGTCGGCCGACTGGCACTTGCGAACTGCTTCTGCTTCAGGCACCGTGCAGCAAGAAAGACCGACTAAAATGGCGTCAGCTGCATGTTTTATACCCCCGATGACCTGATGTCATGGAAGAGGAGACAGCAACTGACGCAGGACTCAAGACTTTGTTATTCAGGCCGATTGAGGGCAACCTACCAGCAGATTACCAAAATGTAATGACTGAAACAGTGAAACACGAACAACATCTGACTTAACTGAAGGCAATGAGAACTTTGAAAGGCTATTTCTAGAAGTAGAAAATGCAGCATATAAATTCAAGAGATTGCAATGACAGTGTTTCCATTTGGAAGTCTGCCTACATCATCAGCTAATTCCCAGAGGCTTAAGAGTTAAGTGCATGCCGAGTTATGGTAACACTCTTCCAGGGCTTCTAGCACGTTGGGAAGCAATTAACTTAAAGACAAGCTTCAGTTACATTAAACTGCTTCTAGAATTCTTTAAACCTGAAGAAGAATTGTCTGAAATTATTAAGAAAAAACAAGCTGACATGGAATGCAATGATTTAAATGAAACTTGCCTTAATAGACTTGAAACGCTACAGAATCATTTAAATCTGTATGAATGCAAACTGAAAGAGCAAAAAAAGGAAAAAACTGTTCAGAGATTACAAAGATTTTGAACAGGGTAATGTCTTTGAATGGCTTAAAAACAACACATCTGATGACTCAAATGGTTTAACAAAGGGCAGGAGTAAAGTTCACACTGCAGCTAAACGTTTTAACCATGATAGAAATCTTAATTCACATGCCAACAACATCAACACCAAACAGAATTTTGTTGCTGCAGCCAGTGCTATAGCTAGTGCTGATACAGCACTAAGTAATGTATCTGAGAATTCATCTAACCACAATGATTCTGTACTAACCAACACAAAGAATGTGAATGCCAACAGCCAATTGAACTTGAATATTGCTCTCCCCTCCACCTCTACAGGAATAGGTACTAGGCCCAAAGATGGAGCTGCACATATTCCGATTTTTCAGAAACTACCTTTTCACATCAGGACAACTCAGAAGAGAATGAATAGATCACTAAGCAGGGAGAGGAAACGGAAGAAATCAATGACAGAGAGACCTTCCCATGCTTGGTATTTAATGTGTCTGACTTCATACTAAGTAATGACCATATTAAAGTGCTGAATAAAGGTCTGTCACTCATTCACTCCAGCTTTTCACTCCAGGTTGAGTGAATTTGTGACAGATATCAAACAATTTGGGAGAAATGTCTCACTAAAGAATATTTTTGGGAATGAAAATGTGAAGAATGACAACACTTGTCAGCAGAAACAGTACAAAAAAACGAGAACCTTTGTGCCAGTAAATCATCCAGCCATTGATCTGTTTGTACATCTATGTGAGAACGATGTTGCCAACTTAAGACAGCAAACAGGCCAACAATATCATAATTTAACCACTGGAGAAAGGAAAGCTTTATTGGAATTAATGAGAAATGATGGCATTGTAGTCAAACTAGGAGATAAAAGGAGGGGCACTGGTGGTAATGAACTCGAATGACTACAAGAGAAAGATGGAGATGTTAAGAGACAACAGAACTTATCAAAATATTACTAGGAAAGAGCTTGAAAAAGTAGTTAATGAGGTCAGTAACACCTTGAGTGATATGCTTGCCACCAGACTCATCTCTCAAGAGCTATTTGATTTTTTCAGTACAGTACACACCCAGATATCCACTATTAGTGATCTGCCGAAAATTCACAAATGTTTAAGTGACCCCCCTCTGCACCCCATAGTAGCTGGACAGCAGTGAATCACTTTCTGTATATGTAGTGACCAACTAAAAAAACTCCTACCACAAGTGGATACCAAACTTAAAGACACTAGAGATTTTGTGGCGAAACTGTATGGTAAGATGAAATCATATACAGATGTCTCCAATTTTATTTTGGTGACCCTGGATATACGAAGTTTATTTACTGTCATTCCCAACTCATATGGCATTGCAGCTGTTAAACATTTTGTACAATCTAGAATGACATGTATGGAACAAATCTGTTTATTATTAGAAATCATCCTAGAGAATAATCTTTTTATTTATGGTGACAAGTACTATTGGCAATGTTGAGGTGTTGCTATGGGCACCCCATGTGCCAAAAGTTACTTTAACATTGTGATCGCCCAATGGGAGAAAGAACATGTCTTTACGGAATCCAACCCATGGGCCACCCACCTGATTTATTATGGTCGGTTTGTGGATGACAATTCTTTTCATCTGGAAAGGGGATGACAATCAACTGAAATTATTCACAGAATTTCTGAACAGCATGACCACCTTCCTGTTCTTTGAAGCACGGTCCTCTAAGACAGCCATTGAGTTTCTTGATGTAAAGTTATTTTTACATCTGGATGCAGGACTAGAGACCAGTATTTATAGGAAGAGAACTTGGAAGAATCATTACCTGCACAAAGATAGTATGCATCAGAGGCATGTTTTCCACAATATATCTGAAAATCAAGCCACTAGAATCTCTAGGCTATGCACAGCTGACGATGAATTTGAAAAAGAGTTTCAGCAACTTAAAATACATTTGCAAAGGAGAGGTTATTCCAATAGGGATGTGAATCAGAAGAATTGTGACATACAGAACATCAGAAAGAGGAAGGGTCAACCCCATTTTTCCAGTCAATTTGCTCATAATGACAAAGTCACTAAGCACAATAACCATTTTCCACCATTAAGGTGCATCTTAACCTATTCTACAGATGTTCGACAAGTATGTGACATCATCAAAACATACTGGCCTGTGATGATGGAAGATGAGTCTAAGGAAAATAGTGGGAAATGTACCCAGATTTACCTTCAAAAATAAAAAGAACATCAAGCGACTCTTGTGTCATAAAGATGGAACTACTAGGAGATCTAAACACACTGAAGATAGAAAAGGGACTATTAAATGTGGAAAATGCAAGGCTTGTCAGTACATCAATGTTTCCTATTTGTTTCGCCATCCAGTTTCTAGCCAGACTTTTTCCCTAAAGGTGCAAGCCAATTGCAACAGCAAGAATTTAATATATGCGGCTGACTGCCAGAATTGTAATGCCTTTTATATAGGGGAGACAGATCGCCAATTTAAAGAAAGAATTCTTCGCCATATACGTGACATTGCCCATTCTGACAAGACCAATGTTTTAACACAATATATTAAAATGCATCCTGCACACTCCTTTAAGTTGATGGTGCTACACTTGATTCCTAAAAACATAAGGGGAGGCGATGTGCACAATCATACTGAAGTTGCTGAAACTGATTGGATCATCAACTTACGAGCTGATCGTGAACCTGGACTTAATGGTGTGGTACCATTAAAACCTATTCTATAGATCAGAAGTTCCAAAACCTGTCACTGATTTTCTCAGCTAGCTTTAAGTCAAGGAAAAGCATGACCCCCCCTTCTTCAAGGTTCCTATTAGATGACCAAAGACGCATTCTTTCGAATGCACTTTGATCGAACTTGAAAAGACAAAAAGGCAAAATGACGAAGCGGCATATAAGGAAATTCTTTCCCTGGAAAAGAAATCACTTGGCCACGTCCGTTACTTTGCCGTTTTCGTCACTGTAGTGCGATCTCGGAGTTGGTATATTTAAGTAGGGGGGGGGGCGTGGGGGGCAAAGCCCCCCCTTTATGTTATGATTTAAATGTTTTTTTTTTTTGGAACAGCGATTTTTTTTTCCCTTGGAAAAAAAAATCGCTGTTCTAAGTGTTCGGGTTTGTAAGCTTTCGCTTACACGGGGTCGATAAATCATTGTTCGCTTTTCTAAGCGTTTGATGATTTAATATAGACCCTTTCTTCGCTATTTCTTGTATAGAACAATTTTATTGGCATGAACTGGAGGGATTGGCTTATATATGCACTGTGATTGTTTCTGGCTCTTCATTATGGTTCATGCACTGTGAGTAACAACCTTTTATGTGACAAGATTCACCTAACTGAAACAGTGTGTCAATTTACTACATCATGTTTTATTTTTAACTAAGGTGTTGCATTATTATTTTTTGAATCCATCTGAATAAAGAGGACTGGTATGCTCTAGCAGAGCAGTGTTTATTTCGAAAGCAAATGCACACCTAATGGAGTGATGTTTTACCTTACACAAAGTTTTTCCACTGACTGAATTCTAGGGAGGGTGTAACTGCACCATCATGTCCTGAAAGGATGTTTTACCTCTGGCTTACACTGGAGGTGTCAGTTTGTGTGAACGTCTTGATTGGTTACACCTTCCTTAAATGGAACATTTTTTTCAGTAGCAACAGGATCTGAGGAAGGGAAATCCCGAAAGTGCTTATCCATCCTGAATGGTGCACCTTTTTGTGTGTTTTTGTATATTTTTCTACAAGGATTTTGCTACAAATATTTCCTTTTTATCCAGGGTTCGTTTTAATAAAGGATTTCAAGAGGTTTTGGATGTCCATAGTGGTTCGTTCGTGATTTATTCACTGCAGATCTTCAATTAGGTGTTCTTACCATGGTGCCAACAGTGGGGCATCTGACCCACTCGACTTAAGACAACTTTAGTGTTGGAGCTGGATGGATGAAATATGATCAAAGGGTCTCCACTATATGAACATAGTGGAAGTACAGCCAACTCTGCACAGCTGAGTGATGAAGACTGGGGTAGACAGGTGATATGAAAGCTGGGACCATTGGACTCTGAGCAGCTCCTGAAGAATGTGCATTTGGAAGCGATAAAACTGTACTATGACCATCACAATGGTGAAAGGCCATCAACCTCAAGAATTCACAGAACCAAGGTTGCTGGTGTGGAGGCACGAGTTAGAAGAGTTTGGATAGAAAGCCTAAGAGACTGATTTTACTCTGGTGGAAGGTTCACTACGGATTCTGTACTGTCTAGGCGGCATCAGACAAATAGGATCGCTTGAGCTGGTTGAAGATCTGACTTTTTTTTTGTAATTTACAGAAATACCAGAGTTGAAAAAAGAAGTCAAATTGATAAGAGATTCTCTATTTCTAGCAGTGAGAAGCCATACATCTAAGTATGGGAACCTGAATTCTTGAGAGTCATATATTGATTATGACTACTGCAGTGCACTTAGTGGACACCCAGGGCAGGGGGTGGTGGGTTTAGGTTTTTCTGTGGTGAGACCAAAGGGCAGGGTTCTCAATTGGAAATGACTGCCTCCTACCCAGAAGCATAGAAACCTTCTGGATGTCTTTGCTATCTTGATATAAAAGAGTAGGCATCCCGAAGATCTACTGAGCACATCCAACTGTTTGCCTGGTCACATGGCAAATTTACATGCACTGTGGCCATGAAGTGGGTCTCTGATACAAAGACCTTTAGGCTACAGAGGTCTCAAATGGGCCCGAGGTCTTTATTCTTCTTTAGAACGAAAAGGAATCTTGAATAAACTCTTGGTCTGTTGGGGTCTCCTGGGTGGCTATTTTTTTTAAAGATAGAAATAATTTCTCTTTTGGCCATGCTTCTCTGATGGTGTGGAAAGTTGAGTAGTGAGAGACACGTGAGTAGGAGATGGGAAAAGGGAATCATACAGCCTCTGAATATTACCTTCTCACCCATAAATCCTGCATAATGGCTTTCAATGCAAACAGGCTTGCCTCCAGCAGGGAGAAGCTGGGCAACACTTCAGGGACATTGGTATTGCTCGTCTGAAAAGGGACCGCCTGGAGCTGATTTTACGGACCTTCTTAACCTTTGGGTCTACATCCAGCAGAGGGGCCATCTCTGCCTCAAACACGCCCATCTGAAGCAGAGTCAAAGGGTTGACTCCGAAGTTTTCTAACCTGTAAGGATGTGGACTCCTAATCCCTATAGTATGATCTTTGAGGGATGTCAAACTTGACATCTATAGCAGACATCAGCTTGTCTTTCTGCTCATACTTCATTAGTTTCTCTTTCACAAACCAAACTTCCTGCTCATACTTCATTTGTTTCTCTTTCACAAACCAAATGAAGATGTGTCACTGAGGAGGTATTAGTGAAGGATTCTTTAAAGTTGTCAATGAAATCACAAAGGTGAAGTCAAATATGGTGTCCCATTGTAATGCCTGTGCCCACTGCCTTAGTTTACTGTGTTACGAGTGAGCTACATAAAAAAAGAAGTTATGTACTTACCATAATGTTCCATGAGTTGTTTATCTCGCCTTTATTCTCACTGATGGGTTCGGAGCCGATCCTTGGCTCCAACATGGCCGATAGCAAAGCACAAGGTTTGCCAGTAGCTCGAGACCAAGCCCCTTACCCCACAATGCACTGCTGGAATTACCTCAGATCTTGTTTGCTGCAAATATATATATATATATATATATAATATATATATATATATATATATATATATATATATATATATATATATATATGTCTGTATGTATGTATATATATATATATATATATATATATATATATGTATATATATATATATATATATATATATTTATGTAAGTATATATATATGTATATATATATATATATATATATATATATATATATATATATATATATATATATATATGTATATATATATATATATATATATATATATATATATATATATATATATATATATATATATATAGATATATATAGATATATATATATAGATATATATATGGGTGTAGGTTAGAAGATCGACAGCTGAGATAACCGACAACGCATGAGCGGGCGCCAGATGATCGACACTCGGAAGACCGACGCTACGGATAGAAACTCCGATGCCAGGGATAGTGAGTTGGAAAGAAGGCTGTGTGAGTATGCGGTGGTGACGGACGTTAGGGTGCGACTAAGGTAAGTGTGGATAGTGACAGTCTGTGGGGATAGGGGTGGGTTAAGTGAGTTAGGGTTAGGGCGCTGGTTTGGTAAGTGTGCGGTAGTGGTATTTTTTGGGTTAGGGGCGGGTTAAGTGAGTTAGGGTTAGGGCGGTTAGGTAAGTGCGTAGTGGCAGTTTTTGGGTTAGCGGGTTAAGTGAGTTAGGTTAGCGGGTTATGTAAGTGTCTGTAGTGGTATTTTTGGGTTAGGGGTGGGTTAAGTGAGTTAGGTTAGGCGCGGGTTAGCTGAGTGTGCGATAGTGACGGACCTTAGGGTAAGGGTTTGGGTTAGCCTTGGATGTAGTTGTGTGTGTGAGGTTTACTGTGGGTTTGTGAGGATTTTGGTGTGCTTGTGTTCTGTGTGTGGTTTTTGGATAAGGGGATGTGTTTTGTTAGTTGATTGTTGTTATTGTGGTGTGCGCAGTGTGTGGGGTTTCGTGTTTGTGGACCGTCGGTTACTTGTTTGTCGGGCATGTGTGGTGTCGTGTTTATGGTTTGTCGATAATGTGGTGTCGATGTTTTTGTTGTCGGTGAGAGTGGCTGTCGATCTTATGACCTAGAACCATATATATATATATATATATATATATATATATATATATATGTATGTGTATATATATATATATATATATATATATATATATATATATATATATATGTATGTATGTGTATATATATATATATATATATATATATATATATATATATTTATACATATACCCTACTCTAAAAGGGGAACACTTTCCAAAGGAAAGAAGTACTGAGGAGCCAGGATAGTATTAGCCTCTAAGTCTACTTTCAGCCAGGAGGGGGCAGGAGGGAGGGACGAGAGAATAAAGGCGAGATAAACAACTCACATGAAACGTTATGGTAAGTACATAACTTCTTTATGTGAAGTTGTCAAATCTCGCTGTTTATTCTCACTGATGGGTAGCGTCCCTAGCACCCTCAATCTTGGGTGGCTCATGGAAGTACGTTTTTCAGTACCGTGGAACCAAAGGAAGACCTGTCCCTGGAAGCCTTATCTCCTTTGTAATGTGTGATAAAGGTATGAGGCTTAGACCATGTGGCTGCAGCACAAATATTGTTAAGGGGCAATTTAGCTTGAAAGGCAGAAGATGTAGAAACAGCTCTGGTAGAATGAGCCTTAGGTTTGTGTGTCAATGGCATGCTAGCATTCTTATAAACAAAGGATATACAATCTGATAACCATTTAGATAAAGTTCTTTTAGCCACAGGATTACCTTTTCTGGCTTCTGAAAAGGATACAAAAAGTTGATCTGATTTTTTAATATCCTTAGTTCTGTCAAGATAAAATCTGAGCTGTCTGTGTACATTAAGTTTGTGCAGCATGTATTCCAATTTGTTAGAGTGGCTGGGAAAAAAGACTGGCAAGCTCAATGACCTGATTGATACTGGCAGCAGAGGCCTTAGGTGAGCTGGTGCCCTAGGCACAAGGGCTCCATGGCACCCCCCCCCACACCACCCAGGTGCCCCATCCTGGTCTACCTACACCAAATAAATACTGGAAAAGCGCCCCTACTACAGCGGCGCCCTAGGCAGCCACCTAGTTGGCCTTTGCCTAAGGCTGGCTATGGATATTGGATTCAGAACAGACTTTAGGCAAAAATGAGGGGTTTGTTCTGAGAGATACTTGATAGCATGGAAAATCATGTAAGGTAGTCTGACAGATAATGCTTGGAGTTCTGACACACTGTGGGCAGAAGTAATGGCCACTAGTAAAATAGATTTCCAGGATAAATATTTGAGATCACAAGAAGATGCTGGTTCAAAAGGGGGGAGAATAATTTGAGACAGCATAAAGTTCAAATTCCAGGGAGAATAAGGAATTTCGACAGGAGGTGTCATGTGAAGAACACCTTTAAGAAAAATTTTAGATAACTTATGGCCCATAACGTTCGAGCCATCGAATCCAAGGTGGAAATTTGAGATGGTGGCTAACTGGACTCGAACTGTAGCAGCTGCTGCCCCTTCCTTAAAAATCTTTGTCGAAAATTCTAAAATGGACGATAGCGGAGCTCGGAAAGGGTCAATTTTCTGTGTGTTGGACCAAATTGAGAACCTTTTCCACTTACTTTAGTATAATTTCCTGGTGGATGGCTTGTGGGAAGACAAGAGAATTTGTTTTGCATCTTCTGAAATTGAATGAAGCCTGGCAATTAGGGAAAGTGGATTAGCCAAGCAGTCAGTTTCAGGGACTGCAGGGAAGGAAGGAGGTCCCTTGACAGGTGCATCAGAAGGTCCGGAACTGGGTCCAGGATCCATGGATCTTCCAACAGGTGATGGTGGAGAAACGGGAACCAAATCTGTCGAGGCCAGTAGGGGGCTATGAGGATAACAGTCCTTCCCAGCGATTTTGCTTTCTGTAGAAATGTGGGTATCAATGGAAAGGGTGGGAATGCATAAAGGAGACCCGGGGGCCAATCGTGTACGAGTGCATCTCTCGGGGGATGTCCCGGAGGTGGTATTAGGGCAAAGTAGCTTCTGCATTTTGAATTGATGTGGCTGGCAAAGAGGTCGCAAGGCTGGCCCCATATGTGGAAAATCAACTCTGCAACCTGTTTGTTTGAGAGACCACTTGTGAGGGAGCAATATTGCCCTGCTTAGCTTGTCCGCTATCACGCTGGATTTCCCCGGGATGTGCATTGCTAAAAGAAAATGCTGGGATGACACAGCCCATTGCCAGACCCCTGAGGGCTTCTCGACAAAGGGGGGTAAGACTTGGTTCCACCTTGCTTGTTCAAGTACCAAACTGCTGACACGTTGTCTGTCTGAATTGCAATAGTTCCTAGAGGAAGACAGTCCTGAAAGTACTGCAACGCCAGAAGTACCACTCTCAACTCCAGAACATTGATATGCAGATGTGACTCTTGATCCGTCCATGTGCCTTGGGCAGTCTTTCCCTAAACCCCCCCCCCCACCCTATCAGGGAAGCGTCCGTGGTCACAGTGGCTACTGGGGGGTGACGGGACAAAGGGCCTTCCGATTGTGACATGAAGAGACGTCAACCACCACTGAAGGTCTCTCTTGCAGGTATTTGTGATGAGAATTATGTGGTGCATCGGCAGTTTCTGGTAAGACCACTGAGCAAAGAGGAGCCATTGAAGGATTCGCATATGCATCCTTGCAAGTGGTACGGCCAGCATAAGCATTGCAGCTGCCATCAAACCTAGCACCTTCAAGACCTCTGCTGCTGTAGCTTTGTTCTTTGACACTAGTGAGTTGATGTGTTGGCGGAGAAGTGAGAGACTTTCGATTGGAAGACGTAGAGCGGTGGTTGAGGTATCTAACTTTGCTCCTATAATAAAAACTGTATGCTGCGATGGCAATAAGGCAGGTAATGCCTAAATGATGGCAGAGTGTCAGAGTGTATTGTGTTGCCCGAGTCAATTGATGCCTGGTGGTAGCGGTGAGGAGCCAATCGTCTAGGTATGGAAACACCTGGAATCCTAGACACCTCAGGTGAGCCGTGACCACTGCCATGCATTTGGTGAACACTCTGGGGGCTGTAGTGAGACCAAAGGGCAGGGCTCAAAAATGGTAATGATTGGCTCCCAGCTGGAAACGCAGGTGATTCCTGGAGCATCTGTTCATCTTTATGTGCTAGTATGCATCCTTGAGATCTATGGAGCACATCCAATTGCTTTTCCCTAGGAAGGGAAGAATGGAATGAAGCATGACCATTCAGAACTTCTCTTTCTTTATGAACTGATTGCGTCTGCTGACGTCCAAGATAGGTCTCTAGTCCCCTGTTTTCTTTGGTACCAAAAAAAAATCTTGAGTAAGTTCCGAATCCAACTTGGTCTGCTGGGACTGGTTGGATGACTCTTTTTTCTAGCAATTTGTGGACCTCTATGATTGCTTGTTCCTGAGACTAGGTGGAACATCTGGGATTCTGTATACAAGAGTGGGAGGGGTAGAGAACGGTATGAAATATCCTCTGGAAATGATGCTTTATACCCAAGTATCCGACGTTATGTTTAGCCAGGCTTCTGGGTACAAAGATAAGTGACCCCTGACTGCCTCCAAAGCTGGGTCTCCCTTTAGGGGTACTGGTAGGGTTGACCAGAGAACTATCTTCTGTCGCTCTGTTGCTGCAGACCCCCTCTGTCACGCGGGCGGTGTCTTCCATTATAACCCCCTCCTCTGCCTCTAGAGGGGGTTTCTCCACGTGTGCGCTGGAAGGTTCCCTGTGCTTTCCGGAACCACATTTTTCCACTCTTAGAATAGGCCAAGTAGGGGTAGAAAAATGGACTCCAATGGCAGATAGGGTCTTGCCTTCCTGCTCACACCTGGTTAATGTTTCCTTTACTTTATGCCCAAACAGTGATGAGCCGTTAAACGGGGTGTTAATAAAGGAAGACTTAAAGGGCTCCGCAAAGGAACAGAGACGCATCCAGGCTTGTCTCCGCAGAGCAATGCCTGAACTAGCAGCTCTACTCGAACCATCAGCTGCATATGACATGAGATGCATGGACGAGTTCACAACCGAATTTAGGGTAGCAAGCTGTGTTTGTCAGCCACCCCTGCAGCTACCGTACCCTGAAGAGCATCTCCTAGCTCTTTCAGGAGATCTCTTTGGAGTCTCGTGAAATGGGTTAAATAGTTTAGCGATCGAAGAGAAAAGGTCGCTGAACTAAACATGTGTTTCCCATATCTATCCATGATCCTAGACTCTCTATTAGGAGGATGGATAGATGTGGATGTTTCAGACACTTCCTTTTTGGTGGCTGCAGCTACCACCATGGCATCAACAGGCACTCCCTTGGTCAAAAAGGCTTTGTCCACTGGGGCAGAGATAAACTTGTTTGGCTTCCGAGGGACAGGTTCCATGGCCTTTGGCGACTCCTACGCCTTATGAGAGATCAGGTCCATGAGTTCATCGTAAGGCGGAGACACCCACGAAGTGGAAGGTTGAGACCCAAAAGCCTTTAAGAGCACTGACTCGTCCTCAGTAGGGGTTTTGGACTGCCAACCATCTCTCTGATTCAGGATCTCTAACATCTCTGCAAAGGAGATATCCTCAGAGGGGGATAATACAGTTTTGTACCTACCATAAATGTAGATGTCCGATAGATATGCAACTGCAGTCATAACATATGGGTTGTCCTGCCTCAGGCAGCCCTCGGTCGGCCGAATTCCAAAGTCTGGGTCCGGCGTTGGCTGGTGTCGCCTCCTCTCCGACGTCAGAACGGCTGGAGTATAAAGGCATCGGCTAACGCCATCTTCTTCAGTGTTTCTTGCCCCAGATGCCAGGTGCCCCCCTAGGAAGGCTAAATTTGGTGAATGGATAAACAATTCCAGACATGCACAACAGTAATAAACAGATACACCATAGGAGGTACCCCCAGCTAATAGGAATAGGGGTAGTGGACCCATAAAGAAGGTTGCAGAGGGGTAGGAGGGTGGGAAAATCCGACTGCAGTTGCATATCTATCGGACATCTACATTTATGGAAGGTACAAAACTGTACTATGTCCTTCAAGAATGTAACTGCAGTCATAACATATGGGTTGAATACCATAGCCAATCTGGGGGTGGTTGGAACTAAGAAAGTGATGGTGTAGCTAAAATGCCCTGCAGGACTGCCGAAGCAAAGCCTGCTCGGGATCTGGAGTATAAAGGCAGGTTGTAGTGCTTGGAAAATGTATGCATGGAGCTCCATGTAGCAGCCTCTAGAATGTCCTTTGTAGCCACTCCTCTTAGGAAAGCTGTGGATGTGGCTATAGCTCTGGTGGAGTGTGGCCTAATATTGGCTGGCACACCTTTTCCATGAAAAGAATAGCAGAATCTGATGCAGTGTCCAATCCATTTTGAAATTGTTTGTTTGGAGATTGCTTTTCCTTGTACTCCAGCAGCATAGGCTACAAACAGTTGGTCAGACTTTCTGGTGGCCTTAGTTCTGTCCAAGTAGTAGCGTAGTTGTCTGTGTATGTCCAAAGTATGCAGCAGTGCTTTCCCCCTGTTTTGAGGATTGGGGAAGAAGGTAGGCAGGTGAATGGCTTGATTTAGAGACACCCTGGAAATCACTTTTGGCATGAATGAAGGATTGGTTCTTAGAGAGACTCTGTCCTGATGAAAAATGAGAAAGGAGGTACTGCCATGAGTGCCTGTATCTCTGAGACTCTTCTTGCTGATGTGATAGCCAATAGGAAAACCATTTTCCATGAGAGAAATTGCATTTCTGAAGTTGCTGCTGGTTCAAAGGGAGGAAGAGTTAATTTTTCCAAGACGAAATTGAGGTCCCATGCAGGTACTGGCGGTTTCCTGGGGGGTTTGATATTCTTTATCCCTCTCAGGAACTGTCTTAGCAAAGGATGTGAAAACACAGGTGGATCACAATTGTATTTTGCTGAGATTGCTGAGGCATGAATCTTTATGGAAGAATATGAGAGACCAGTATGAAACATTTCTGCCAAGTATTCCAATATCTGAGGTATACTCAAGACTGTTGTATCCTGACCCCTGTTCGCATTCCAGATGATGAATCTCTTCCACTTGGCTGAATAGGTTTTTCTGGTGGAAGGTCTGCGTGCTTCCAGTAAGATCTCTTAAACTTTTTTGGAAAGAGAGATATCGGAAGGAGTTATGGTAACCTCCAGGCTGTCAGATGCAATTTTTTCAGGTTTTGATTAACTGTCCTGTAATTGTGCTGTGTTAGAAGCAGAGGCCATAGGGGCAAAGGCCACGGCTTGGTCCGAGTTATGCTCAACAGCAATGGGTACCAGTGCTGCCTTGGCCAGTCTGGAGCTATCAAAATGCCTGATGGTTGTTCTGCTTTGATCTTCAGTATCACCTTGGTCAGCAGTGGTAGAGGAGGGAATGCATAAATTGTTAAGGGAATTCCAGCTGAAGGAGAGAGCATCCGTTTTCCAGGCTAGAGGATGGTGGGTCCTTGTACAGAACTTTTCCAGGTGATGATTCATGTGAGAAGCAAAGAGATCTATGTCCGGTCTTCCCCATGTCCTTGTTATTTGTGAGAAAATGTGAGGATGCAGCATCCATTCGTGTGGATCCAAGAAATTCCTGCTCAGCTTGTCCGCCAGAACATTGTCCTTGCCTGGCACAAACTGGGATTGCAAATGTATCTTCAGACTTAGGGATTTTTCCCAGAGAATCATTGTTAGTCTGCAGAGGAGATAAGAATGAGTGCCTCCCTGCTTGTTTATATACCACATCACAGTGGTGTTGTCTGTCCTTATTAGCAAATGTCCTTGTTGAAGTGATTTTTCGAAATTCTCGATTGCATGTATCACTGCCAACATCTCTTTTTGGTTTATGTGCAGATGCCATTCCCTTGGTGTCCATTGACCTTGAATGCATCTGCCTTCCATGTGCGCCCCCCCATCCATGGTCTGAGGCATCTGTTGTGATCATTTGACCTGCTTGAGGTTTGTTGAAAGGCATGCCTTTGTTTAATTGACTTGCTTGAGCCCACCACAAAAATTCTCTTTGCAGACATGGAATGAGTGGGATTACGTCCTCTAGGCTTTGGCTGTGTTGGGACCATAAGCTTTTTAAATACCATTGCAGCTTTCTCATATGAAGTCTTGCCAAAGGTATCAGAAGAATGCAAGATGCCATGAACCCCAGGGCCTGCAGGATTTTCCTTGCAGTCAGCTGGGAGAACTTTGCTAGGCCTTTGAAGTACTCTGGTAACTGCTATTGTTTTTCCTCTGTGAGATAAGCTATTTGTGTGTTTGTGTCCAGCTTGGCTCCTAGGAAAATAATTTGTTGGGATGGCAGGAGTCTTGATTTCTGAATGTTGACTGTGTATCCCAAGGCCTGTAGTAATTGAATGACATAGTCCAAAGTTTGCAATCAAGGTTTGTTTGTTTCTGCTTGTATGAGGCAGTCGTCCAGGTAGGGGTATATTTGAATCCCCTGGAGTCTGCAGTGTGCCACTACTGATGCCAGGCATTTCGTGAACACTCTGGGTGCAGTAGATAAGCCAAACGGCAATGCTGAGAATTGATAATGCTCTGTCCCTGCAAGAAATCCGAGGTATCTTCTGCAGCTTTGTCTGATTGGGACATGCAGGTATGCCTCCTTGAGGTCCAGAGTGACCAGCCAAGACCTCTTGCCCAGCATGGGAAGGAGTTGCTGCAAAGTCAGCATTTTGAACTTTGGCACAATGAGATAAGTATTTAGAGTAGACAAGTCCAGTATAGGCCTCCATTTGTTTTCCTTTCTTGGAACAAGGAACAGTCTTGAATAAAATCCCTGGCCTTGTTCCTGTGGAGGAACCTTTTCTATTGCATTTATGTTTAACAGCTTTGAAACTTGAATGAGTGCCTCTGCCCTTTGATGATGTGTCAGGTTTGGCATGCCTTGCCTTATTGGTAAAGTATGGAAGTGGAATCTGTAACCTTTGTCTATTAAATCCAGAATCCAGTTGTCCTTGGTTAAGATATGCCAGTTTTTTGAGAATAAGGATAATTTTCCGCCCAAGGGTGCTTCTCTTTGAGCCTTTGTAGGCGGTATGAAAGTCAAGTCATTGTGGTTGTACTTGTGGTGCAGCTGGGCTGCCTGTGCCACTTCTTTGATTTGGTGGTTGCCACTGGCGGCCCCTGTAGGATCCTCGGTATTGCCCTCTACCTCGGCCACGCCTGTTTTTTCCCCTTTGAAACTTGTCAGAGTCTGGAAAGGACCAATTCTTTGAAGGCCAATTCCTGCTGAATCTGGGAGGCTGAACCTGGAGGAAATCTTTGACTGTCTGTACTGATTTAGCTTTTTCCTCAATGGACTTCAACACATCTTGTGCATTAGCACCAAAAAGCTTCTGTTTTTCTAAAGGTGCATCAAGTAACTTTACTTTAACATGGTCTGGCAGTGGCTGTTCTTTTAACCAAGCATGTCTACGTATAACAGCCCCAGTCATAGCTGCCCTACATGAAGCCTCCAATGCATCATAACCACACTGAAGAAAATGATTGTTAACCTGCTGAGTGTTATGTACTAGATCCTGCAATGCCTTAAAATCAGTAGACTCAGGGGAGGCTAGCTTTTTCTGTAAATCATCTAGTAAAAAATCCTGGTACTGAAACATATGAAAAAGGCAGTTAAGTGACCTCATAGCCAGGGTGGTGGAGGTATAAACTTTTTTACCCCATCTCTCCAGGGATCTAGCTTCCTTATCCGCTGGCATCTGATTCTTGGCAGTGGAAGTAGCCACTCCCTTGGGGCCCTGTGAAATTGTTTCTAGATCCACAGAATGGGCCTTAAAGAGATGCTTGTGTGTGTCAGGGACCCTATAATATCTGTCAGGCTTGACAGGAGCAGGAGGGAGAGAATCAGAGTTAGCACTGGAGTCGGAGAAAACATCATCCAGGACATCCATAACTGGAGGTATAGCTAAAGGCCTGTGCTGGGGAAGCTTGAGGAAGGTACGTAGCCTTTTTCTGGAATCAGAGAATTCCTGGCCCTGCCATTTAAAATGCTCCCTCATGGAGTGTAGGACTTCACCGAACGAAAAATCCTCTGGAGGAGAGGCAGAGGGATTCCTCAGCATCAGAGTCCTCATAGGCCTGGAAGGATTCTTCTTGGGTATCAGAATGCTCAGAATCCCCAGAGGCTTCCTCTGAAGAGAGGTTGTCGGCCTGCTCAGTTCTGGGCCTTTTCTCTGCAGGCGGCTGAGAACCTCTGTCTGGATGAGGCTGAGACCCCCTAATAAGAGAAATTAGATCTGCAGCAAGAGACATGATCTGTTTATCAGAAGAGGGGGCCTGAGCAGTAGGTTTAGGATGGGCCTTGGCCTGGCTGGCGGCCTTAGCACGTGCAAAGGCCTTGATGGACATGGATACAGGAGGCCTAGCTGCCCCACGTGCTGGTGTAACCTTGTCCACAGGAATGGTGTCGGGTAGATCCAGAACCTCGGTTTCTGGAGGAAAGTCAACAACCGGCACCGGAGTGGACTCCGAGACCGAAGGACGAGTTACCGCTGTGTCGTCGGCCTGGAGCGGTTGGATTACCGCTTCCGAAGGGACCGAAGCACTCGCGGAGGGTTTAGGAGGAGTATCGGTGGATGACGCGGGCCGAGAATGTCGGTCCCGGTCCTTACGTTTTTTGGAAGATTGAGTTGTCGGTTGATCCGGCGGCATGATATAAGCAAAAGAATCACCGAAAAAGTCTTCGGCAAATTCTGCCCGGCACCTGAGAGTGCGCTTATTAAAGCAAGCACAGGCAGCACAGGCCGAGACGTTGTGGTCTGGTCCCAGGCAAGGCAGGCAAAGAGAATGGAAGTCCTTATGAGGTATTTGTTTACCACAAGACAAACAATTATTAACTTTCTCAATTTGTTCTGACATCGGCTGAGGCAAGAAAAATGTTCCCAACGGGTACTTAGCTTTTAGATGACTTCGGTACTGAAAACACAGGAGCTGACCGACCGGCACTTGCGAACTGCTTCTGCTTCGGGCACCGCGGCAAGAAAGACTGGGGAAGATGGCGTCGGCCGATGCCTTTATACTCCAGCCGTTCTGACGTCGGAGAGGAGGCGACACCAGCCGACACCGGACCCAGACTTTGGAATTCAGCCGACCGAGGGCTGCCTGAGGCAGGACAACCCATATGTTATGACTGCAGTTGCATTCTTGAAGGACATCGAGGGGACCCTTCTGACTCATCCAGGTCAGTATCAGATGTCAAAGACACCTGTGGGGAGTCCAAGTGCCTCCTCTTGCACAATCTCTTACTGGGTACCTCATCAGTGGGGGGATCTGGGGAGGTCTCAGAAGAGCAGGGGACACCTTGTGAGGGTACTTGAGACTCAGGGTCTCTATGTTTCACAGGGGGAAAGGTAGATGAAGAAGCGGACACAGGAACTTGAGGGGAGAGGGAAGGCCGAACCAATGCTGACGATGTCTTAGGAGACATGACTCCTCATGATGTCGAAATCGCCATGGCTCCGACGAGAAGGGGTAGACGGAACCGAACGGACCTTCTGATCCTCCCGCACTGAAACCATAGGCTCCGAGCCTGAGGTAGGAGCCAAGCTCATCCGAGCCGAAGCCCCAAGAGGAAGAGTCAGCACCAACATATTGGTCTGACTATCCTCCCCGGACCTGACAGGAGAGGGTCAGCTCCTAGTGTCCTCGGTCGGTGCCGAGGATGTCCGAGTAGATGGAACCGATAACACCAGCGTGGGTCTCGGTTCCAAGGGTTCGACAATCATTGGTACCGGCTCCTTTGGCTCCGAGGGTCCAGTATGGCTCTGAGGAGGAGTGGTCAAATCCGGTTCAATGGTCTTCGGCTCCGACAAAGTGGTCGGTGCCAACAACAATTTAGCAAGTCCTGGTGCCCTTAAAAGCTTCTGCACTAGCCGATCCATATCCAAATCAGAGAGGCTGACCGAAGACTTAGAGGAATGCACCGAAGGTGCTGACTAGAGCAGAGGAGATGAGGGAACCTCGGAGACCGGCTCCAAGACTGGGAGCTGGCTCCGAACCAAAGGGACACTCGGTTCCGAGAGCTGTGGAGCCGATGACCTTGTACCCTCTGATCTCTTTGCCCTCTTGGTCTGTTTGTAATCAGAAGACTTTGAAGATTTTGACGAAGTGCTGACACTTTCCTGGCTAACCAACACTTCAGAAAAAGAATGCTGCAGTAATGCCCTATCTATTAGTTTTCTCCTCCTTTCTAAGAGAACCCTAGATGAAAAGGAATGACATATACTGCAGGAGTCTTGGAGGTGTTTAGCCCCCAGACAATAGACACATCTGACATGCCCGTCCGTAACAGACATTTTCTGTCCACAATCTGGACACTTTCTAAACCCCGATTTGGGGTGAGATTTCTCTCTCTCATCCGACATTCTTTTAACAGAACAGCACAAAAGAATACTTGTAAAGGCTAAATACAGGGCTAACTAAGCCCACACTAAGAACA
This sequence comes from Protopterus annectens, assembly GCF_019279795.1. Lineage (NCBI taxonomy): Eukaryota > Metazoa > Chordata > Ceratodontiformes > Protopteridae > Protopterus > Protopterus annectens. The sequence goes on along the minus strand of NC_056747.1, from coordinate 806,844,809 downwards.
CTAATAACACAAAGATAGCAAGACTAAATAAGGCCAAGAAAGGGCCTAACACCAAGAAAACAAAAACTACACACAGGGTAGATCTCTACACAAACTAACCTACTATATTATTTTAAACTAGAAACACACTGAACACTAACAATCACCCAAAAAACTAGAAAAATAGTTTTTTTAAACTTGCAATTTGTCAAAATGGTCCAAGCTAACTGGATCACCGAGATCTTTCTTGCTGCGGCAAACTAGATATGAGGTAATTCCAGCAGTGCATTGCGGGATAAGGGGCTTGGTCTCGAGCTACTGGCAAACCTTGAGCTTTGCTATCGGCCATGTTGGAGCCGAGGATCGGCTCTGAAACCATCAGTGAGAATAAACGGCGAGATTTAAAACCTTCACATCAAGGGTTATGTTTAACATGTCTAATGTTTTTCAACCTTTTTGTGGATTCAGGTGTAGGTGGTTTCTTCAGAGAAGACAAAGCTTGTTTGACTGGATGTTAATGAAAGCAGTTCATGTGGGTAGTGTAGCTCAACACTCTCAGGACAAAGGTACCTGAGGTGTATGCCCACTTTCCCATTCTGTCCATGGCTCAAGTCTCCATGTGGGGTGGACAGACAGCTGCTGACTTCTCAGACAGCTCTTTCCTAGTGGCTACTGCTACTATCAGGAAATTCACCAGAGGTCCTTTGGACCAAAACTGCCTACCTTTAGTGGGAGAAGGATTTTATCTGGCTTCCTGGTAACGGTTCAGAAGAACTGCGCTCCTGACATGCCCTCCCAGCGGCCAAATCAACAAGGTGGATGGCAGGTTGGACCCACCAGAAGGAAGACAGTGCAGAGTGATAAGCCTCAAATTGCACCTCTTCATCCTGAGAAGGTGGGTCTGTGGGCTATGATCCCCTCTGCTGCATTAGTTTGGGGATTTTGCCAAATGTGACATCTTCAGAAATGACTTGGGGGAGCCCTCTTGTTCATCCAAATTGAAGTCTCATATCATATAAGTGACTCGTTTGGGGATGAACTTCCTCTTTCTAGTACACTGGGGGGAGGGTGATCAGACTCCTCAAGGGACTCAGACTGCTGCTGTGCAGTATTTCTGAAGTTCTCTGGTCTATATTGACTCTGGGTATGGATGATGAATGGAGACAGAAACAAATAGCTTGATTCCAGGGTGGTAGCTGACACCTCTGAAGTCTGTACTGGTGCTCTTGGAGGAGAAGCAATCATCCTCTCCATAACTTCTAAGGCTAACCCCATGTCCACTGAATCAAGTATCCTTCCCTGGGTTGAAGGAAGCCCAGACACTGACAAACTGGGAGGCTTGAAAGAGGAAAAGTACAGTTTTGTACCTACCATAAATGTAGATGTCCGAGAGGTATGCATCTGCAGTCCTTACATATGGGTTGTCCTGCCTCAGGCAGCCCTTCGGTCGGCCGGATTCCAAAGTCTGGGTCTGGCCTCGGCTGATGTCACACTTCACCCGACGTCATAGCTGCTGTGTATTGGGTATAAAGGCATCAGCCGACGCCATTTTCCTCCGTGTTTCTTGCCCCAGATGCCAGGTGCCCTCTAGGAAGGCTAAATTTGGATAAATGCAAATGATTCCAAACAGTAGAGAGCAAACAATATAAGCATGTATATACATATATACAAACAAATACACCATAATAGATTCCCCCAGCTAGCTATAAGATGGGCAAATACCCTAGGAGTACCACAGAGGGGAAGGAGGGCGGGTAATCCTGACTGCAGATGCATACCTCTCGGACATCTACATTTATGGTAGGTACAAAACTGTACTATGTCCTTCAAGGATGCATCTGCAGTCCTTACATATGGGTAGAATACCATAGCCAAACTGGGGGAGGAGGCACTAAGATAATGATGGTGTAGTTAAGATCCCTTGCAAAACAGCAGTTGCAAAACCTGCTCGGGATCTGGAGTATAAAGGAAGATTATAATGCTTGGCAAATGTATGCACGGAGCTCCAAGTAGCAGCCTCTAAAATGTCTTTGGTAGCCACTCCTCGTAGGAAAGCTGTAGTAGTGGCTGTAGCCCTTGTGGAGTGAGGTCTGATGTTTTCTGGCGTTGTCTTTCCATGAAAAGAGTAACAAAATCTAATGCAATTTCCTATCCATTTTGAGATTGTCTGTTTTGAAATTGCTTTTCCTTCCATTCCTGTTGCATATGCTACCAGAAGCTGGTCAGTTTTTCTGTTGGTCTTAGTTCTGTCCAGATAGTAGCGTAACTGCCTGTGCACATCCAAGGTATGTAGTAGTCTTTCCCCCCTGTTCTGTGGGTTGGGGAAGAATGTTGGTAGGTGGATTGATTGGTTCAATGATACTCTGGAGACCACTTTTGGCATAAAAGTAGGGTTAGTTCTCAAGGACACTCTATCCTGGTGGAAGATAAGGAAGGGCTGTATTGCCATTAATGCCTGTAATTCAGAAACCCTTCTTGCTGAAGTGATTGCAAGCAGGAAAGCAGTTTTCCAAGATAAGAACTGTAATTCTGCAGTTGCTGCTGGTTCAAAAGGGGGAAGTGTTAACTTTTCCAGCACAAAGTTAAGGTCCCATGTAGGCAAAGGTGGCTTCCTTGGAGGCTTTACATTTTTAATTCCTCTCAGAAACTGTCTGAGTAGAGGATGAGAGAAGACTGGAGGATCCATGTTGTATTCTGCTGAAATTGCTGATGCATGAATCTTAATGGAGGAGTAAGACAGGCCATTGTGTAAAAGTTCTGCTAAGTATTCCAGGATGGTAGCTATGTTTGCTAATGATACATTTTCTCCTTTTGCTGCACTCCAAATGAGGTATCTTTTCCATTTGGCTGAATAAGTCTTCCTTGTGGAGGGTCGGCGCGCCTCCAGGATAATGTCTTTAACCCTCTGAGATAAATCTGGGTTATTCTGTTTTATGTAATATTCCAAGCAGCTAGCTGTAGTGTTTTCAAGTTTGGATGTAGGATCCTGTAGTTGTTCTGTGTTAGTAGTAAAGGACATAGAGGTAGAGGCCATGCGTGTGTCCGAGACATACTTCTCAGTAGCGGGTACCAATGCTGCCTTGGCCAGTCTGGAGCTATCAGGATTATCCTTGGGTGATCTTCTTTGATCTTCAGTAGCACTTTGTGTATCAAAGGAAGAGGTGGGAATGCATATGCTGTCAGGTTTTCCCAACTGAAGGATAGGGAGTCCACCTTCCAAGCAAGTGGGTGGTATGTCCTTGTGCAGAATTTCCTCAATTGGTGGTTGTGTGGGGATGTGAACAGGTCTATTTCTGGTAGTCCCCATTTCTTTGTAATGGTTTTGAAGATGTCTGGATGCAGCATCCATTCGTGGGCATCCGTGGTAGTTCTGCTTAAGGTGTCTGCTAGCGAATTTTCTTTTCCTGGCACAAATTTGGCCTGGAGTTGAATGTTGAGGTTCAGGGCCACATTCCACAGGTCCATTGCCATCCGGCATAGAGGATATGAGTGTGTACCTCCCTGTTATTTGATATACCACATGACTGTGGTGTTGTCCGTCCTTATCAGCAAGTGACCCTGTTGAAGAAAAGGTCTGAATGTCTGGATTGCCTGTTTCACTGCCAGCATCTCTTTTTGATTTATGTGTAGATTCAGCTGGTCTTGTGTCCATAGGCCTTGTATACACTTGTCCACCATGTGCGCCCCCCCAGCCTAGGTCTGAGGCGTCCGTGGTGATAGTCTGGCTTGGATGAGGTTTGTGGAAAGGCAGTCCTCTGTTTAACTGACAGGCCTGAGCCCACCACAGGAATTCTTGTTTCAGGCATGGAATTATTGGAATCTGGGCTTCTAGACTGTGCTTGTGTTGAGACCATACATTCCTTAGGTACCATTGCAACTTTCTCATATGCAGCCTGGCATGTGGAATCAATATTATGCAGGATGCCATGTAACCCAGGGCTTGCAGGACTTTCCTTGCTGTAAGCTGGATCTGTGTTGTTAATGCCATGAAATAGAGTGGTAGTTGCTTTTGTTTTTCTGCTGTGAGAAATGCCATCTGATTTAATGTGTCCAGTTCTGCACCCAAGAATGTTATCCTTTGGGATGGTACCAGTCTTGACTTTTTCATGTTGACTGTGTATCCCAGGGCTTGCAGCAGTTGTATAACCTTTTCCAAATCTTTTGTTAATTTGTTCTTGTTGTCCGCTTGTATTAGGCAGTCATCCCGGTATGGATAAATCTGAATTCCCTGAAGCCTGCAATGAGCAATTACTGATGCCAGGCATTTCGTGAATACTCTGGGCGCAGTAGATAAGCCAAAGGGCAATGCTGAGAATTGATAATGCTCTGATCCTGCAAGAAATCTGAGGTATCTTCTGCAATCTGGTCGTATAGGGACGTGCAGGTATGCCTCCTTGAGATCTAGAGACACCAGCCAAGACTCCTTGCCCAGCATGGGAAGAAGTTGCTGTAGGGTCAGCATTTTGAATTTTGGAACAATGAGATATGTGTTCAGAGCGGACAGGTCGAGAATAGGTCTCCATTGATTTTCTTTCCTTGGTACCAGGAAAAGTCTGGAGTAAAATCCTTGCCCTTGTTCCATAGGCGGTACCTTTTCTATAGCTCTCATCCTTAGTAGGTGGTTGATTTGTCCTAGAGCGTTTGCTTTTTGGCTTGGTGGTAGGTTTGACATTCCTCTCTTTTTTGGTAGAGTGTGGAAGTGAAACCTGTATCCTTTGTCTATAGTCTGTAAAATCCATTTGTCTCCTGTAATGTAATGCCAGTTTATGGAAAATAAGGCTAGCTTTCCGCCCAAGGGTGCTTCCAGTTGTTCCCTGGTAGGCGGTATCAGAGCCAAGTCATTGTGTCTGTCCTGTGGAAGTGGTCGTAGCTGAATCTGTGGCAGTACTTCTCTGGTTGTTAGGCTGCCACTGGCGTCCCCTGTAGGCACCTCTGGATTGACCTCTGCCTCTTGGACGCCTATTTCTGCCTCTCTGTGCTCTGGAAGTGTCTGGAAAGGACCAATTCTTCGAAGGCCAATTTCTACTAAACCTCGGAGGTTGGACCTGTAAGAAATCCTTGACTGTTTGGACAGATTTTGCTTTTTCTTCCACCTTCTTTAGCACTTGTTGTGCAGGGGAGCCAAACAAACTTTGTTTCTCCATAGGAGCATCCAGGAGCTTTGACTTAACATGGTCTGGTAAGGATTGCTCTTTTAACCATGCATGCCTTCTAATCACTGTTCCAGTCATAGCTGATCTAAAGGAAGCCTCCAGTGCATCATAGCCGCATTTTAAGGAATGATTACTGACCTGCTGAGTGTTATGTACCAAATCCTGAAGGGACTTACGGTCTATAGGTTCAGGAGAGGACAGTTTTTTATTTAGCTGGTCTAACAAAAATTCCTGATACTGAATCATGTGGAATTGACAGTTTAAGGCCCTGGCCGAAAGAGTAGCAGAAGTATAAACTTTTTTACCCCATCTCTCTAATGCTCTAGATTCTCTTTCAGAGGGGAGGGGGTTTTTGGCAGAGGCAGTTGCTACAGCTTTGGGGCCCTGTGAAATAGTTTCAGGATCTGCAATAGGAGCCTTATACAAGTGGAAGTGTGTGTCTGGGACCCTGTAATATCTGTTGGGCTTGGCAGGGGCCGGAGGGAGAGAGTCAGGGGCAGTACAGGCATCATTATATGCATCATCAACAACTGTTAGTACTGGAGGAATAGCTAAAGGCCTATGTTGTGGTAAATGTAAAAAGGTCCTTAGCCTTTTCCTTGAATCTGAAAAATCCTGGCCCTGCCATTGAAAATGCTCTCTCATAGCATGTAAGGTTTCCCCAAAAGAAAATTCTTCAGGAGGAGAGGCAGAAGGAATGGAGTCTTCTGCATCGGAATCCTCATAAGGAGAATATGGGCCTTCTGGAGGGTCCGAGTTTCCTGAATCATCCGAGGAATAGTCTGTAGAAACAGGATCCGGGGGCTCAGTTCTAGGCCTCTTCTCTGGAGGGGGTTGAGAGGCCCTGTCTGGGTGAGGTTGGGATCCCCTAATCAAAGAAATGAGGTCCTCAGCCAGGCTGAGCATATGGGAACTAGAGGTAGGCCTGTGTGAGGGGGTCTTAGCAGGCAAGGCCTTAGAAGATTTAGCTGCCTTAGCCCTAGAAAAAGCCTTGATAGACATAGATGCAGGGGGGCCTAGCAGCTCCACGTGCAGGAGTAGATATATCTAAAGGAATAGTATCTGATAAGTCCTGGGTGACTGCTACAGCAGGGGAAATTTCAGTAGCAGATTCAGCCATGCTCTGTGAGGCCTCGGCTATCGGAGGCATGCTTTCGGCCGAAGGAAGAACCGAGGACTCGGTTTCAGCCGAAACCGAGACACTCGCGGTTGACTTAACCGTGGTTTCAGCCGAAACCGCGGGCCGCGAGTGTCGGTCCTTTTCCTTACGCTTTTTAGCTAATTGTGAAGTCTGAGTCTCCGACGGCATTTTGTAAGCAAAAGCGGGACCAAAAAACTCCTCTGCAAACTCCGACCAATGTCTAAGTGTCCGTCAGTTGAAGGAAGCACAGGCTAGACAAGCTGATACGTCGTGGTCTGGGCCTAAGCAAGGAAGGCAGTAAGAGTGGAAATCCTTATGAGGTATTTGTTTCCCACAAGTTAAACAATTATTTACTTTTTCTGACATCGGCTGAGGCAAGAAAGAGTCCCCAACGGGGTACTTAGCTTTTTAGAAGTCTTCGGTAGTAGTAATCTCTGGATCTGACCGACCGGCACTTGCGAACAGCTTCTGCTTCGGGCACCACGCGGCAAGAAAGACTGAGGAAAATGGCGTCGGCTGATGCCTTTATACCCAATACACAGCAGCTATGACGTCGGGTGAAGTGCGACATCAGCCGAGGCCAGACCCAGACTTTGGAATCCGGCCGACCGAAGGGCTGCCTGAGGCAGGACAACCCATATGTAAGGACTGCAGATGCATCCTTGAAGGACATCTGGTGCAGATGCTTTGAAGGCCTACGACTCTACATCATGAAAAATGGAGCCAAACAGGTTGGCATTGATGGGCAGTTCAGAGAGTCAGTCTACAGAGAAGATCCAAGCATTGAATGAGTCACGTGTGGGGAGTCCTTGTGCCAAGGTCAAAGGACTGATCAGTATGAAAGACATGTACTAAAAAAATTCTCTTGGCTCAGATACCTCCAGTGTTGACGCACAGACTAGGGAAGGATGGGTGAGGAAGGGCCAGCCCGATCCACCCTCAAGACAGAAAGAGGATAGGAAATGCACAACCACAATCTGCATTTTCAGACAGGTCTTCATCATCCATTCCCGATCAAGATATGACTTGCTTCTGAAAAATCATACAGAGGAGACAGAAGGGGGCTTAGAGATAAACTGAGGGAGCTCCCTATTCAAAGACAGTCGGCTGACCTGGAGTTTGGATAACCTATCCGTGATCACTAGTGAATCTTGTAGAGAAGGTGTTCAATCAAAGGGTATGAAGTTTATTGGGCACCAAATGAGAAGACTGTTCTATCCTCAGAATTTCAGTGCTGAAAAGTGTCTAGCATTGCCTGCCTTCATTTTTCTCATTTCTGACTTTTTGTCCTTGGTTTTCTCCTAATTTTTTCAGGAAGCTTTCGTCTCTTCTCCCTATTTCTATAGGGTCTGATGAAGTCTGAGTCTGGACGATGAAAAACATGGTGAGACAGTTAAAGTGTTTCATGTTTTTGTTGTTTTTCTGTTCTAATTCAATAAACATGGAATTGTGATTGGCCGCTCTCTTCTTTTCCCTGGTATTTGGCAGTGCCATTGTATGGTGTTTACTATTTCTACAGGGATTCTTCCTGGAAGTTTCAGGAGGAAGTAACCCACTGAGAATCAGTTTGTTCCTTCTACCAGAGATGGATTGAAGGCCAAAGGCCCTGCATATAATACAGTCTGCTACAAGATGCTCTGGTACACTAGACAGCACTTGTGGGTGCCCTGGGGTGGAATCTTGACACTGTACATAGTACATTTTTAAAACTCTTTTTTTGGGTAAGCCTGGAAAATAGTAAACACAGTACAATATCCATAACACCAACCAATTAAAGTTTTTTATCAATTAAAGTCATAGTTATACTCTTCTAGGAAAATGTTTATCAGACTATTACAATGACAAAATAAGGTCAAAGTTGTACTCTGCTGGGAAAAGTCTATCACACTAAGATAACAAAGAAAACTCCTCCACGAGTAGATGCGCCACAAAAAGGACTTTTTTTGAACAGCAGGGAAGCTATTAAATAGGCCCTCTAAAAGGGAAAGAAATAGCCAAAACCAAGGACTAAAAATACAGTTATGTACACTTAGCATAAATGTAGATGTTCGAGTGTATTCACTGTTGCAGTCATCACATTAAGGTTATCTGCTTGCAGTAGCCCTCAGTCAGCCTGATTAATAAAGTCTTGGGTCCTACGTCGGTTGCTGTCTCCTCTTCTGTGACATCAGGTCATCAGGGGTATAAAACATGCAGCCGACATCACTGCATCAATTTTTCTTGCCCCAGATGTCAGGTGCCCCCCTAAAGGGAAGCAGTTAAATCTATAAATATACAAGGTTATACCTCCAACAAAAAAGCAAATATACCAAAAGGCTTTTAAGCATTGTAAAGGAGAGAAGAGGTACAGCCAAAAGACGTCAGGGGCTGGAGGGAGGGTAACCAAGACTGTAACAGTGAATAAACTCGAACATCTACATTTATGGAAGTGTACACAACTGTACTATGTTCTTCGTGTTTCACTGTTGCAGTCATCACATTTGGGTAGATTCCCAAAGCTAAGGATGGGAGGAGGAATTTAGATAGTATTAGGACCAGCTATAAGGCCCTGCAAGACTGCAGTGGCAAAGCCAGCTCTGGATTTAGAGAAAATTGGCAAATGGTAAAGCTTGGTGAAAGTATGTACAGAACTCCAAGTGGCAGCTTCTAGGATGTCCCTGGTAGGTACGCCTCTGAGAAAGGCTGTAGAGGTAGATGCAGCCCTGGTTGAGTGGGGTCTGATCCCCCTGTGGGATAGGGTTTCCTTGGTGCTTATAGCAGAAATGAATGCAATGGCCTATCCATTTGGAGATGGTTTGCTTTGAAATAGCCTTCCTCTCTGTCCCTGCAGCAAATGTCACCAGCAGTTGTTCAGATTTCCTTTGAGGTTTACTCCTGTCCAAGCAGAATCCAAGTTGTCTGTGTACATCTAAGGAGTGCAGTATCTGTTCCCCTTTGTTCTGTGGATTAGGAAAGAAGGTTGGCAAAAGAATGGACTGACTAAGGGCCACACTGGCTACCACCTTTGGCATGAAAGAGGGATTGGTCCTGAGGGACACCCTGTCCGCATGAAAGATGATGAAAGGCTCCACTGCCACAAGGGCCTCTAATTCAGATACCCTTCTTGCTGAAGTGATTGCTAAAAGGAAAGCTGTTTTCCAAGAAAGGAATTTTAAATCTGCAGTAGCAGCTGGCTAAAAAGGAGAAAGGGTGAGTTTCTCCAATACAAATTTAAGGTCCCAGGCTGGAGTTGGAGCTCTCCTGGGTGGTCTTAAATTTTTGGCCCATCTGAGGAACTTCTTGAGCAGTGGATGAGAGAAGAGGGGAGGTTCTGTGTTATAATGAGCTGAAATGTCTGAGGCGTGAATTTTTATTGAGGAAAAAGACAGGCCCTTGTGAATCATCTCAGTTAAGTATTGTAAAAGCTGAGGTAAATTGAGCACTGCTGTGCTCATCCCTTGAGATTGGTTTCAGGCACAGAATCTTTTCCATTTTTCAGCATAAGATTTTCTAGTACTAGGCCTCCTTGCCTCTAAAATGATATCCATCACTGGTTTACTGAGGGATGGTAAAGGAGAGATTAGGTAATTAGCCAGGCTGCTAGGTTCAGTGTTTGAAGCTGAGGGTGCAGAATCTGGTTCGCCTGCTGAAACAGCAGGGTAAGAGTCTGAGGCAGGTGCCATGGGGCCAACAGTGACACACTGTGCAGTAGGGGATACCAGTGTTGTGTTACCAGGTTTGTCATGTTTGATCTTTAGTAGTGCTTTGGAGAACAGAGGCAAAGGAGGAAAGGCATAAACTGTTACGTTTTTCCAGCTGAAGGACAGATCATCCACTTTCGAAGCTTGTCTGTGGGTAGTCCTTGTGCAAAATTTTTCCAATTGATAGTTCTGGGGGGAGGCAAACAGGTCTATATCTGGGCTCCCCCATTTGCTTGTCAACATGTTGAAAATCCTTGGTTCCAGGTTCCACTCATGTGGGTCCATGAGATTTCTGCTTAGTCCATCTGCCAGTATATTTAGTTTTCCTGGCAGGAATTGAGCTTATAGATGCACTTGGTAGCTCAAGGCTGTGTTCCAAAATGCCATGACTAGTCTGCAGAGGGAGTAGGGATGTGCACTCCCTGTTTGTTTATGTACCACATAACTGTGGTGTTTTCCATCTTTAGCATTAATTGTCTTGGAAGAATGTGGTCCCTAAAGGCTGTCAGAGCATTTTGTACAGCTAACATTTCTTTTAGACTGATGTGCAGGTGCATTTGACTTGGGTTCCATTTGCCCTGAATGCACTTCCCTGCTAGGTGCGTACCCCATGCATAGTCTGATGCGTCTGTTGTTAGGGTATGGGCGGCAGGGGGTAGTGTGAATGGTAGTCCCTTGTTTTGGTGGCAGGCCTCTGCCCACCAAAGGAACTCTAGGCGTAGGCAAGGTATGATAGAAATCATTGCTTCTAGATCCTGAGAGTGTTGACACCATAGGCTTTTTAGATACCATTGTAGTTTCCTCATATGCAATCTTGTATATGGAATTAGAAGAATGCAGGAGGCCATGAACTCCAAGGCTTGTAGTATTTGCCTTGCAGATAGCAGGGTTTTTGTGGCCACTTGTTTGAAGTACGTTGTCAAGTGAATTTGTTTCTCTGGCATGAGGAAAGCCATCTGGGAAATTGTACTCAAGCTTGCTCCCAGGAATATAATTTGTTGACTGGGTACCAGGTGTGACTTCTTTTCGTTTATGGTGTACCCCAGACAAGTTAGCACCCTTTGTACAAAAGCCAGATGATTCAAAAGTATGTCCTGGTTTTCTGCCTGAATTAGACAATCTTCCAGGTATGGGTACATTTGAATAGTTCTTTGTCTGCAAAATGCAATGACTGGAGATAGGCACTTTGTGAATACCCTGGGCACAGTAGGTAAGCCAAAGGGCAGTGCAGAGAACTGATAGTGAGTGTAGCCTGTTTTGAAGCGTAGGTAATCTTCTGCAAGATTCCCTGATTAGGATGTGTAGGTATGCTTCCTTTACATCTAGTGTTGCCAACCAGGTAACTTTGCCTAGCATAAGAAGCAATTTGTGAAGAGTCAGCATCCTGAATTTTGGAATCACCAAAAAGGTGTTTACAGTAGACAGGTCCAGGATAGGACACCATGAATTGTCTTTTCTGGGTACCAGGGAAAGTCTCTAGTAGAAACCTTGTCCCTTTCCTTTAAGAGAGAGCGTACTTGCTTTGGGCCTCTGCCCACTGATTTGGAGGTAGCTCCAGCCAACTACTTGGAGTTGGCAACGTGTGGAAGTGAAATCTATATCCTTGGGACACTATATTTAAAACCCATTTGTACTGGGTAATGAGTCCCCAGTTCTTTGCATGAAGTGCAATCTTTCCCCCCAGAAGGGCAGTCAGTTGAGAAGTGCTTGGAAGTTTTAAAAAGAAGTCACTGAGACAGTTTACCATAGGAAGGAGTTTTATTACTCCCGGATTTGGAAGTGGAGGCCTCCCATTGCTTAGTCCTGTACGTCCCCTGGGACTGAAGCCTGGATGCTCTGCTGGATCTGGGTTTGGACTGAGAAGGTCTGGAAGAGGCATGAAAGGACCAATCTTAGAAGGCCAATGCCTACTAAATCTCAGAGGTTGTACTTGTAAAAAATCTTTAACAGTTTGCATAGATTTAGTTTTTTCCTCCATCTTTTTATGAACAACTTCTGCCTTGTTCCCAAACAGGCAGTCCTGATTTAAGGGAGCATCCAATAATTTTGCTTTAACATAATCTGGCAAGGATTGCTCCTTAAGCCCAGCATGCCTTCTAAGTACAGACCCAGTTACAGCAGCCCTGCAAGATGCCTCTAGTGAATCAAACCACATTGCAACGTATGTTTACCAACTTGTTCAGCAGAATGCATTAAGTCCTGTAAATCCTTATTTTCAGCACAATCAGGAATCAACATAATTTTCTGTTTAAGTAATCCAATAATATACTGCTGATACTTTAACATATGAAACTGGCAATTCAAGGCCCTAATGGCCAAAGTTGCAGAAGTGTATAACTTCTTACCCTATCTATCCAGCGCCCTGGAGTCTCTGTCAGATGGGGTAGGATTTTTGGCAGTAGTAGCTTTAATATCCTTGGGTCCTTGTGAAATGGTTTCAGGATCCGCAGTAGGATTTTTGAAAAGAAACTTGTGAGAGTCAGGAACCCTGTAATATCTATTTTCTGGGAGCAGGAGGTAAAGAGTCAGGGGCCATGCTAGATTCCGAAAAGGCATCATCAACAATGTTCAGTACAGGAGGTATAGCTAATGGCCTGTGCTGGGGCAGGAGTAAGAAATCCCTAAGCCTCTTTTTAGAATCAGAGAAATCCTGACTTTTCCAATGAAAATGCTCCCTTAGAGTATGCAAGGTTTCACCAAAACAGAAATCCTCTGGGGGGAAGCAGAGGGAATAGAGTCCTCAGCATCAGAATCCTCATAGGTAGATAAGGGTAAATCCTGGTCATCAGAGGAAACAGAAATTTCAGAAACCTGGTCAGAAGTATCATAAGCAAACTCAGTCCTAGGTCTCTTAGAGGGGGAAGGTTGGCTTCCCCCGATTAAAGTAATAAGGTCTTCAGTCATTCTTATCATTTGTTTGTTAGGCATAGTGGCCTGACCATGTGGTCTGGGCATCAGTTTTCTAGGCATGGTTCGAGTTTTAGGCCTTGAAGAAGAAGAAGATGGATTTGGCTTAATATGCAAGTCCGTAGGCCTGAATACACCCTCAGAAGTCGGTGCCTGCACAGAGGCTCCGGACCCATCCAAGGTATAGATATCTGCAGGTTCCACAGTTGAAACATCTCGTGGCATACCTGACCTCTGAATGGGTCTCAGTAGAGGCCTGCGAATCTGAAGTAGCAGGTATCAGGGGCGGCGAAAGCACCTCACTGAGTACTGGCACCTCGGCGGCCTGTCTCTGTCTTTATCTTTGTGTTTTTTTGGAATGTCTGTAATCGGATGGCTTACCGAAGACATATCAGGATAATTAAACCGAGCACCAAAATATTTAGAAGTGAAAATAAACAGACAATGGATAGTTCGTGGTTTAAATAAGACACAAAACAGACAGTGAGGTACGTCGTGGTCAGGGCCTAGGCAAGGAATACAGTACGAATGAAAACCTTTATGAGGTATTTGCTTTCCACAAGAAATGCAATTATTTACTTTTACTGACATCGGTTTAGGGCAAGAAAAGGTTTCCCCAACTGGGTACTTAGCTTTTAGTTGAAGACTTCGGTTCTGAAACTCGAAAACAAAAATTTCAGGAGTCTGCCGACCGGCACTTGCAAACTGCTTCTGCTTCGGGCGTGACGGAAGAGGAGACAGCAACTGATGTAGGACCCAAGACTTTGTTAATCAGGCCGACTGAGGGCTACTGCAAGCAGATAACCCTAATGTGATGACTGCAACAGTGAAACACGAAGAACATGAATTAGAAATGTTGAGAGAAAAAAAATAAAAAGGGCAGAGCACTTAGCTGCAGCTATAATCCATCCGATCGCAAAGGAAGCAACTGAGATTTGAGGTGGCTTTCTGCACTGGTAGATCATGGAAGGGAAAAATTTAAAGGAGCTTGAAGCTGGAGCACTAGCTATGCTTGATCAGATCCAACAAGTGGCCCAATAACCCATATGACAGACTGGATGAACTGGGTGAATGGGATCTTTCAATTACAAACTATTCATGGCCATAATAATTTAACGGTTGCCGGCTGTGCTCCTGAACTTACCTGCAAAAGAACAAGTTGTGAATGTCAAAGGACAACAAAGAAAATTTCAATACTATTGTAAAGACATTCTTTGTATTACTTACAACTTACAAACTCTACCTATGGGGAAGTCAATTGTTATTACTCTACTACAAAAGCAAAGCATTACATATGTGTACACTGCTGTTAGTACTATATGCAGTTTAAGGGGCTCTGCTGCCCCCTGCTCAGAAATTTCGTTGTAAGCTGTGAAGTGTTGTATTAAGTTGTACATGGTCCACAAGTAACCAAGAGTGACATGGAGCAAAGTGATATTACCAAAATAAGTGGTGTGGGAGCCCCAGTTACAGTTTAAGGTCTTTGCACTATAATTTACTTATTTTTATTTATTGTTTGTAGACCAGGTTAATCCCATTAGACCAGTGTCCACTTTTCAGGGGTGATCCAAGGTGATATTTATACTAACTAGGGGAAGTTTAGCCAGTGCACCTGAGAAGATCCCCTATTCTTTTTTGATAAGTGTCTTGGGATGTTTTACATCCACCTGAATTATCAATAACTCAAGCAGACAGGATCTTGGTTTAACATCTCATCTGAAGGAAGGCACACTCAGGAGTGCATCCCTGCCCCTTGTGCTGTGCTAGTATCGGGAAAAAAAATTAATCCAAGTACCTGATGTAGGAATAGAACCCACAGCCTCCTGATCTTCCAACATGAAAGGCAAGTGTGCTATCTACTGAGTGTTAGTGACTCTACTGACATCTATAAAACTTTTTACAATGGGATAAGGGATGACTGGAAAGAAACTTTTGGCAGAGAATCGGAGGAGGGGAATTAATTTTTCTTCTACAGGCAGAAGAGCTTTGAATAGGATGCATCTGAATTTATCTTTTATTCTGATATCTCCTAACAGCCAGCAGCCTATATAGTGTAGAAAATGGAGGCAATGATTTCACTCCAGGAGTTATCAATATCATACAAAATGGGGTTAGAGCTGCTGATCAGCACCTGCCAAGATGGTTAAAGAGAACTAATGGTTTCAATATTAGACGGCGTTACTAACAAAGAACATGGTTATAACCTGAGAGAGAGACTTCCTAAAGTATTATCAAATTAGCTCACAGCTAGTGATTAAAATGGGTCATTTCCAAGCAGAAAGCATCCATGTTGGGTAAAATTTATGCTAAAGGCTCAAAGTGTAAATTCCTTGAAAAAAAACATTCAGTAAGCAGAATTGACAAACACTGCATGGCTACCAGAAGCAGAAATGTAGACTCAGTAAAAAGATTATGGGAGAGAGACTTTGGGTTTGCATAATGCTTAAGAACAATGGGTTTTGTTGTGCTAACTTGTAATGACTGTAATACAATTTAGACAGTTCTGCATTTTTGCTTGGAAAGATCTCCACAAATGATTCTAAAGAACTTACTAAAATAGTTCAAATGTTTCCAGGAGCTAATTACATTTGTTTTCAAAGTGATAAGCGGGCATGGGGTACCTGCATACATATCTGGAACTCCAATAAGCCCAATAACTCAAATAGAAGCTTTCAAGATGTGTAGTATAGACTTTAGAGTGGGAAATTGCTGTTGCCCCCAGCTCTGACTGCAGTTGTGGTGAAGCCAAAGAGAACTGTTTGACCACTGAGATTTCTTTATTTTGTCTCTTTCTGAGAACATTGAGGAAAAACACTCAAAAATAAAAGAGAAATAAAATTAGTACCTTTAGAGATGAAATACTACAAAATAATTTGCAGACACTAGAAATGGTCCTAAATAAGAAAGGAGGGAAGTGAACAAATAACCTCAATCCCTGAGTGATAATCCATTAAAGAAACAAATGGAACCTCTAAGAGTTTGGAGATGTGGGGTTAAACCTTCCACAAACAAATAATATCAAACATCAGCTACTGGATTAAGTGGTTGCTGCAAAATCTCTCTCCTCAAAGGCAAATGTTATCCAGCATAGTAAGGCATTTCTAACAGAGATTTACTATGTATTAAAAATTTAAAGAAGTCTTAACACTTCAAAGTTTCAGAGAGTACTAATTTCATTTAAGCTTATAATTGTAACAGCAGTATTAGCATGCAGTTTGATTTAAAATATGTTGCTGTCATTCAAAGACGTACTGTTTACTTAAATGGCCATCACTTTTTGTAGGCAACTGGTTATGCTACAGTAAAGTTTTCATACAATTAACCTGCAAATGGCTTCATCAAGGGGAGGTCATGTCTGCTAAATTTGGTCGATTTCTTTGAGACAGTCACCAAAGCCATGGACGAAGGAAAGACGGTGCACACCACCTACCTTGACCTGGCCAAAGACTTTTGACACTATTCTCCACTCAGGGTTAATAGATAAACTCTCTTAACTAGGCATCAATCCATATGTTACCAGATGGGTAGCACACTGATAGAACCCACACAGTCAAAATAGGGGAAGCCACCTCAGGCAGTAGACCTGTAACAAGCGATGTACCCCAGGATTCAGTCTTAGGGCCTCTGTTATTTGGGATATACTTTTCTGAGGTGCAGGCCAAAACCAGTGGGCTACGGCTGACCAAGTTTGCAGACGACTGCAAGCTGGATGCTGTCATCAATTCCCCTAGTGATGTGGACATCCTCCAAGAACGTCTCACTCAGACAAATGACTGGTGCCAGAAACATGGCCCCAAGCTGAATACCAAAAAATGCATCATCATCCCCTTTGGGGAGAGTGATGTCCCAAGAAGTTATTGCACTAATAACGTCCTAAGCACTCAATCAGTCGTGAGTGATCTGGGCACCTAGGTTGATAGAAACCTGACTTTTGACTACTATGTTGCTCCATTGTACGGAAAGCCTTCTACATGGCCCACCTCATATGTAAGGGGATCTCATCCAGGGACAAGGAGGTCAATTAACATCCCTGTATTCTTCCCTGACGAGGCTCATTATTAAGTACAACACCCCTTTCAGCATGTACCTCGCAAGGAACATGTAAGCAGCTGGAGAGACCACAGAGGTTCCTCACCAGGAGAATCCAGGGCCTTGAACATCTACCATACATAGGGTAAAAGCCCTATCCCTCTACTCGGTTTCATACAGACTCCTCGGAGGTGACCTTTGTCTGGCATACAAGGCGATCACGGACCCCACCTTGATGGGACTGCTGCATATCCGCAAGTCAAACTCCACTCGAGTAACCTGCACGTGCAGTCTCAACCTGGTCTGTGACATCAACAAGACTTGTTGGCGGGGCAGATTTGTGTCCCAGAGACTCCCCATCTATGGAATAGACTCCCTCTCCACATCAAGCAGAGTACCTCTTTACCCATTTTTAAGTGCAACCTGGATAACTGGATGGGAAAAAAGAAGTTATGTACTCACTATAACGTTTCATGTTTGTTGTCCAGTATCTCGCCTTCATTCTTGCTGATTGGGTTCGGAGCAGAACCTCGTCTCTGACTCGGCCGCATACCAAAGTTCGAGGGCTTCAACTGGCTCGAGGCTACAACCTATCCAATGATGCTTAGCGGCTGTTCCCCAGATCTCATTTGAGACAGTACTCCCTAGAGTATGCTAACATACAGAAAGGAAAACTTTATGAAATATATTAGTTATGAAGGTAAAGAGGCAAGAAGGGAATCAGACCATATTTGCCAATTGTAAAGTCCTCTATATCCTCCAGGAGGGGGGATGGATGGGTGGGATGCAAGAATGAAGGCAACATACTGGACAACAAACATGTAACGTTATGGTGAGTACATAACTTCTTTATGCTATGTTGTCCCATCTCGCCTTCATTCTTGCTGGTTGGGACAGAGTCCCCAGCACCTTTTTCTTGGGTGGCCCAAGGGAATAAACTCTTCAGGACAGTGGTAAGTACAGTTGTGTACACTTACCATAAATGTAGATGTTCGAGTGTATTCACTGTTGTAGTCATCACATTTGGGTTATCCTGCCAGGGGTAGCCCTCAGTCGGCCCGAATACCAGAGCCTTAGTATTTCTGTGTTGGTTGCTGTCACTCCAGGACTGACGTCAGGTCGTCAGTGGTATAAAATCAGGCAGCCGATGTCATTACATCAGTTTTTCTTGCCCTGTCAGAAGCACCCCAAATAGGGAGCTAGGTTATGGTGGAAGAACACCACCAGTAGAAACTAAATACCAAAAAATCCTGTAAGGAGAGAGGAAGAGAGGGAGAGACAAGGGGGATGGAGGGAGGGAAACCAGGACTGCAACAGTGAATACACTCAAACATCTACATTAATGGTAAGTGTACACAACTGTACTATGTTCTTCTTGTTTCACTGTTGCAGCCAACACATTTGGGTTGATTCCCAAAGTTGAAGAAAACGGTGGGGGCAGTCAAGACTGTAGGCTGACTAGGATGCCCTGCAAGAATGCGGTGGCAAAGCCTGCCCTACAGTTGGAGAAGATAGGCAGCTGGTAATACTTAGTGAAGGTATGAACAGATGTCTATGATGTGGCAGCCTCCAGGATGTCCCTGGTGGGGACCCCCCTGAGAAATGCTGCAGAGGTGGAGGTTGCTCTGGTGGAATGTGTCCTGACCCCCTTTGGGGAAGGTTTTCCATGCTGTCTGTAGCAGAAATGGATGCAGTGTGCTATCCATTTGGAGATAGTTTGTTTGGATATGGCCTTGCCCTCTGCTCCTGCTGCGAAGCTGACTGGCAATTGATCAGTTTTTCTGAAAGATTTAGTCCTGTCAAGATAGAATCTGAGCTGTCTGTGCACATCTAGAGAGTGCAGAATCCTTCCCCCCTTGTTTTGTGGGTTAGGGAAAAAGGTTGGCAAATGTATGGATTGGTTGAGAGCCACAGAGGACACCACTTTAGGCATGAAAGATGGGTTAGTCGTCAGCATGGAAAATGATGAAGGGCTCTACAGCCATGAGTGCTTGTAGCTCTAATACTCTTCTAGCTGAAGTGATGGCCAGAAGCAAGGCTGTTTTCCAAGAGAGAAATATTAACTCTGCTGAAGCTGCAAGTTCAAATGGGGGGGGGGGGGTGAGCTTTTCCAACACAAAGTTAAGGTCCCAAGCTGGGATAGGAGCTCTTCTGGGTGTCCTTAAGTTGTTAGCCCCTCTTAAGAACTGTTTGATGAGAGGGTGTGAGATGAGAGGAGGCTCTGTGCTGTAATGAGCAGACATGGCAGAGCCATGAATTTTAATAGAAGAGAAGGATAGACCCCTGTGTAGTAGGTTTGCCAAGTAATCCAGGATGAGAGGTAGGGAGGGTTGTGCCGTTCTGGCTCCCTTAGCCTGGATCCAGGTGCAAAACCTTTTCCACTTGTCAGCATAGGATTTCCTAGTGCTGGGGCATCTGGCCTCACGTATAACATCTAGGACTTGTTTGCCTAGGCTGGCAGCTTGAGGGGTGGTCAGGGAATAAGCCAGGCTGCCAGGTTGAGGGCCTGCAATTGGGGACGCATGAATTCTCCATTCCCATGGGTCAGGAGTGTTGGGATCTGTGGTAGTTGCCATGATGGCAGGGGTGACAGGCTGTGCAGCAGTGGATAGCAGTGCTGGCGTGGCCAGTCTGGGGCAATCAGGTTTGCCCTCGGTTTTTCCTTTCTTATTTTGAGCAGTCCCCTGATATGAGTGGTAGAGGGAGAAATGCATAGACTGAGAGGTTTACCCACTGGAAGGACAAAGCATCCACTTTCCAGGCCTTGCTGTGAGGTTCCCTGGTGCAGAATTTTCTGTGCTGATGACTGGAGTGGGAGGCACAGAAGTCGACCTTCGGGGTGCCCCATTTCTGGGTTACAAGGGTGAAGGTTCTGTGGTCTAGCTGCCACTCATGTGGGTCCAGCAGGTTTCCGCTTAAGTTGTCTGCCAGAGAGTTTAGAGTGGCTGGTAGGAATTTTGCTAGCAGGTGTAGTTGCATGACTGAGGCCATGTGCCAAAGGGTTATGGTGAGTTTGCAGAGAGGCTAAGAGTGAGTCCCTCCCTGCTTGTTGATATACTACATCACTGTGGTGTTGTCTGTTTTGATCAGTAGAGGCCCCGGGGAGAGTAGGGGTCTGAAGGCTGTCAAGGCATGCTGAACAGCTAACATCTCTTTTTGGTTGATGTGCAGATGTATTTGATTTGGGCTCCAATGGCCGTGAATGCACCTGTCGTCTAGATGTGCACCCCAGGCATAGTCTGATGCATCTGTAGTGAGGGTCTGGGTGGTGTGGGGTTGGGAGAAGGGAAGTCCCTTGTTGTGGTTGCAAGCTGCTGCCCACCAAAGAAAATTTTTCCTTAGACAAGGAAGGTATCATTGGTATGACAGTTTCCAGGTCTTGAGAGTGTTGACACCAAAGGCTTTTTATGTACCATTGTAGTTTCCTCATATGCAGTCTGGCATATGGAATGAGTAGGATGTAGGAAGCCATGAACCCTAGAGCTTGCAGGATTTTCCTTGCGGTTAACTGGGTTCTGGTGTCTAGCTGAGAGAAGTAGCCTGTCAGGTCGGGTTGTTTTTCTGGAGAAAGGAATGCCATCTGGGATACTGTGTCCAGGCTTGCTCCCACGAAGACACTTTTTTGTGTGGGGACTAGTTAT